>NC_051401.1:42126072-42181072 GCF_015228065.2 Penaeus monodon | reverse complement strand
ACAGAACCCTGCAAGGTCAAGGTCTATTGGGGTGCGAGTGAGATTTCTGTGGGTCCTCCCTCGCGCGCGGAGCTCACAGGAACCCACAGGAGTTACTTATGGATCTCCGGGTGATCGTGCCGTCCCCCTCCCTCGCCTCGACGTTCTCTTCCTCCCATTCATCAGATTCCACCTCACCTTTATCTTTATCTTTCCCCATTCTTACATTATCCTCATCTTTCTTCACTCCTACATTTATCTATTCTCCATTCCTACCTTTATTTTCATCTTTCTCCATTCCTACCTTTACGATTATCTTTCTTTATATCTACCTTCACTTTTATTTTTTTTTAATTCCTACCTTCATCTTATCTTTCACCATTCCGTCTTCTCTTTCTCCATCTTCTCTCTCTCCCTCCTTCATGTCCTCGCCTCCCCCTAGATCTTTCCTGTATTTTTCTCCCACCTCTCCACATTTCACCTCCATCCACTCTTTATCTGTGCTCACCCGTCATCAATATTCAGGTCCCGCGAGCGATAACCTTTAGGAAATCTTACACAAGCATATTTCATAACAACCTTTCTCCTTTGTCTTTAAGGCACAGAGCCAGCCTCGATGAATCACAGGTTGAATCTCATTAATGGAAAATGTGTTAGGCAGCTCATCTAAATCACGAATACCGACCACCGCAATAAACAGCTCTTGGCATAACCTTTGTACGACCACCGCCACATAAAACAGCATGCCATTTTTTCCAATAACCGAAAAATAACCACAATGCGCCTCTCAGGTAGTTTCGAGGTAGACAGACTGATGGAGAGGATGAGAGAAGAAAAATGATGAGAGAGAGAGAGAGAGAGAGAGAGAGAGAGAGGAGAGAGAGAGAGAGAGAGAGAGAGAGAGAGAGAGAGAGAAAAGAGAGAGAGAGAGAGAGAGAGAAGAGAGAGAGAGAGAGAGAGAGAGAGAGAGAGAGAGAGAGAGAGAGAGAGAGAGAGAGAGAGAGAGAGAGAGAGAGAGAGAGAGAGAGAGAGAGAGAGGAGAGAGGGGGGGGGGGGACGAAAAAATAAAAGACTCCGGAATCGTCCTCATCCTTTAACATCTTGCAAGCTCAGAGTTCTTGCAACAAGATTTGCATCTCTACGTGGCCGTCACGCCGACTACATCGCGGCGTCATTCCCGAGATCCACATTGCATGATAAAGAGCGCTATTCTATTATTCCATTGCAAAAGTTAAGCACCGAGCCTCGGCCTGCTTGCGTGAGAGGGCCGTGTCCCATATCCTTATGGCAATTCTCACTTCTTTGTCATCATCTCTTCTCCTCATTTCTGTCATGATCCCGCCCCGTCATTTCCCTCGGGAAAGTAAAAGAGGGGGGGAGGAAGGGGTGTAATAGCGGCGGCAACGAGAAGGATCCGCTGAAGGAGGCGACAGAGACCCCCTCCCCTCCCCTACCCCCTTCCTCTCCTCTCCTTTTCTCTCCTCTCAATAAAGCTTTTCATTTCCTATTAATTTTTTTCTTTTATTTCCCACTTTCAGACCCTATGGTTATGTTGGTGTACCAGAGCGCGGGGATAACATATGCTATTCCCTCAAATTCACAACAGGGAACCTCACAACAGTTCCATTTGTGAGTTTCGCTGTTATCCTAAAATCACCTGAGCTCGAGAAGGTTTTTTAAAGCAAGGAATGATGGTAGAGATTAAAGAACCATATATTTTTTTTTCTCGCTACATTAGGATCATTATGAACCAGACAAGACATCGCTTGACTTAATGAGGAAGGTGGGTAAGGTTAGTTAGTCTATCCACCATATAGACTTAAAAAAAGGTATCTCGACTTCATATCCTAATGGCATACAACTGCTTAATTCTACATTCAGGTAATACTACTATGGAAAAAAAATCATACTTCGAGTCTAATCGATACATTATAAGTTATAATGTAGACGTGAATATCAATTCTTTACCTACAGATTTAGACCTGTATGTGCGATCACAGTATGTAACAAAGTTGTCGTGAATGTAATTTGAAATTTTCTTGGTATTAATATTTATTTCTTCGCTGTAGGGTTTCCATGCATTATAATTACATAATTTCCAAAAAAAAAAAAACATACACTTTTCTGAGCGAGTTTATTTGATGATGTAGAAAAAGTTTGAATATCCGGCTAGTGATACCTGTCCTCTAAGCTCTCTTTTGGTCCACAGATTGTAAAAATCGCACCCGGACCCATGCAGGATTTGTGTGTGTGTGGTGGGGGGGGGGGGGGGATACGAATCCTCGTGGCATTCGTCCAGGGTTTTTATTTCAAACTAAGAATGGTTTAAAAATCCACCAAATTGGGGGGGAAAAGGAATGCCCATTTTCTATAAAGTGGCACCACCTCAGCTGCGTGTGCCAAGGTTTAGTTAGCGACGCCCTTGGGAAACGATCCTGACTGACACTTCCACGTCTCGTCCAATCAGAGAAACGCGATTTCGTGGGGTATGTCAAGAGTGCGGTAAAGAGGCTGTCACCCTCGATGATGACATTCCTGTGACACATGCATAGTCTCCGGGGTAGAAGCTGGGAGAAAGAAAGAGAAGAAAAAATAAAAGAGCATGAGAAAAAGAAAGAAGGTAAAATAGATAGAAGGAAACAAATATGAAATATATGTATACCCCCATATATGTATATATATAAACACACACACACACACACACACACACACACACACACACACACACACACACACACACACACACACACACACATATATATATATATATATATATATATATATATATATATATATATATATTATATATATATATATATACACACATACGTACACACACACACACATATTCATATACATATACATATACATATACATATACATACATACACACACACACACACACACACACACACACACACACACACACACACACACACACACACACACACATATATATATATATATATATATATATATATATATATATATATATATATATATATATATATAATATACACATCGCAAGACACCATTATGAAAGAGCGATAACCAGCTGGCGGTCGCGGAAGGTCAAGGATAAGGGAGAGGGAGAGGGAGGGTAACACGGGTCGATTCACGCGAATGCCCCACGTTGAGGGCTCGGGAAGGGGGGGGGGTCACTTCATACCTGGGTCACTGTGGCACTGCATGCTGCACCTGCATTATTCCAGCAGCTCACCCCCCTCTCTGAGCTAAATTCTAGTTTCCTTTTCAACAAACACTGTCGGTTACGTCTGACGATAACTTTTCATAAACAATAGGCCTATCTAAATAGAGAAAGCAAGGGAGAGGGAGGGAAAGAGAGAAACAGGATTAGAGAACGAAATAAAGAGATGAAGAAAAAGAAAGAGAAAGAGAAAGTGAGAGAGAATGGATGCCTCCCTCGTTCTAAATATATGTGATAGATGGGCGATCAAGAGTGTCTGCAGCGCAGGTGAGGGTCACGGCGATCACCTGGCGCCTCTCCAGGGTCCGAGTGTAGGTGCCGCCATGCACGCTGGGCCGCTCTCCTAAGTGAAGCTGGGATGCCATGCCGTAGAGTGATGGCGTCATGCGCTGTTCCGCCCTCTCCCCCATCCTCGCTCCCGCTGTCCCTCCCTCTCGCCCTCGCTTCCTCCGCCCCTCCCTCCCCCCCTCTCCTCCCTCTGTCCCTCTCCTCATGAATACACAGGGCAGCCGGCCAAAAACTTCCCTGGGCGAGGTATAACCACGGCGTACCTGACGTTTGCTTCGTTATTCATTCTTACTTTTTTTTAACATTCTTATCTTCTCTTCTTTCCCTTCTCTCTCTACCTCGAATAATTACTGACCCGCAGCTCTCTTCTGATGTTTCACCAAACCGAAGGCAAAGGGACTAAGCATCTAGCTACCTCGTTCGCTCAGTCGGCGGAACAGTCTGCGGGCGAACACCTGCACGCCCGCGCCCTCCAGGTGCCGCCCCCGAGGCCGCCTCCCGGGACGCGTCGCCCGCCATTAATATTCGCTCGGCGGCTGCATTCTCCAACTGGACGAACTGATACGACTCCACTTCTAGAATACGTAACTGAGGAATGAAGGAACTATTTCCTGGGGAGAAAAATCAAACATACGAATGCACATGTAGCCCATGTCATGAAGATAAGGTGGGAGGAAGGGAGCTAGAGAAATTTATTCGACTCAAACGCCAACGACTCCCCCCCGGAGAAGAGCGCCGTCACCCAGCAGACCGTCGTGACACCGGCGGAGGAGGGAGCAGAGGCGAGGTAAGTTACGTAAGGGAGCCCCATCAAGTATAATAACGCCAAGGTCTCCCGAGCTCCCTGCCAACAATTAGATGCGAGGTGCTGGCGGCGAAGCGATGGTGCATGACAAACACGGTTCATGACCTTGCGCACATGAGTCATGCAATGCCCTCAGGGAGCGCAACCCAACCGCCAAGCAGCGACCCCCCCTCCCCCTTCCCCTTTACTCCCCGCGAAGCAACCGAAATCACGGGGAGAAGCAGATTAAGAGTCATTCCTCCCTAATCTCCTATCTCATTCTCACCCTATTCTCGTCGAATTAGCCGAGATGCTGGATACAATGGGCACAAAATCCCCCACCCCCCACCCCACCCGTCTGAATTTAGGGCGCGGCGAGTCGTGTCTCGGCCGCACAGCCTCGACCAACAATCAAAACCTCAGCTCAATCAACAGCACTTTATCACCACGCTTGAATACGAGACAATAAAGCGGCGAATTAGGGCCCCATCGTGTCGCGCCGCCCGCCAATCTCCGCCGCATCTAGGGCGCCCGTAATAAAACGCCGCCCATTCACCTAAACGACAAATGCGAGATGTTCACAGGGCGCCGTGAATCGTCTGATCATGTCTGACCTTTCTCCTAATTGTCTAACGGCAAATTTATCTTCAGAACAGATAAAATAATACATTGAAAACAAAACCTCTGACCCGAGCCCCTTCCTGATAGACACGGAGAGAGAAGGAGTCTGGGTGTGTGAGAGCGTGAGTTCGGTTGTAAATGATAGAGCGCCCCTTCTACTGCCCCCCCCGCCGGACCAGAGCACCCGCCTCCAGAACCAAACTGGACCTCGAGGCTCCACTTCTGCCAGGTCACTGATGGACGTTGACCTCCCTCCCGGGCGATCGGATTTCGCCCGCCGCCGTCATCTGTCCGGCATCTGTCACGGCAGGACTCCTCAGGACTGCTCGCTCGCCCTGGCATCGCTCTTAGTCATGCCAGCCACGTCACGTCGTCATGCCAGCAGAGGCAATGGCGGCAAGGGAAGAGTTATCAAATGATGACGGTGCAGAGCAGAAAGGAAACATGGGCACTGTATGACGTCTTTTGGGCGTAAAAAAATCGTCACTTCTCAGAATCATTATCAACCTGGCTATATGATCCTAAGCAAAGATAGCCCACCATGGATATCAACTCCTAAACATTGTTAAAAATATGTGCAAGGAGCAATGAAGCATGACTATCATGTCTAGTAGCTTAGTGACTCGGGCTGATATCTGCAAGTGCCAGGCCAGCGGAAAATAGCAGCCGTTCACTCCCCCGCCCCTAGCCACAAGCAGGCGCGACCCGGGGTCACCGGCGGGTCAAGAAAACCCCGCGCGGCGCCAGATCAACTTTCTAGTCACGCTTGCCTGCCAGTCCCGCACCTGCCGCCTCCGCCCCTCCTGCATCTCCGACGCCGGCGCCGCTCACACCTCCGATCCCACGACAGCCCCGGGGCCTCGTAACCTTCGTCTTAGTCCGACACTGCTCCTCGACCAGGGAAGGACGGTGCCAAGGGAGGCCCTCCCTCCAGACGCAGGTGTCGGGCCCAGGAACGCACCTTCGCTCCCGCCACCCGCGGGGCTCTCACGGACCGGCATCCACAGACGACCACACGCAGCCACGCCCGCCCACAGCTCAAACATGCGGCATTCGGTTAAACAGTTTCACACATTGCATGCCAAACGCCTGAAAAATAGCTGTGAAGTGTTGCTTGCGACCTTTGCTACATGAAAAAAAAAACACCGATCAGACCCGAACGAGTTGAAGAAAAGCAAATGAAGCCTGTGCGTCTCTCGAGCGGCGCCGTGAAGCTGATAAGCCACACCGCCCTCCCCTCGGACTTGGTTGCACACACAACCGACAAAATAACCGCGAATGACGTCAAACACTTCGCCCCCTTCCCCTCTGCCCTGGACCCGCCCACCTTTCTTGTAATGACATCTTGCCCTTACTCGTCACGCAACCTCATTTTTCAAACCATGTCATCATTTCATTCCCGCAATAAAAGAGTAATTTTATATTACTCTTACACAATAACCCATCGCAAGAACCCGCGATTCTACCGCTGTCCGACCAGCTCCATGTACATAAGGATCATGTATCTCGACGACACGTGAAGCGCCCTGAAGCCCTCGTGAAAAGCATGTCATGTGGACACAACAAAAATGGTTAATCATCGGAGAATTCGCCCATAAAGAAAGAAAGAAAGAAAAAAAAAAGTGGTTAATGTGGACGGAGCGAGAGTTGAAATTTTCCACTATCAACCGAGCGTGAAAAGACGGTAGACGGTTCTGTAAACATTCGCTGTCACTCGAACTCTAATGTAAATCTCCGAATCACGTGGAAGAACAAATACATCTACCGCGGTCAATGCCGAGGTCACGGTAAAGCTAAATGGGAGAAAATCATCCTAAAATGGGACTTCAGTACGAAAGCAACATCTTTACAGCTGCAACAATTACGTTTAGATGTTTACTTACAATTTACGAACGACAGCTGACCAATGCGCTGACCAGGCCACGACCTTTGTCATAGGCCAATTGTTCTCCTTATTGACGTCGTCATTAGCCTCAATACTTTCAAAGGAAGGAAAGAAAGAGAAAGTAAGCGAACACGTGTTTTTGTATGCGCATGGAAGGGAGGGAGGGGGAGGGAGGAAGGGAGAGGGAGGGGAGGGGGAGAGAGAGGGAAAGGAAAAGGGGGAGGAAAGGAGGGAGAGAGGGAGGGAGAGGGGGAGGGAGAGGGGGAGGGAGGGAGGGGGAGAGAGAGAGTGAGTGTGTGTGTGTGTGTGTTGTGTGTGTGTGTGTGGTGTGTGTGTGTGTGTGTGTGTGTGTGTGTGTGCGTGTGTGTGTGCGTGTGCGTGTGCGTGTGCGTGCGTGTGTGTGCGTGTGCGTGCGTGTGTGTGTGTGTGTGCGTGTGTGTGCGTGTGTGTGCGCGCGCATTCTGTACATTCCACTCCTCCCTCCCCCGCTGGGATTCCGTAATGACCCGGACTCACCTGCGACCCGACGTAATCCGGCGCGACGGGCCTCCCAGGGACCTTCCCCCGCTCCCTCTCAGCCAGATTTCAACTGACACTTGGACGCCTCCAGGGACGCCTCTGTCGACGCCCCGGCTCCCTCCCGCCCGTGACCAATCCGGCGAGGATGCATGCCGGCCGGGGGGATGATAATTTCCCTCTCGCTCCGCGCGTCTTCAAGGAGAAGCGTCCCCCCGTCATTCGCAAAAAACAGCGAGATAAAATTGCGATAACACTCTCCGCATCATTTGTCAGGCGCACAAAAAATATTCCTATTCATCCCTTAACGATGGGCGACACCGCGTGTAATCCAGGCTGTGGCGGATCAGCGCCTTATCCCGGACGAGTCTCCCGAGTGAAGGATGGAGAGGAAACGAGATAAATCCGGGTGTCGCTCCTAGAATATTATTAAGATAACGGAACAAAAAGTCGCCGGTAATTAATCCTCTCTCCTGATTAGTTCTCTCAGTTCTCCGGAATCAACTTTTTTCGTCAATATGCCGGAAGCATGTCGGTTAAGCCAAGCACCCTAATTAAGTGTTCGATCTACTTTAACTACGATTCAAGCGAAAACGAGGATCATTGCAGCAGCATCTCCAAGCGACGCGCGGTGACAGCAAGCAAGACGTAGAAAGTGTAAGTGTTGTAAAGCCCAGGTAAGTGGGGGAGAAAGTATGAGATCGCGTGTGGAGGCAGGTGTTCCAGCGAAGGTGTCGACAGGTGTATCGCACACATGTCCCGCAGGGAGTCGCAGGTGTTCCCCAAGAAAGCGTAAGCAGGGGACGGGCATGGCGAGGCTGTGGTGAGGCAGACGGGCCCCGTAGGTGTGGTACGGCCATGCGCCGGGACACGTAGACAGCCGAGGCTCGGG
This sequence comes from Penaeus monodon, assembly GCF_015228065.2. NCBI lineage: Eukaryota > Metazoa > Arthropoda > Malacostraca > Decapoda > Penaeidae > Penaeus > Penaeus monodon. Next base: position 42,172,899 of record NC_051401.1, on the reverse strand, counting down.
AGTCGGCCGGCGGGCTGTCTGGCACGGGTCATCATGACACAACCAAGCCGGCGAGCATACATGCCTCGCCGCCCTTTGCAAGACACACTCGATATTTTGCAATCACTGCTAGGCTTCTGTCTGTGTCTGCTAAGAAATATGCTTTGCATTCTGTGATCACGTGTATCTCTCTCTCTCTCTCTCTCTCTCTCTCTCTCTCTCTCTCTCTCTCTCTCTCTCTCTCTCTCTCTCTCTCTCTCTCTCTCTCTCTCTCTCTCTGAGTGCGCGCGCGCGCGCGTGTGTGTGTATTCTCTCGTGTATGCGTAAATGCACTGTAAATGGTAAACTTCATATTAGTGACCTTATCTAAACACACCTTCCCGCGAAAAAACGAAAAATTCCCGCTGAGGCTCGAAACATAACAGCTTGTCCATTATATAACAACTCCCTCTTCCGCCGGAAACGCGACAATCGCGTCATTCACAGCCACAAATAAGTCGCATTCTCCAACGGGAATGGTTCAAAGGCCTCCAAAGGAAGTCTTTAAATCCCCCAGTTGTATAATAAACACGCTACACAATGATAGGCCTTTCCCAACGCTCGGGACACAATGGCTGAGCGATACATTACAACACGCGCGACCAACACATCACAATATTCCAAAAAGAAAATGGAGAGAAAGAGAAAAAACGAGAGAAATAAAAAAGAAATGACAAAACACGAAAGCAACGTCACCACCGTGGCCATCCCACGTGTGCCCGGCCTGCGTGGGACGGCCGCGATGCACATCCCAGACGCCGCCGCCACGTTCCAGCATGTAACAAGGGCCACGTGGATCAATACGTTAATTGCCAGTGACATGTTGACATCTCTTCCCCGCCCGGCTGAACAGTCTTAGATGGAGGCGAAGGGGAAGGAGGGGGAGAAGGGAGTGAAGGGGCGGGGTTGGAGGAGGATGGTGGAAAGGGTGGTCCAAGGTTCGCACGTCTAGAGGAGCAAACCGCACAACCGAGTTTTTCGCTCCGCACATAAAACACACGGGGCTGTCCTTCAACTCTGAGAGGCAGCGTCGCAAGAAAATAGGGTAGTTAACAAAATGGTTGGCAATGAAGGCCGAAGTAAAATGGACCAAGTCTCGAAACACAGCATCAGAGAAACGGCGCCCGACCTGGCTAGAGGGTGCAATTTCCGCCTCGCGTAATGGCTGCATATATGACTGGAAACAAGGTCGCCCGAAAAGAAGGAGGAGGAGGAGGAGGAGGAGGAGGAGGAGGAGGAGGAGGAGGGATAGGAGGAGGAGGAGGAGGAGGAGGGATAGGAGGAGGAGGAGGAGGAGGAGGAGGAGGAGGAGGAGGAGGAGGAGGAGAGGAGGAGGAGGAGGAGGAGGAGGAGGAGGAGGAGGAGGAGGAGGAGGAGGAGGAGGAGGGATAGGAGGCGCTGCTGCTATATTCCCCGCCATTCTCCGGCATCCACTCAGGCATGAACGCCCTCCTGTGTGCCGTTCCATCGCTTCCGTCCTTGCACTCCGCACGCGCCTGTCCACAGCGTCCATGCGCTCGTGCTTCCCGTTCATAAACAAGTCCTCAGGTCCAACTACCCAGCGCGATTACTCTCTTTAGGGAGTTAATTATTAGCTTTTACTCGCTGCTCTCGTTTCAGTCATATGGCTTTCATTTACTTCTCTCTCTCTCTCTCTCTCTCTCTCTCTCTCTCTCTCTCTCTCTCTCTCTCTCTCTCTCTCTCTCTCTCTCTCTCTCTCTCTCTCCCCTTTTCTTTAAAAAAAAAACAGTAGGGTAAATACGAATAATGACTAGAACTCTATTGCCATCGAATTTTAATGTATACTTCGCTTTATATAATGAAAGCGACCGACCGACCGACCGACCGACAGACAGACAGGCACATGCACGCACGTACACATACACACACAAACCGAACAATCACGCCTGCAAATACCAAAAATATGTAAATAATCCCCCCTCTCCCCCCTACCTGTAACTACCTCGGGTTTAAGGACGAAATAAAAGACGACTCGGGTCCCGATCAGCGTTAAGGGCTAAGAACGGGACGGTTCGCAGGTGAATTCCGCCGCAGGTGCGGGGCCCGTGTGATCCCCCGTCGTCAGCGGATTTCAGGGCGATTGTGTGCAGAGAAGTGGCCCTGGCGCCGCCCCCCCCCCCTGCCCCAGCCGGAGGAAGTGGAGATGTTGACGCACGATACAACAGCTAATGAAGGGAATTATCATGCGTGCATTAGGGAGCGGACAGCGCTAACGCCCCGCCGAGGTCAGGCCGTTTCGTAATCAGCCATTGTTGTCGGGCGCGGGGCTCTTTCTCGGGCCAAAGCGACGACGAGAACGACACTCGGCAATGCGCCGTTGCACACTCCGTTGCAAGAAAAAGCTCCTACCGACAGGCCCAAATCACGGGTCGTCTTGCATCCGGCCGCAGAGACGTTGCAACATTCCCCCATTAACATTCTATTGTGAGAAATGTCGTGTCCTTCCCCCGACAAACGACACCTTTAGCTTCCGTTTCGCGTCCGAAAACACGTAGCGGATTAGAACCTCGTCATTTGGCGAGTCGGAGAGAAGGTCTAGCCTTCGCTCATCCCTTAGTCATATCTGACCAAAACATTTCTAAGCAAAGGATAACAACAACACTCCCCAAGTTCGTAAAAAAAAAACGTTAATCAGCCAAAGAAGCAAATGAAAGGTGCACACACATGGCTTGACAATCCCCTTCTCTATCCTGCCCACATCCCTCACTCATCTGACACTCATCTGCATATCAAAAGGCCTTCCCGGAGGCCTCATCACTGGCCCCCCAAGCTTCCACCCACGACACACTCGAGGCGACACCCACCGCAACTCTCGCGACCTGTAAATCCCGTCCTGCGTGGTGTCATTTCGTCGACAAATAAACAAATAAAGATCTACACATAAGCGAATACCAAATCTTCGGCGCCAGCAAGACTCTGACGACGGCACTTGGCCCAAACAAACGACGAAAGAAACAGTTTCCGTGACAGAATATGTGTGTGTGTGTGTGTGTGTGTGTGTGTGTGTGTGTGTGTGTGTGTGTGTGTGTGTGTGTGTGTGTGTGTGTGTGTGTGTGTGTGTGTGTGTGTGTGTGTGTGTGTCTCTCTGCCTCTCTCTGTTTTTTTTTACAAGCGTCGTAAACCCAGAACACATACACACGGAGAGAAGATTCCCATGATCTCGGATCAACACACACAAACCATGAATGTTTATTATTCCTGAACAAACAAACCCGAACCGACCCGCACTTCCTCTGCCCTTCCATAAACGCGTTTCATCTAGCTGCAAGAAGGTGCATTGGAATGTATAACAACGTTACTTGCAATATGCCACGTTGCAACCAGCTGCCTAAACAGTCGCCTTCAAGACCCTGGCCAGAATATGGAATCTGGCCAACGGACTCCCTTAGAAGATCGGTTGGACTTGTTTGAGGGCAACAAAGACAAGGCCAGGGCACGGCCGGCGTTCAAAGAATACGCTTCGAAATCCTTGAAAAATGGCCAGCAATTAGCGCGCCATCCTGGCCCTGATATTCAAATTTCCCAAAACACACAAAATCAGTTTCCCAGCAACGGTTTCTTGTTGCTGATCAAAGATTTTGGGAGGGTGAGGGTAAGGGGTAAAGGGTAAGGGGTAAAGAGGAAGGGGGAAGGGGGAAAGAGGGAGATGAGGATCGGGAGAGAGAAGAAGAAGAAGAACAAGAGAGATAAATCACATAAAAAACCCACCTCGTTTCCGGCGGTACTTCTCGATCCAGTCCTACACGCAAGGGGGAGGGGTTCAAGGCGCATGGGGGGCTGTGGGGGGGGGGGCTGGGTTGGGTGCTAGGGCTGTGTTCAAATGTTAACCACGCCCAACCTCCTTCCCTCATCGACAGCCGATTATCACCATTACTATTACTATTACAACACCAGAAATCCCTAACCGCAAGATTTGTAAACATCAGCTCTAAGAAACACGTCCAGCGAGAAAATAACGACAAAAAAAAATCAACAAAGAGACAACGCAAGAAATAAACACAATAAAAGAAAAAAAAGGAAAGAAAAAAGAAGTAAGTGTGATTCATGAACAGGTTAGAACGGGTTACGGATGACGAGAATGAGGCTAGCGTGTGAAGGCACGTAGGGTACCCGGACTACTGACCAGTGACTACCTTTGCTCATGCCCTGGACACTCCCTCCCTTCCCCCTTCCTCACACCTTCCCCATCTCTCCCTTCTTTGTTTTATCATTTTCTCATCTTCTTCCCCTCCCCATGCCCAGCTCTCTCTTTCTCGTGTGTGTGTGTGTGTGTGTGTGTGTGTGTGTGAGTGAGTGAGTGAGTGAGTGAGTGAGTGAGTGAGTGAGTGAGTGAGTGAGTGAGTGAGTGAGTGAGTGAGTGAGTGAGTGAGTGTGTTTCTGTCTCTCTCTGTTTTTTTTTTCTTTCTTTGTTCCTCTCTCTCCATTCAACAATTATGACATTAGTTTCGGAGACCAACCCCCCCTCCGACGACCCCTCAGCCACGAGAATAAAGAAATTCGACTTGGCTTCCTCCTCGCCCCCCTTTCCCTCCCCCTCCCCCTCCCCACCCGCTCACTCCGGCACCCCAGCGTTAATAATAACAAACAGCGCGACAGAAAAAGCCCGACCCGCCGCCTTCTCGCGAGGAGATAGTGTCATTCTGTGAGACGTCTCAGAAGTCGTAAGTGTCAAATAGAGGGAGGGAGAGGAGGAATAAGATGGAGGACGGGGGGGGAGGAGGGAGGGAAAGGCAAAAAGGGTGAAGGAAGAAAATACATAGGGAGGAAAGCAGAGAGGGAGGAGGGAGAGGAAGGGCCAGAGTGGACCTCCGGGCCACAGGGCTCCGGCCACGACACTACACCTGGCGCTGGCAGTTACGATACTCGTACTCAAACCTGTTTCTTTGAGGACTGTTGCGCCCGCCTGACCTCCTGGGGGAAGGGGGCGGGGAGAGGGAGATGTCCATCGTACCCGCAAGTATACTGTAATATAATAACTGCCCGGTTGAAGAGGAAGAAACAGGGCTACCGTGACGACAGGAGCGCAAAGGGAAACAAACGAAAACCAGGGAGGATGAAAACCACACCAAAAAGTCAAGCCGTGGCGATGTCTCTCAAGATCTGCTCGATGCCATGAATGCACATCATGATTTTTTCCCCACCCATGCAATCTCCAGCGCCCCATGCCCGTCTCTCCTCGCCGCCAGCCAGGAGACAAAGCCTCATAAACTCGCCCACCGACATAAGCTTATCAGCGAGGCGCACACACGTCCCCCTCGACAAGCGACCTGACCATAACAGCCTGTCCTGTCCCACGGAATCGCATGCACCGTCATCTGCTATCAGGTATCAGGTATCAGTCTGAGGAACACTGAGACAGCGCCGCCCTTGAAGAGGACTACCCCAACCACTCCGCTTACTCCCCTCCTACCACCTTCCCTCCCTCCCTCCATCCCTCCTTCCCGAGAGAGAGAGAGAGAGAGAGAGAGAGAGAGAGAGAAAGGAGAGAGAGAGAGAGAGAGAGAGAGAAAGGAGGAAGAGAGAGAGAGAGAGAGAGAGAGAGAGAGAGAGAGAGAGAGAGAGAGAGAGAGAGAGAGAGAGAGAGAGAGAGAGAGAGAGAGAGAGAGGAGGAAACAAAAACAAAAAACAACCAAAAAAACACGCCTTGCCTTCCACATTCGCGCGAAACCACATTCAACCTGCAACGCCTCTCTCTTACACCCATTTCCCTGATGTGCGAGGATGTAAGGCTGCGGGAATGCACATCATCACGCTAGGGCAACAGCGCTAACCGTGTAAGACTGGCAAACAACACAGCCCATCTTTCTCCCCCCTCCCCCTCCCCCTCCACCTCCCTCGCCACCCCAAACCACCCGGCAGGAGAGTAAACAAAACATAAAATGAAATCTCGGGCAAATTGTTTTCTCTCTATCCTCCGTAAACTGAGTGAGTGCGCTATAATTTAATAAACATACAAACAATCACCAGCGGCGTGGGAGGAAGAGAGGGGAAAAGAAGGAAGGGGAAGGGGGAGGGGGAGGGGGAGGGGGAAGGGGAAAGAGAGGGGGAAGGGGAAGGGGAAGAGATAGAGGGAGAGGAAGGTGCAGGAGAAGGGGAACGGGGAAGGGAAGGTAAGAGACAGAGGGAGGTACGGACAGGTGAGACAGAGGGAGGGAGGAAGAAGGGGGATGGAATGGAATGGAAGGAAAGGGGAAGTGGGAAGGAGTGTGGGATGAGAGGAGAAAGAGAAGCGTAGAGGAGAAAAGCGAAGTAATAAGGCAGAGGGGAGGGAGGCTGAAATGAAGTGAAGAAACGGCAGGGGAAGAGAGAACGGGGGGAGGCGAGAGCAGAGAAGAAAAGAGGAGAGGAAAGGAGAAACAGAGAGAGACAGAGCGAGAAACTCGAAATCTCACAAACTCAGGAAAACCTCTAACCCCCCCCACCCACCCACCCCACCCCCTCTCCCGCGCCCCAGAACTTGTCCAACAGCGACGTCTTAATTCCCGTGTCCCCGAGCGTGCATGTTAATGTTCCTCGCGTACAAGAGGCCTCGCTCTCCTCAGGATCCTCGCCTCTCCGGGCTTCCTTGTCAACACATCGCGCGGGACTCGATTCTCTCCAAAGCAACATTCATTCCCTCGTTCGAAAGCCCCGGGTTGTCATCCGCTAAATATTCTAAAAGACTTTTCGCTGAATGGAAGAACATTTTTTCTTTTTCTTTTTTTTTGGGGGGGGGGTTACATTCTCAAAATGCTTGGAGATGAATGGATTTTTTTTTTCTTCTTGTCCATTTTTGATAATCCTTTTCATCACGCTGTCTCGTGGGCTCTGTTGTCGACACAACATCCAGAAAGCATTATCATCAATCTTTTCAGTCCCTTTCCCCAATAACCACTTTGTCACCACCGACGAGTAAAATCCACATCCTGCAGCCAACGCGACCCTACCGTAACCAATCTCCACGGTCGAAATTTTCACTCTTGCGTTGCCCTATTTCCTCCCGCCTCTCCCAAGCACGCCTCCAGCTCCCCGGCCGCCCTCGCGCAATCATGAGGACCAGTGCAGACACTCACTCACCTTGGGACCCGTACCAGCACCCCCCCCCCCTCACCGCTGCCCCCGTACGCCGCATAGGGGCCTCATGAACTGTATACCCCAGGTCGCTCCTGCCCCGCGCTTGCCCCTTTTACTTAGGCGAAGGAGGGAGGCAGGGTAGGAGCTTATCTGCTTCCATCTCTCCTCTCAATCTTCATACACTCGGTTTCGTAATACTTATGACAATGACACCTTAATGGTAATGGTATTGAGGACTACGACTATTAAAACAACAACAATAACAGTAGTAGTAATAATAGTAACGGCCATAACAACAACTTAACTAACAATGGCAACAACAATAATAGATAATATTGGCGATATTAAATCACACCCACAATAACAACTACGATAATAAAACACGAGAATCAAACCAAAACAAGTAAACCAAATAAGCCAGTGTATGACGTCACCGCCATTACACCTGTCGCAATCAGGAGAAAACAACCCAAGTCCAGTTATTGCTCAATTATTTCACTATCCCACCTTGGAGGGAAAGGGAATGACAGCCGAGATGTGGGGCAACCCTGTGGGCGCGATATCCCACAAAGTTGAATTCTAAGCACGTATTCTCAATCACACCACAAGCCAAAACAAACAAACAAACAAACAATCTCTCTCTCTCTCTCTCTCTCTCTCTCTCTCTCTCTCTCTCTCTCTCTCTCTCTCTCTCTCTCGAGCGTGAATATCTGTGTAAAGCCGTATCACATGTCGCTACGGTTTGATACCACATAACGTGTAGTCGACCGTGGCGACGCCCCAAGGTCACTATCCATCACTGCCGCCACTCTACTCTACATCTTTGATGTCACCATCCATCATACCTGTCAGTGTCAGTGTTTTCTCACCTTTACAAACTGTATTGGGCGCTAATAAATATCACGTAACACAGTAAATACTGGACACTGTTATAAATCAGTAAATTGTATGATCTACCTGTGACTGTACTGTCTCTGATGAAGGACGTCAGTTTGTCACGGTCATTTACTCTATCCTCCTCCTCCTCCCCTCTCTCTCTCTCTCTCTCTCTCTCTCTCTCTCTCTCTCTCTCTCTCTCTCTCTCTCTCTCTCTCTCTCTCTCTCTCTCTCTCTCTCTCTCACACACACACACACACACACACACACACACACACACACACACACACACACACACACACACACACACACACACACACACACATTGTCCATAATCAGGACGTTGGCCATGCAGCGTATACTGCACATTACCGTTACCGCTCAAAGGGCATGGCGCCGCACTGTCATTATGCCCGACTCTATCTCCAGCTCGGCAATTACCTGAAAGAAACAGAGAGAAAATCATGTTTAATACTTTGTGAATATGGGGGAAAATGTCTTTATCTCAACTAATCTTAAATTTTTTGCCATCTCCACAAATACACAGACGTGCATATATTATTCTTTCAAAATTATTACTAATAAAGTTCTTCAGATATCTTTTCTTTTTCCTTTTCACATTTTTCCTCCAACTTTACCACCACCACCACCTCCTCATCCACTACAACCACCTCCTCCTTCTCCAACGCCAACTACACCTCCTCCACCTCCTCCTCTACGTCCAACTCCACCAATTCCTCCTCCAACGCCAACACCTCCACCACCTTCCCAGTGCCTTGTCCCACCCCATTTACTCAACTCCGCGCGGAAATCCTTTGTCATAAGGAGATCAGTTTAAAGACTTCCCTCAAGATCCTCACAATCCAGAAACAAGAGGAAGCAGATCACATGAGGTTAATTTAACGAAAAGCGTAATAAGGTAGGAAAAGATAGGAAAGGATAGGAAAAGGTAGGAAAGAGAATGGCATTTCACAGGGCAAGATGAGGGATTATTTATAACCCATTCTCGGTGCAATGATTCAATGCTACATATATTCAACAACGTACAAACTATATTCACTTATTAATTTCAACAGCATTAACAACCTCACGAGGAGACGGAAGGCGGTGGGGGGGGGGGGGGTGAGGAGGAGTAGGAGGAGGAGGAGGTGGAAGACGGGGAGCGGGAGGACGCCTAGAAGGAAGACGAGGAGGATTGAAAGAGAGAGAGAGAGAGAGAGAGAGAGAGAGAGAGAGAGAGAGAGAGAGAGAGAGAGAGAGAGAGAGAGAGAGAGAGAGAGAGAGAGAGAGAGAGAGCGTAATCCCTCTAAAAATACCCCCGAAGTGACTTACTCACCAGCTAGTTAATCACAAGAGGGCGGGGAGCAGAGGAGAGAGGAGCCGGGAAGGGTCGGGATTAACAGCGCGTAATGCACAGACGTAAGATCAACTTGCTTAAACACAGGAAAATGACATGTTCAGGTGGTGTGCAGGCAACACTGCATGAAGGATGGCCAAGGTGGCTGAGCTACGGTCATGCATGAAGCGTGGTAAAGGGACGGGGAAGGGAGGGAGAAGAGAGGGAAAGATGCGCATGAAAAGTGGGTGAGAAGAGGGGGAAGATGAGGAGGAGGAGGAGGAGGAGGAGGAGGGGAGGAGGAGGAGGAGGAGGAGGAGGAGGAGGAGAGGAAGAGGAGGAGGAAGAGGAGGAGGAGGGGAGGTAGGGAAGAAGGGCAAAGGGAGAAACAGTAAGAGATTCAACTCGTCGTCTCATAATTTCTCACACTTATTCCTCCACGACTCTATTATGCCCGTTCCGTTTACCTGGCCGAGCGCAGCCGGCGTTATGCACCACACGCGCCAACAATACGGGCCATGGTTTCTTGAACATTCCAAAACAAAATCGCCTCCCCTCCTCTTCCTCCCCCCCCCCCCCTACACAAACCCTCCAGGTTTCCTCTAACCTTCCTCCTCCACTTCCCTCCCCTTCCTCAACACATCCCCCATCCTACTTCCTCCTCCCCTCCCTTAACCATCTCCCCCTCCCCCTTCCTCCCCTCCCCCGTCGCATGCGGTTAGGCTCCGTGGCCAAGCAATACAGATGAAGCATTGAACGTGGGAGCGTGGCACGACTCGCTGAGAGCACGCCAGCCTCACCCCAACCGCAAGTGGGCCGCCGACCAGGACCAATAATAATAATATTCGTCAAATTTCTTTTTTCTCTCTTTTTTCGGGAGAGTAGGCCATACACAAGGATAATGCGACGAAACACGACTTCCAACAAAGAGCTCATTCATTTGTAACCTCTTTTATCATTCGGAATGGCTATCAATCTCATAAAGGCTATATACGTTATAGATCTGAATGCGTCCGAATATATTACCCTTATGAAGAGCCCATCAAACAAAGTTCCTGCAAGTCTGAGCACAAAGACGGAATAAAGAAATAAATATACAAACAAACGCGGTCCTTGTCACCCAAAGTCGGGGCTGAAGGGACAGGTGGCAACCCTGACGCGCTGATGCCCTTCTGGCATAGCCGCCGTCACGTTTCCTGGCATAAACCCTGGCGTACAGACACACGCGGGCCCCATACAGTCGCATCACTTCACAAAACGTGGGTGTCATTTTTCGCAGGTGACAAGCGGGCCCTCGCGTGCCCTCTTTTTACCTGAGGCCGCATAAAATCTACACATGCAATTAATTCAGAGTCGCTCGTCGAATCAGTATCTCGCCTTTTTCTTCATCTTTTCTTTTCTTTTTATAACCGAGGAGCAAAAATAACAGCTGCCGCCGCCCCAACTCATCTGCAGTCCCTCCCCAAACCTTCCTCCTCCTCCTCCTCTTCTCCCCTGGCGTTGTGTTGGCGCGAAGAAACAGCCATTTCACACCATCTGTGTACACAACGCGTGCACATAAAACACATAATGAAACGCATAAACACATACATACACACATGCACACGAATTTGCAAGACAGCGCGAAACACGGCTGAATGATAAGACCTTCCCCCCCCTCCCCCCTCCCACTTCTTTCACGCCAACTCCCCCCCCCTCTCCTCCCCTCTCCCCCGAAGACCGCAGCGCCTACAGCAGGAGGAATGTAGCCTGTAGGCGTTCGTGTGGCAGAACTAGATCATGTGAAGGTCACTCGCTGCTTCTCCGTCACGTCCTTGACCGCTGCCAGATGCAAGACTCCCTCCCGGTTAACGATGTCCACCTGACGTTTCTCCGTTTCAAATTCCACAACGCAAGTTGTAAGAAAAAAGATGAAAGAAAACAACATAAAATCTTGATAGTCGATTCGTGAATATAAACAGATTTCATGACAAATACAGAGATCATTAAAACACAAGACTAATTTCCACGCTATATAACACTCCCCCTTCCTACTTTTCAACATAAGCATGACTGCTGCGTGCGTGTCCACCAGTCTTCCACCAGTCTTATTTCCCGTTAAAACTTCCGCACCTTGGCCAACTTCCTCTACGAAGGTAAATGTGCTGGACACCCGAAACACATTCCTGTGGAGGCGCTGGCTATTTATGTACCCCTCCCCCTCCCCCCTTCCCCCCTTCCTTTTTCCCATTGCAATCTCGCATTCTTCGCAGTTTCCATTACACTTATTAAATGAGGCCTGTTCTTTCTTGCTTGACAAATGCACTAGTCTGCCTTTTCAATGTAATGCACATCTATCACATTTACTCCGTTTGCAAGAGTAAGTTTGTGTGTATATATACATAAATCCGTTTGTTTGCTGTGTGTGTGTGTGTGCGTGTGTGTGTATGTGTGAGTGTGTGTGTATGTGTGTGTGTATGTGTGCGTGTGTATGTATGTCTGCGTATGTGTGTATGTATGTATATACAAGTATGAGTTGAGTTGCATATGTATCTGTATATGTATACGTGTGTGTGTGTGTGTGTGTGTGTGTGTGTGTGTGTGTGTGTGTGTGTGTGTGTGTGTGTGTGTGTGTGTGTGTGTGTGTATGTGTGTGTGTGTATGTGTGCGTGTGTGTGTATGTGTGCGTGTGTGTGTATGTGTGCGTGTGTGTATGTGTGCGTGTGTGTATGTGTGCGTGTGTACGTATGTGTACGTATGTGTGTATGTATGTATATACAAGTATGAGTATGAGTATGCATATGTATCTGTATATGTATACGTGTGTATATATGTGTGTGTGTGTGTGTGTGTGTGTGTGTGTGTGTGTGTGTGTGTGTGTGTGTGTGTGTGTGTGTGTGTGTGTGTGTGTGTGTGTGTGTGTGTGTGTGTATGTGTGTATGTATGCGTCTGTATCCGTCTATAGAAACAAACAACGTAACTGTATCCCCTGGAATAGGCTGCGTGACCAGGTGCGGACAGCCTCTGCGGCGTCAGATGTTTCTCGCGACCCGAGAAGTTCCGGGAAACATCCGAGGAAGCGACAACGTCCATGCACAGACGGCGCACAGTGACCAAAGCCAGCGGGAAGGAGGAAAGAGAGAGGGGCGGCCGGGAACGAGGAGGCGGACATAGGAAAGGCATTGGAAGTATATCCATACATACATGTGTGCGTGCGTGCGTGCGTGTGTGTATGTGTGTGAGAGAGTGGGAGAGAAAGAGAGAGAGAGAGAGAGAGAGAGAGAGAGAGAGAGAGAGAGAGAGAGAGAGAGAGAGAGAGAGAGAGAGAGAGAGAGAGAGAGAGAGAGAGAGAGAGAGATTGATGGGAAGGAGGGGGAGTGAGATGTGGAGGAGAGAAGGAGCGATGCAGAGAAAATTTACACTGCTGCTTACTGGCAGTACATACAGTTACGCTCATTCACTCACTCGCACTCGCACTCGCACTCGCACTCGTTCTCTCTCTCTCTCTCTCTCTCTCTCTCTCTCTCTCTCTCTCTCTCTCTCTCTCTCTCTCTCTCTCTCTCTCTCTCTCTCTCTCTCTCTCACAAAACATTCATTGCCCCCCAAAAACACTACACACTCCCGCTTGGTTAATTACCATCGTATCCAAATTTCTCCCCAACAAAGCCTGTCATTTCCAAAGACATACGACCTTTCACGGCGACCTGCCCACTTGCATCTCCACTCAAAAGAACATCTGCCTCCCCCCTCCCCCCTTGTAGCGGGATTTCCGAGAGAGAACAAAATAACAAAGAACACATGCTCCACGGGCGACGAAGAGAAACCTCAGGCACCCCCCCCCCCCCCCACCTAACCCCCCATCCCCTTTACGCCACCCGGGGAGAGTCAACTTCAGCATTAATACGAAATACCCGCCGGGCCAGCCACTACATTACCCGGAACCCTGGCGCGAGATTGCATGCATTACCGGCAAACAATGAGAAAGTTCGAGAACTAATATGGGAAGAGGTGCACAGAGCGGTCATGCACCCCTTGTCGCCGCCGACAAATGAACCCAATGGAAATGCGTGTCAACATCCACCGTGCAAACAAACAGGGCGGCGCGATCGGGTTCATTCAGAGGGTTTAATTTCCATTCCAGTCCGGGGCATCGCGTCTCCTGAATCGCTAACTAAACATAGCAATAACCAAGGCCAAACAGTACTTCTAACGCATCAATGTATGAAAACTAGCTATATGGGTATCTACGCTGTGACTCAACTGAATGGGAGTACAATGACATGGCTTCCAAGGAGTCCATTTCTGTGAAAACCGGTGCATGCTCGCACATACACCCGTACAAACACGCACGCCACCACGGCAACGCTGCGATTAATCACGCCCCTCAAACATGGTGATTAAAAGGCCAAACTGGAGACGCATGTTCCACTTCCGGTTCGAGGGGCTACTGTACGTGATTCCGCCGCTACTGTGTCACATACCTCCGGCGTGCAAAAAACAAGTCACTCTTGGATATCCGACACACTTCGTGCCTGTTCAGCGGCGCCGTTTTGCCCAAAGAAATAAATGCACATGATAACCAGCGAAACGCGTCGAACTTCCCCACGCAAGTATTTGCTAAAACAGCGAGGCGCTAATTTCCACAAATGTAAACAAACGACATCATACATTCATTCATACGCGGCCCCCGCATCCTCCCAAATCCCAATCATAACAAACAGAGCTACAACCTCGACCAAAATCCCTCCCATAGTCCCGTTACTGTACAGTATAACGCCATGACGTCACATGCTATACGAGCACCCTTGCTGAGCGCGACCCTCCGCCGCTTCCGCCCATCTCCCGAAAGAAAACACCGCACCGGCCACAAGTGCCTTTGCCCCCCCCCTCTTACGCCCACCCTCCGACGTCAGCCACCTACAAAACTTGCGAAGACGGAGGAGACGTCAAAAGCAAACGCAGGGCTAAACCATCACCCCACCCCCCTCCTCTCCTACTTGTCCCCCCTCCACCTCTACAATATGCCGACTGCTGTGCCCACTCTTGTTACGGATGATGTATACAACGTACCGTAGCTAATGCCTTCCCGATGTCGCGGTGGGGGACATGTGCTTTCTTCGACCTCCTTCCCATTCTCTTACGTAAAGGTGCCTATCGCTTGCTAATGCACATCACAAATACATACTTATTCTGACCCGTATTAGGAATCGCGAATTTACCTCTGACCTGACACAATGTCGCTTATCCTCAAACACAAAAGTAATCAATAGCTGAACAAAATACTACCCACCGATTCCCAGGCCTCCAAGATCCCCAAAACGAACTCCATAACCCCGGCTCTTCCTCCCACCCCCCACGCACACGCCACCTGCAACTGGGCACCGTAAAGCACACCGGATTAATTAAGTGAGTGCCATTATTCTCTGAGGATGCACCGGTGCCTGCTGAACCCACCCGAGCCCTACCGCACCGGCCTACATAATAACCCGGCCATTATGAGCTGGAAGCTGGAATACACCTAACAGACTACTTAACTTTATGAATCATTTAAAATTCAAATACCAAAGGACTACCCGTAAAATGTGTATCGTATTTGCATAAATCCCTCAACGCCGGGAGGAACGGAAAAAACCTAATTATTCCTACAACAATTAGCATTTGGTACGTGACCAATATCCACATACATATAAATATAAAAATATGTATGTGCTTGTGTGCATCCACAATCCTTAAAACAAAATGAACAAAGGAAACGACTGAGAGTAAATAAATACCTATATTCGGCAGGTATTCGCTTTTACCTTTTCCCCGCTAATTACACTAGGAATCAGCGTCATAATGAATAAAAATGTTGTTTCAGTGTATTCACCGCGGGACGTACAGCTCGTAAGGGTTGATCTACGCCCTTGCTTATTCCTCCCTAACCTTCTCTCTCCAAATATACTCCTCCTCCCTCCTCCCTTCTCTTCCTTTCCCTTCTCTCCTCTTCTATAATCTCTTCCTTCCTCCCCTTTTATCAATCCCTCTTTTTCTTCTTTATCTTTATCTTCTTCTTTATCTTTATTTTCTTCTGTTTCTTCTTCTTTATCTTTACCTTTTCTTCTTCTTCCTCCTCCCTTTCTCCTCTACGCCTCCCTTCAACTACTTCCCTCCCTCTCTTCCCTACCTACAGCACACAAATCTGACGACTACAGCTAATTCCGCCAGCACATTAAACAAATCCCTCTTTCCCTCCCCTCCCCTCATCTCTCGCACTTTGATGTCCCTCCACGGCAGCCAAAGTAAGACAAACGAGAGCAAAAACACGCCTTAAGCGTCGGGGGAAAAAAACAAGGAATAACAACAACAACAAAAATGTACTTTACTCAAATCATTTCACACTCTTTGACCAAAAACAAGTAAAAATAAATAAACAAACAAATAAAACGAAAAATGACACCGTATATAAGCCATTCAACATGACGACCGGCAATTACAGACTTCCCATTAGCTGACGCCAAGGCTGTTTTAAATCCTCCAGTTACCGTAACATCTTAATTACCGGAAGGACATGTTTTGTAGCCATATTGTGCGGGGTTCCAGTGGATTGGCGTGTGGGAAAGGAGGGAGAGAGGAGGGGGAGGAGCGAGAAGGGGTCCAGAGAGAAGAGGAGGAGGAGGAGGGGGAGAAAGGAAGAAGGAGAGAGGAGAGAGAGAGAGAGAGAGAGAGAGAGAGAGAGATAAACAAGGAAAGAGCAATATCGTCTCCCACCCCGCCACCGACCAGGAAACGAGCGACGTCCGCGCGCCCTCCCGCCGGCCGCCGCATCCAGGCCTTCTTACCCGAAAACACCGACAATACGTTACTCCGTCTACGTTAAGTGATCTCCGGCATCAGACACGTCTCCTCGTGCGAAATCACGGACCCGAATGGAACGGACTAACAGGAGATGAGGAAAAAAAATGGACGAAGTGAAGAAAGGACTAAAAACGCAAAAGCGAAGCAAAGAAAGTAAGTAGTCCAGCGAAAAGAGAGAAGACGCGAACAAGAAGACAAGCCCCCTTCCTCCCCCTCCCCCCTTCCCTCCCCCGAGCGAAAAGCGGCACAGCGCTAGAACACAAGGATCCAGGGGGCTAAATATACACCGCCGCCGACGTCATTCCGGCCATTTCCGCGTTCAACATTTTCTCGATAAAGTTCGCCATCGCAAATAGACCAAGCGCGTCACGGCCGGGGAAGCATGCGCACCCGTGCACACGTGCTCTCACACGCTCGTTCGCCTGCTTATGCCTGCGTGCACTTTCATAAAAACCTCCGTGCTTATAGTCTGACAACTGGCGCACGAAAACCCTTATGTGGGCTGTGTAAACAAACTACCAAACAGGATCTCATAACAATAACTCGAAGGAACTGTATATATATCTTCTTCTCCCTTTCCTAGGAGATCAAGACCAGAGATGTCGCTGTTGACCGAGACCCTAAATAGGCCCCCGAATTCCCCAGGCGAATAATAAACGACCAAATAAAGGGACAAAGGACCAGAGGCCATTGGGATATCACACACCGATCCCACCCCCTCTATTTTCCTATTTCATTTAGCTGCCAATAAGATATTTTTTCCACGAATCCTTTCGCCTTCTGACATTTAAACGACCAGCTTGAATGAATGAGGAATGAAGTTAATGCGATAAGTAATTCTACAATACCCATAACCAACCGAACAGATACAAAACAATAATATGAACAATAACAAATGCGTTTTTCAACAATTACGGAATCTGAAATTTTACGGTTAGTGCTTTTTTATATGCAGTGGACGACCTCTCACATTCCACGCCCGTGGAGGAATGGCGACGCATGTCTGGACAACGCTAAAAAAGGCATAGAAGCTTCACATCCCATAGCTTCATTACCTTTCCTCTGTGTGCCATTATCACTTCTCTCCCTCTCCCCTATCTCTCTCTCTCTCTCTCTCTCTCTCTCTCTCTCTCTCTCTCTCTCTCTCTCTCTCTCTCTCTCTCTCCTCCCTCCCTCCATCACGCACGAGCACGTACAAGCCACACACACTGTCTCTCCTTCATAAATTCCCTCCACTCTCTTTCCTCGCTTCACTCATTGCAAGCAGCTCTTCGCGGACCAAGAAGTTCTTCGACGTTGTCTTATAAGCGAAAGAATCGTGAAGAAAGATCTTATTGAGATCAAAAGAGAACGAGATGAAGCAAGAGCAGAGAGAAGAAGAGAAGAGAAGAATAGAACAGACAAGAAAGAAAGAAAAAGAAGAAAAAAAGAGAAAGAAGAGAAGAGAATGAGAGAGAGAGAGAGAGAGAGAGAGAGAGAGAGAGAGAGAGAGGGGGGGGGGAAAGGAGGAGAGAGAAGGAGAAAGAGAAAGAGAGAACGTGCGTGCATGCGTGCGAGCGGATAAAAAAAAAGCTACACCATACATCAGAAACGAAAAACAAAGACTAAAAACATGTTAAGCCAATCCCCGCATTTCACACTCGAATTCCCCGCGTTGCAAGAATCCGATGGGGAAATTATGTAATAAGAAGCTCCACAACATTTATTCAAATTCCTAAAAACAAGCAAGTGATCCATAAACACAAAAAATAAACCCCCCCAAAAAAAAAAAAAAAATAATAATAATAATAAAAAAATAATAATAATAATAATAAATAAATAAATAAATAAATAAATCACGTGCAATAACTGGCCAGGAAAAATGTTATTGGCCGCCCCCCGAGCGAAGGCATTCACAAATCCAACATTATCTTCACATTCATCTTTCCACATCCCGGCGATCAAGCCAATTATTCATGAAACGGCTCACTTTTCTTCTCGCACATTCTCTATTCTTCTCCCGGACGGAAAGAATAAAAGAAAAGATAAAGACAACCCTCTCTCCTGGACCTTCCTCTTCAAACGGTCATCATCGACTGGAAAGTACGGTCTTTTAACCTATCTAGTGCTTGAGAGAGGGGTGAGGAGTGAGGGGTGAGGGGTGAGGGGTAGGGTGAGGATGACTGAGAGGGGGAGGGGAAGGGAGATGGAGGGGGAGGGGTAAGAATAGGGAGAGGGAGGGAGGGAGGGAGAGAGAGAAGAGAGAGAGAGAGAGAGAGAGAGAGAGAGAGGGGGAGAGAGAGAGAGAGAGAGAGAGAAAGAGAGAGAGAAAGAGAAAGAGAAAGAGAGAGAGAGAGAGAGAGAGAGAGAGAGAGAGAGAGAGAGAAAGAAAGAGAAGAGAAAGAAAGAGAAAGAGGAAAGAGAAGAGAAAGAGAAAGAGATAGAGACAGAGAGAAAGAGAGACGGACAAACACACAAGAGTAGCGCAAGAGAAAAAACATGCAACAAATAACAGAGCCAATTTAGCCATTCTAGCCGTGTGTTACGCTCCCTACGCAACGAGCCACCACAATTACGGCCATTACTACTTGGCTCCCAACTTCCCCCGTTCGGTCAGAGGAAGATTTGTAGAGCAACACTGGCCAAGAAAAAGTTTAGTTCTTAATGCGTGTCTGAGTGGACGTTTCTATTCTTAGCATCAGTAGCATCAAAGGAAAGAAGGATATGAGGAATGTACACATTAGCAGGCATGGAAATAAAGAGGTTTGGCTAAAGGGAGGAAGAAAGAGAGGGAGAAGGGAAGAGAGAAAAGAGAGAGGGGGGGGGGATGAGAGAGAGGAGGGGAATGGGAGAGGGGAGGGCGAGAGAAGAGGAGAGAGAGGGGGGGGGGAAGGAAAAGAAAAATTGAATCCCTAAGAAAAAAGAAAAGAAAAAGATCTAACCAAGAGAAAATGACGTATGACGGGGGGAAAGAGAGACAGGAGAAAAAAAAACGAAATTAAAGAAAAGAAAAAGACTTCAAAGACGGACGTCAACATGAGACCCCCTCCCACGCCCATCCTCCCACCCCTCGACGCCTCTCCTCTTCCTCGGAACCACAAGGAGGTTTCATTCATCACCGATACGTGCGCGGCGGAGGCGGCGGAGGCGGCGCGCTCCCTCTGACCTGCCAGCCCGCCGCCCTTCCTTTACCTCCTCTTTAATGCCACGTTTCCTGCACTCGCGGAGACCGCCTCCCAAATACAACGTCACAGACAAATGGGAAAAAATGGTGTTGGCCACGACGAGCGCAGCGGAGGAAAAAAGACATTGTGTTTAAGTTTAAAAAGAACAGAGCCATGGAAAAAAGACTGAAGAAAAAATCAGGCCGAAGAAAAAACACACCACTGATTAAAATCCTAATATCAACATCGACTCCAGGCGGATGGCCCTCTTCCTCCTCCTCTTCCTCCACCACCTCCACCGTTCTCTCGGCCTCGACCTCCTACTGCTACTGCTGCTGCTGCTCCTCCTCCTCCAGCGGCCGCCACACCGCCATGCCGCAAGTATGTCGCGACGACCGCGCCTCCTCAGCGGTCGTCCTCATCACAGTCTTTAAGTTTCTCTTGTCTCTTCAGGCTTCCTTATCACCATCATCTGCTGCCTCAAGTCACAAGCTCATTTCTCAAAGAAAGTTATGTCATTTACCATTTTCTAATCCTTCCCCATCGCTTTATAATTGCCTTCAGAAATTCCATTCCCTTTAAAGCTGTTCCCAAACAAAAACTTGAAAAAGAATTCCATTAGAACTTAGGCCGGTCAATGTTCGCAATTCTGGCACGAATCATTATTTCCCGGAGCAGCCGCTCAAGCACGTCATCAGGACCCTCCAAGGGACGCCCGAAAGCAGAGTCGCTGATAACTGCTTCAAGGGGCTTTTCAGACTGTTCCTAGTCAAGCCCGCTCCTCGACCGCCGTCAACTTGTGAACCAAACATTACATTTTTCATTGATGTTTATACTTGATGAGGCGCCAACGGACTCGAAAACGAACTGCGCTCCGTGACGACTTATGAATCACGTGAAACGCGAAACCGATATCCCGCTCAGACCAGGTTCGACCTCTTTTCCCACCTTCCTTCATCCAACCCTTTTCTGCCAGGCGGAAAACCACGCAATTATGAACCAACTTCAACATCAAAATATATGGACTAAAACAGGAGAAAAGAGAGAGAAGTCTACGTCCTAAACCGGAGTGCCTAAGTTCGAAACAGACTCCTGTCACTAAGGTTCAGGTGTGACGTGCAGCCGCAGAAACCACGATGCCACGTGCGGCGAGCGGCTCATGGCTGGCACCGGTGCACGTGTCCTTTAGGATGCATGTCGCGTCTTGTCTTAGCCTTCCTTTGGGATGACGTCGAGAGACATCAAACGCCTACTGACAGCCTCTATCTAATGGATCTGACGGTGCCAGAGTGATATGATATCGTGCGAAGGATAAATAAACCAAAACCAACAAACAAAAGCAAAACATTTCGAGTGAATAAAAACCTGCTAAGAGTGTACTGTGTTTTAATTTCCGGCGCTATAACACAAAGAAAAGGGGAGGGGGAGTGGAGGCCAGGTACGCTCTCTCGGCACCCGCTGATACGGCCTAAAGAGGAGCGAAAGGGTGGCAACGTAGCCCACTTTAGGTCAAGGGTCACGCGATACCTGAGGACCATTATATTCGGGAGGGGGCACAGGGTATAGGGCGTGAAGGTACAGGGAAACGTACAAGTGAAACTGTTTGCCCACACATACATACACCCACATACATGTATGCACGTACCCACGCTTACCCCCACATACATGCGCGTCAAAAGCTGAGGTAAAGGTTAATCTCACAGCCCTAAAACCCACCACTAACCCTGCCTTCCTCCGCGAAGCAGCTTAAAACGACACACTATTATGACAGAAAACTCCTCCCCTGCGCCCTCTACTCTTTATCTCCTTCCCTCCTCCCTCGCCCATCTGTCGAAAACCTGGTCCCATTAAAGATCGGTGGGCAAGATAATGTCATACATCCCAGCCTTTCAATCCATCATCAGTAGGGAGATTTTCCGAAAAAAAAGGAAGTTTAACGTAAGAGGAAGAATTTCTGAACAAAAAGAGGGAAATGGATAAAACTGATGGAGAGAGGGTGAGGGAGGGAGGGGGAGAGAGAGAGAGAGAGAGAGAGAGAGAGAGAGAGAGAGAGAGAGAGAGAGAGAGAGAGAGAGAGAGAGAGAGAGAGAGAGAGAGAGAGAGAGAGAGAGAGAAATATGAGTGTCTATAAGTTAATGCAAGTATCAGAAAATGAAAAATGAAAACGAGGAGGAAGACTAAAGCGTGCAGAGTGCCAAGCGCGGGAGGGCAAGAGGCACTTCATCAAGCAGTCGAGTGGAAAGAGAGCAAGTAACTGGTCGAGAGATAAGAGACCGTCCCGTCCGTCCGGCAAACCTTTGCTGACTCTGACCTCCCTCCCCCGGCGAGAAAGCACCCCCTACTTCCTACCCCCACCCTAACCTTACCCCCCCCCCCTCCAAGACCTCCTTGAATGGAGACGCGATGGGAAAAAATGTGGAAACTGTTCCCGAGGCCGGAATAACGGCGCGGGCGTCTCCGAGGTGTAATAACCAGCGCTAACAAGGGCGAGTGGTCAGGCGGCCGCAGTGAAAACAACGGTCACTTAAATGCTTTCGGGACTCTTCACACTCTGCGTAAATCATTTTCTCGCGTGGCCGTGTTTGCTCAAGAAGTGGTTGGCATGCTGGACACGAGAAGAAGGACATGGAGGGGGAGAGGGAGGGAGATGCACCAAGGGAGGGAGAAGAGAGACAGACGAAGGAGGGAGAAGGAGACGGAGAGAAATGAGGAAAAGGACAGGGAGAGAGAGAGAGAGAGAGAGAGAGAGAGAGAGAGAGAGAGAGAGAGAGAGAGAGAGAGAGAGAGCGAGAGAGGAGAGGGAGAGGGAGAGGGAGAGGGAGAGGGAGAGGGAGAGAGGGGAGGGAGAGGGAGATATATATATATATAGAGAGAGAGGGAGGGAGAGGGAGAGGGAGAGGGGGGAGAGAAGGGGAAAGAGAAGGGAGAGAGAGAGAGAGAGAGAGAGGGAGAGAGAGAGAGAGAGAGAGAGAGAGAGAGAGAGAGAGGAGAGAGAGAGAAGAGAGAGAGAGAGAGAGAGAGGGGAGAGAGAGAGAGAGATGAGGGGGGGAGAGGGAGAGGGAGAGGGAGAGAGGGAGAGGGAGAGAAGGGGAAAGAGAAGGGGAGAGAGAGAAAGAGAGAGAGAAGGGGAGAGAGAGAGAGAGAGAGAGAGAGAGAGAAGGGGAGAGAGAGAGAGAGAGAGAAGAGAGAGAAGAGGAAAGAGGAAGAGGAAATAGAAAGCGAAAGAGAGAGAGAGAGAGAGAGAGAGAGAGAGAGAGAGAGAGAGAGAGAGAAGGAGGGAGAGAGGGAGTTAACATACCCATCGCAAGTAGCTCATTGAACACATGATTACGGAAGGAAAAGGAAACCCCCTCTCACTCACAAATTGACTCACGTGCCTCTCTCTCCCTCTTTCTCTCCTCCCTCCTGGGGAAGCGATTCGTAATTGGCAAATAAAGCTACGGAAGCCAAACAAGACCTCTGAACAAGAAAGCTAGAAAGATACCCAAGCTTTTATCATGTCACGAGGCTATCAGTCCTTTTGTATCCTGTACCAGTGAAAAGAAAGACGAAAAAAAACAGTAGGTTAATTTAGCCACTTCGGCAACTTGTGGAAAGTTGCACAAGGATGTGCTCTAGAAGTGCGAGAGAGCTCTGGAAGGGGAAGGTTCTTGAAGAGGGGAAGCTCTAGAAGGAGTGTTCTAGAGTTCTAGAGTTGAAAGGGGGAGGGGGAGGGGGAGGGGGAGGGGGAGGGAGGGAGAGAGAGAGAGAGAGAGAGAGAGAGAGAGAGAGAGAGAGAGAGAGAGAGAGAGAGAGAGAGAGAGAGAGAGAGAGAGAGAGAGAGAGAGAGAGAGAGAGGGAATTCTAGAGGAGAAAAAGAGTGGACAGGAGAGCTCTAGAGGTGCAGGGGAACTCTAGAGGAGGGGGGGAGCTCTAGTGGAGAGAGCTGGGGCGGGCGGGGCTCGGGCTGGGGCGCCGAGGCGACCTGGTGCAACACAGCGTTATAACTTGATCCCTCCCCAGCCGGCTGCCCTGATGACTCACCGCACGATACCCCCCCCTCCTCCTTCTCCCACCCCCAAACCCTCCGCTACCCTCAGCTCCTGCCCACATTACACTCGCACCACCACTCCCGCAACCCCACGCCCCGCCCGCCCGCCCGCCGCCCGCTCGACCGTGCCCACACTTCCACACGCACACAGACTGTCATCGCCGCTTACGCCGCCGGTCTCCTCCTCCCCTCCTCTCTACCTTCCCTCCCCGACACAAACCTTTCCCGTACATCCCCACCCCACCCCTCTCCTTCCGTGCGCTTCCGCTCCACTCCCCCTTCGTTCCCCTCCCCCAAGCCACGCCCCTTGAACCCGCACCCGGTGGCTCGCGTTTTCGAGAACATACCCAACAATCACCCCTACCCACTATCACTACCGTTACGTCTATCCCGTATCCGTCAGACCTACTCTCGACCATTTAGAGTCTCCTATCCTCCTTGCCTTACGCTCCCTCCCCCTTCCTTCCCACCCCCCCAAGCCCTAAGCCGCACTCGTGTCTCGCTTCGCCTTCTGTATCTCCTCTGCCTGTTTCAGTTTCCCCGGCGTCGTGTCACTTACTTTTACCCCTTATTTTCGCGCTTTTAAACCTCTTCCATCTCCACTTTCTCCATTCCTCCTCGCTTCCAACTGTCTTACACTTTATCTCCTATTCCCCCGCCTTCAATGTCTACTTTATACACAGTCTTAAACTTATTACCATTACCAACACTACCATTTTCTTCTCCTCTGTAATTTATCTCCAATTTTCGAGCCTACGGCGAATGTCCACAGAGCGTAAAATCGAACATAATCAACACGGTTTCCCTTACTCATGCTCATTCATGACCTTTTCGCAGATGAGAGAGAGAGAGAAAGAGGAGAGAATGAGGCCAAAAAGAGAACAATTGCAGACTGATGACCGGTGCGAGACGAAGACAATACAAATATTTTCTCTAATGCTTTCTTCAATCAACATTTTTTTTTTTTTCCGAGGTCATCTGATGAGCGTGATGGGAACCTCTTTGCATGATGGCCTCGCCTCGGTCCCTTGCAATCTTTCTCTCCTGTGACATTAAAGCGCTAGTCTCATTCCTCGTTTTCATTTTAACGGTGACCTTGGAAGCGCCCCTTGCCAATGGCATTTGTTGAAAACAATGCAACATAACTACGTAACCTCTACTCGAAGCAAATGACTAGTGTAAGAGATGCAGACATAAACCTACACTTAAAAATGACAATACCAAAGTAACGATAAAACATCAAAGAACTCCAACACATCATCACCGTGGCAGAGAAGGTCTCAAAGACTAGGACCACATTATGCACTCACACAGGACCTTCACTCCCAGATAAGCTAGCGTTCACACATGACCGAAGAGAAGCCTGACCAAGACTACTACCCCCCCCCCAACTCCCTATCCCCACGACCGGCTCATCAATGCCAGGCCTTCCGATCTCTTCCGCGATTACCACCCTCCCCCTTCCCATCCCCTCCCCCCTAGAAAAAGAATACCTGAGTAAAATTCTTAATTAACTAATCCTTCTGTAATCCCCATGGAAAATGAAGCCATAAATCCGCGGGTCTGGAAGAGGGTTCCCCGATCCGGAGCCACCAGACCTCCCAAACCACCGCCTGCTGATGCCCGCTGATTAAAATTCCCATCGCCCAGGCCAACTGTATTACCACCAACCGCCTCGTTCTGATACACACAAGTCTTTCTTCCTTCGGCTCTCGGCACATCCCCCTTACCCTAACAGATACCTACGTCACTGAAATTAATTATCATCGATACCAATACCAAAATACAACACCACCACCTTCTCCTTCCTTCTTGACCGGGCAATGCCACCCCCTCTCCCCCATTCCACGCACACCACGCGTTGTTCTCCTGGTGTGAGTCATTTCCCTTCTTCTTCTCAGCCTTTCTTACCTCTCTAGTCAGGGCAGGTCTTCCCCGTGCCCCAGGGAAAAGAACTGGCCCTCCATGTGATAAGGTAAAGTGTACCCGATGCCCCCTCCCCCACCTCCCCTCTCCCTCCTTATCCTTCTTCCTACCCTCGATGATGAGGTCCAGCAACACATAAGTATATACTATCAATCACAAGACATGCCGCTCCTCACGCACACGCACACAAAAAACACATAGTCACACACACATACACCTTTCTGTGTTGAGGGGACCCCCCCTCTCTCTCTCTCTCTCTCTCTCTCTCTCTCTCTCTCTCTCTCTCTCTCTCTCTCTCTCTCTCTCTCTCTCTCTCTCTCTCTCTCTCTCTCTCACTAACTGCCTCCCTTCTCTCCCTCTCCCTATCCCTCTAACTCTCCTTCTCCCTCTCCCCTGTCTCTAACCCCCTTCTCTCCCTCTCCCTATCCCCTCTCTCTAACCCCCTTCTCTCCCTCTCCCTATCCCCTCTCTCTAACCCCCTTCTCTCCGTCTCCCTCTCTCAAGCGCTTCGCCAAATGACACAAGGTATTTGCAAATGGCATTAACAGGTACAGCTTACCTGTCTGAGCCCTTGCCAACTCCCTTGCAATCGCCAGACACATCCGCGGTGTAAAAACATTCAAACGCCCTCGAGGAGTCAGCGCTCGGCGTCACGGAGCCTAAGCAGAGAGGTACTTGACGAAGGGGGGGAGGAAGGGAGAGGGAGGGATGGAAGAAGGGAAAAGAGCAAGACGTGGAGAGGAGGAAGAAGTGAGGAGAGGTAAATGAAAAATAAAATAAGATCAAATACAGAAGTTAAATGGTCGCAGAAGGTTAGAAATAATTAAACGACGGGATATTGAGAAATATGAAAATAATAAGAAACGTCCGGAGAGAAAGAGAAAATAAACAAACATACGGCCAATGATGAAAATTCCGAACCTTCAAGAGGTTCCAGTCCAAGAAGGTGTATTTTAACGAACACATTTTTCTCAGACGGGGCAGGTGAGTCGCCTGATAAGCGAATCGGGAGAGGCTGCAGATCACACACGGCCGCATGTACGTGCAGACAGGCAAACACACACGAACGTACAGACACACAGATACAGTCACACACTGAGGTACACACACAGAAAAAGACAAGATACACACAAAGACAGACACACAAACACACACAGAGGGGAGAGAAGAGAGAAGAGAGAAGAGAGAGATTTTTATTTGATAAATTTATTACGTCCAGTGGACGACAAACAATTTTACAGAGAAGTAAAATTCACCGAGAGAAGAGGAGAGAGAAGAGAGAAAAAGAGAGAAAAAGTGAGAAAAGAGAGAGAGAGAGGTGGGGGGGGGGGTACCGCGGGCCGCCGCCTTATCTCCCGGCCGCAACCAGCCTATCTCCCGCCGAGAAGACAGCACCGCTAGGCTCTCCCGGGAAGGAAGGCGTCAGAATCAGATGGTGTTCCCGTCGCCCACGTCACTCGGCTGTCCCTCACGCATCTCGTCTCCTAGCCGATTAAAAAAAACGTCTACGTCTTCATTTCTCCTTGATTTTGGCATTTTTCTTCTTCCCTTCGCAAGGCAAGACAGAAAATCTATTTTTCAAATAGAAGCCAAGTCAAGAAACCTACTTTTTTCTAATAAAATTAATTTCACGGTACAATGTAATATAAAAATTAACTTTTTAAAGAAAAATCGAACGATAATTAAAGTTATCCCGAGCTACCCCAGTCCCTTCTCGCTTGTGTTCCTCTACCTGTTCTTTTCTGCGTCTTCCCTCTCCCACTCTGCTTGAGGACTTATTCCTCTTCCAGCTGTCGGATTGGCGAGTAAATCCAGCTGCACACGCTAATACAGCTCAACATTTCCTCACGCCGAGTTAAATACCCACTTTCCAATGACTTGCTTGGTGGGAAAACCGAACATTGGAGGTAGAGGAACAAAAAACAAAGGCGGAAGTTCACGGTGGTGGGAGGGCCCTCGTTTCGATGAAAATATTAAAATGTCGTTAACAACATTAATAATGCCCATATTAATGAGTAAGACGAAAAATAAAAGTTTCGATAGATCTTATAAAACAAACGCTTTCCCGAGGCCTGAATGCAAACATTAGGAAGTGTAAATCTCCGCTAACTGCGGTGGAGAAACATAACTCATGCCCCGTACCGTGCGCGCAAGGGAGAAGGCGGTCGCCTGCAGTCTCTTCGTTCGCGTGAATGCATCCTCCCTCGCCCTCTCGCCGCCATAAATCAGAACCCCGTCCGTTCACTGGATAAATCACACTTGTTTCCAACGAGGTTCAACGATGCCGTCGCCCGCGTCGAACCGTCCATCACGACTTGCACCGCCTTTCGCCAGCGCTCACCCCCTCCTTCGCCGCCTCCTTCGCATCCCGTTCGCCTTTCTTCTCCCCTGCTCCCCGCCGCGGCTCCTCCGCAATTATCACCGGATCACTAACTCCTTAGTCACTGCGCGGTTCCTTACTTAACAGCTCCGTCCGCGACAAAGCGCTGAGCGAAATGGCACATCGGTGTCAATATCTCGAAGCGCCATTGTGTGCTCGCGGTCGTGAAGAGCAAATAAACACTCCCCGTATTTACGACTCCCAGAGCAGCTTCGAGAGGGGGGAGTGGGGAGTAGGAGAGAAAAAAAAATTGGTTAGCTATAATCAACGATCAATGAAGTGGCAGAGTCGAGGAATCTTGAGGCGGGAAAGAAAAAAGAAACTTCTTGAACCGAGGATAAAGTTCGATTGTTTACACCGTGAGGAACAATCTATCCAGGACAGGGCACTTGCGCTGGTTTCTAGAGATAGCGGATAACCCACACTAATACCCTGCCATCCCCTTTCTCTGCCAAAACCCCTGACCATGCAACTTCTAAACCCCCTAAATACAGAGCCTACGGCACAAGTATCCCAGGGCTATAAGGAGATTCATGGAACAGAATAATCTGATGGAACGTGCTCGCATACGGCCTCTTCTACGGCAGTCACTTTGGGTACAGCGTCTTAGAAGAGCGCCTCAAGAACATCCGCATCCAATAATCTCGGCCGGCGAAGATGCCCTCGAGCACCTCTGTCACTTCCCTGCCAAGGCCCAATTCTCGGAGGTCTTTATCATCTCGCCACAAGGTCCACGTTGCAACGCCAGCCTTCTGATATGCCAAGTCATATATAAACCTGAAAAGCCCAGTGTTGCGCAACGACGGTGACAAACCCGTTGCTATGGCATTCTCAAGGGGACATAAACATGCAAAATCCAGACGCAAAACGACTACATGGCATGTGCACTTTACAACCTTGCAATATCACCCAAGTATATCCTCGGGTTATACGCACTTCCTACACGCCCACGCCCATTCCATTCTAGGATGCAACCCACCCCACCCTCGATCACCGCCCACCCCCACCGCCCACCCTTGGGTCATGGGCGGGCGCGCCAGATGGTCCTCAGTCATTGTAGCAAACAAAATCATAAAGTCGGCCCTCCCAGACAACGGTGCGAAGGTGCCGCTTGGCCGCCCTCGCCCCATGCAAATCAGATAGCAATATGCGGAGCAAAATTATAGGTCGTACGAGCGAGTTTGATGGATAAAAGCAATAAAGGAGAAGGGAGTGGTCATGCGACATTCCTGGGGGTGGTAATGTAGTTCGGGCGGACGGTGACCGGCCAAGGGATAGACACCAATTCGGGGGCTCCAGAGCGGGGCCGAGCGGGACCAGAGGGGGCCAGGCCAAGGGAGATCCTGCGTCAGGAGCTGGGTGCTGTGGGGAGGTCACTCTAGCACCGAGAACCCAGCGACCAGAGTCCGAAACACAACTGCACCGCAGGTTGTCCATGTCCCGATACAATCTGACCCACAAGAAAATTCCGGAATACAAATGCCAGTCCTAGTGACCAGGTGGCACCCGCAGCTAGTGAATTCCTCGACGTAGCGCAGTCGGAGTGAGCTCCTCTCCCTCCCCCTCCACCTTCCGCCCCGCTGTGTCCCTCCAGCTCCCGTTACGCGAGGGGCAGGCAAGCGTAGCCACGTCCCGCCACAATCACGTTATCCGATCATGACCTGCGACCCGCAGATAAGGCGTCCGGCTACCTACCGTCCCGCATATGGGAGGAACCAACCCAGTCTTAACCATCCAAACGCACACCCCAACCGCCCACCCACCTACCCAGCCATCCAACTAATACCCACTTTTTTCCCCCACTCCGCTCTCACTCCCAGCACGAGCAGGTCCTCCAAGGGGGTGTGGTGCGGTGTGGCCATGTGTTCCCCTTATGAGCCACATATGTCACACTCATACAATCCGCACCTCACCTCTGACGCTACGAACAAGGACAACATCTATAGATCTATTTTCTAATACAAAAGGCCCTTCATCTCTAGAGAAAAATAATATTCTCAACGTTCTTGCCCGGACTAAAAAATATTTCGCCGGCAAAGCAACATCGTCACAGCCTAATACCTACTCTTCAACATCAACAATAATACCAAACAAGAAAAACAAAAACAATAAAAAGCACTACCAACAAGAATATCAACAACAAATAAAAGAAAGGAAAGGCATAGCAAACGTCTCGAAGGAACATCTGGACGGCAGGACACCCGTGCGGGGAGAAAGTAAGTTTACTACGACAAAAGTTACACACTAATAGGGAAAAAGCAACAAGGAATATCATCACTGAAGTACATGAAAGGAGAGAAAGGCAAAACAGTAACAAAAGTTGCAGGAGCGGATAATAGGCCAGGTGCAGAGTGTCTGTTTATGTGCGCACGGGGCTAAAATAACGAGAGCAACATATTTTCGGACGAAATGTGGGCGAAAGAAGAGAAAGGGGGGAAGGGAGGAGGAAGGGAAGGGAGGAGGAAGGGAAGGGAGGAGGAAGGGAAGGGAGGGAGGGAGGGAAGGAGGAAGGGAGGGAGGGAAGGAGGAAGGGAGGGAGGGAAAGGAGGAGGGAGGAAAAGAGCGAGGGGAAGAGGAAGGGAGGGAAAGAGCGAGGGGAGGAGGAAGGGAGGAAAGGAAAGAGGGAGGGGAAGAGGGAGGGGAGGAAGGAAGGGGGATAACACTTAACTCACGCCACGCGACCTACACATCCGCCCAGCTGCCTTGCAAATGCCTTCCGAGACTCATCCTACTCCACTCCGCCACAGCATATTTACCCAGAAGTTACATCAAACAACAACACTCTTTATACAATTCACGCTCATCAAATTTCACTTTCTTAAGTTTCACAAGATGAAACAGCATCACTTAAACCACATTTTTCTTGCAATTTTACGCCGGAAGGAAATGATGAAGACAGGTGACGGGGCAGCAAAGCGAGCAGGAGGGTTCTCGCCATCTGCAAGGGTGGATATGCATGCAATGCGGCTTAGGGGAATTTGCATAAGAAATGGCTGACGGAAATAACTATTCCCTCAGGTCTATAAATTCAACAATCCAGCATAAGACCCGATATCAAAGCAATCCTTATGATGAAAGATGTTATAAACTTCAAGTGGACTCTATCTAGGTAAATCCGTCATTTTTTTTGGGGGGGGGAAGTAAAATGTGTTTGTTTGAAGAAGCAACGGATCTCCGCCTCAGACTTTATCTCCGACTGTTTCCTTAGTCTTTGTACCAACATCACCTTCGCCTCAGTGTTTCTGGATGCTTACTACAGCTCATTCCTGCACGGACCTGTGTAGCCATCATTAGTACCTCTCGTAAGGCATTAAGCCGTAACTTAACCTCTCAAAAGGCAAAAACCAGTAATGTGGTATAGGTACTTTGCTCATTTTCAGGTTTGCACGAGAATTCCTTCCTTTGCTAAATCTTTTGACTCTCCTCTTGAGGAAAATGGAAGCTCTGCATATTTTGAAGCATAGGCCCATGCACACTGAAAACGTGCAACATTTTCGTAAGATCTTGTGTGTGCGTGTGTGTGCATGCACCATCATTCTGAGACAGACACTGCACCATAAAACGCAAGTGATAGACTTCACCTCCTGGGTGCGGCGTCGTAAAAAAGCAGGTAACCATCTCTTTACCTCCGCAAATTGGCCAAATTAATGAACTCTGTCGCCGTTACCTTATCAAAATACCCCTAAAAGCAGACGCCTTCGTAACATTTACCCTCGCTACTTTCTTCTGTCTCGAGCAAGACCGGCTGGAGGAATCAAGGGCTGACGTCCGCACCAAAAACAAGTTCTTTTAAGTGACAATAGCAAGACTTGAATTCGCGAATATAAGTCATTTTAGACAGTCCATACCCAAAGGTCAATGCAAAGAAAACAACAACAAAAAATAAGGAAAAGAAATATTCTTGACCGGTGACCACCCACGATTAGCAAACCCGAGGCTAAAATAAGTGATGGGCCCAGCCTGCAACCTCTGGCCTGTAATCCACCCATTATGATCAACATGCAAGTTAGAAAATAGCCCCCATCCCCCATCACACCCGCTCCGCCTCGTCCCGCCCACCCATCCGACCTCCCTACTCCCCATCAGGTAGCGACGCCGGTCTGGGCGAACTGAGCGCAGAATCGAGGGAGAGAAACCGAAGGAAAACTGAGAAAGAAAAGAGAAAGAAAAAGATCGTGAACACAACGTGAAACTGGTCTTTAAAGCGTAACGGCGGATGGTTTACGAGACGACAGCCACGGCCACAAAAAAAAGGTTTTCTCCTATAGTTTGCGTCTCGCCTCCCGGGGATGGAAAGTGAGCACAGGTTTCCCTTCGACGCTTCGAGTAAGTCATGTGAAGTGACAGAGCCGTCCGCCGCCGCCGCCGCCGCCGTCGTCTCTTCGTTGCCACTGAGTTTCTCCGCGGAGGTTGCGGACGGCCGGGACCGCAGCTTCGCCCGCAGTTTCAACCGCACGGCCGCAAATCTGACAGACGCCGTACATAAATCATTCTGACATCATAATCTCTGTACCCTCGCGCCATACTGCCCTTAAGTCACATCGAATAAAACTGACTATACGAACCAAGTGTGCATGAATGCACTAAAAAGGAAGCCTTGTAAGACTCCCGAAATTAAATTCCACTTTCTCTATAGTAGCATTTCAACCCTGTTTGCATAGCACCCCGTCCCCCCGCATTTCCTCCCCTGCAAAACTCCCTCTGATTGGCTTCCCAACGAGCGCTAATGAAGACAAGCTATTTAAGAGACTGTAGTCATATTTACTTTCCCGGGTTGCAGCTGGAGAGCTATTTGCAGGGATCAATCTTGAATGCCGTCATTCGCAACGGGAAATTCACACAATACTTTCAACTTAGTGTAAACAGTCAGCGAGAGATCCAAAGTCGCCTCGAAATTCTGAGCAGAGTTGGTGCAAAAGAAGTAAAATTAGGCACTTTCAAAAACCTGATATTGCTGCGAGCAAAAAAACAAACACATAATTAAACAATGAAAGAACGATTCGACTATCAAGTGCTGATCATCAGGCGCCCTGGTGGACCGTGATGACCTGGGCATATTTACCGACTCCTCAGGGATTTCCCAAGCGTCCTGCCATACGTTGCAACACATACCTGCGGAAAGGAAATGGAGACATTAATCATCAAGGTTCAAACATTCGTCATAATTGTAAAATCAAAGCAAAACGCCTGCACAGACAGACTTACAAGTAATAAAAACAAATCACCAAAACGGAGACCTAGTTTTAAAAACCGTAATTACGACATTTAGCATAAGGAAGGTAGCAGCGGGGTGTCCCGGGCGGTGGAGAGCGGGCCGAGTCACCCGAAACCCGATCCACTCTGGCCGTCGAGCGAACCTACGGAAACGGTGGGAAGGCACTCGCCCCACCGGTCGAGACCCCGTCGCCACCCTCCCACTCACGCCGGAGCATAACAACAAGCGGGACTCGCTCATTGTGCAACTGCAGGAGGTCGTGTAACTGTTCGGGGACATTGCAATGGAAGACCAGGATCTCCGGCATTTCCAGACTTAAAGGAAGCGAAGAACCGATATTTTTTGTCACGGAACCTCCCTAACACGACCCCTCCTCCCCAAACCCACTCCTCCCGATGAACTACGAGGTTACTAGGTACAAGCCACACAATAAACATCATAAACACAAAAATATGGCATTCCAAATACTAGCAACTTATCTAGGGATTCCAAGACAA
This sequence comes from Penaeus monodon, assembly GCF_015228065.2. Lineage (NCBI taxonomy): Eukaryota > Metazoa > Arthropoda > Malacostraca > Decapoda > Penaeidae > Penaeus > Penaeus monodon. Next base: position 42,139,588 of record NC_051401.1, on the reverse strand, counting down.
AGTACGAAGGAAGTGAAAAGCCAACACTAGGAGGTCCTTGACGACTTCAGAAACATTAAGAAGGAGGGAGGAGGAGGAAAGAGGAGGATATGGGGGGGAGGTTGGAAATTACATAATGAAGGACCCTCTCGGGTGACACTTGATACGGAAGAGGCTTACGTAAGGTCACTTAATCCTCCTTCCCAAAGTCCTGTGACCCATAATAATGAAGAAATGCCAAAGTCCCCGACTTCCTTACACTCTATCACCCAAGAACACTACCTCACTACCAAGACGCTGGGGACCAGGCAGACACATACCAAGAGGCAAAGACACACATACATGCATACAGACATCCATACATATCACTTACTCACATGCTCCTCACTCACTCACTCACTCACTCACTCACTCTCTCTCTCTCTCCTCCTCTCTCCTCTCTCCTCTCTCTCCTCTCTCACACACACACACACACACACACACACACACACACACACACACACACACACACACACACACACACACACTAGATTCACGAACGATAATATGGCAGTGCAAGTCCGGAAATGAGGCAACTTTATCCAGAAAAACATATAGCCTGGCAGTCCAAACCGGTCACCGGTTACTAAATTCGGTACTAGTAATACATGACAACACATCTAGGGCACGGCGGAGGAGGTCAGGAGACAGAGTGATAGAATAATAACGGGAAGTGAGAGGAAGAGGGGGAGTGGGGGGAGGTGAGGGCAGGAGATAGAGAGAGACAAGATATATATAGATAGAGAGAGAGAGAAAGTTGGACGGGTAAGGGAAGAAAAAGGTAGTTAAAGGGATACATAATGGAGGTAAAGAGAGAGAAAAAAACACGGGAGAGGGTATGGTAACACAAACCAAGAGATTAAAAAAAAAAGCAAAGACATCAAAATGATTGCCGTCCCCCTGCAAACACAAACACGGGAACACGCCACCGTCCCTCCCCCTTCCCCTCACAGCCGATGACTCGACTATTAATTCGCCGAGGCAGAGCCACCGCGTGCATGCCCACAGCACGCCCTCCCGAAGGCTCCTCCGCGCCGGCCCTTCCTCCTCGGCGATGACTGGACGGGCGCCCCTGTAATTAGTATGCCACCAAGGACATCAAGGTAAGCGCCGGCCATGTCCTACTCCGCGACAATCTATAATGAGATCGGACCAACCACGGCTTCCGCAATCACGGGGAGAAACATAAGCGGAAACGAAGAAAAACAAAGAGTAAAAACGAGAGAACGAAAAAAGAAAAAGAAAAAAACACCGAGGAATAAATGTCATGAACGTCCAGTGCACAGGTAAGGGAGGGGAGAGGAGGAGGGCGTGGGGAGGGCCAGGGGAATCCCGAAGGCTAATACTTGACATAGACATCCACCCTTGCCTACAACGCCCTTAATTGCGAATCGCGAAAAGCTTCGGTCCCAAAAAGCATATTCATGGACATGTACGTCATTCAACTGAACGTAATGACGCAACGTCGCATCCCGGACCCCCGTCACGTCGACGCGTATTCCTGCCGGCTGCGATGCTGACGTAGCGGGTGACGGACACGTGGTTGAAGACTGAAGCCACTGGCGCTGAGGGGACATTCCTTTTACCTGCCTCCCGACATGACTCCCGGGAGGGCCACCTAATCGCGCCCCTACTCCAGATAAACGCCCCCTGGTCGCGGCGGCATGCAGCCCATTAGCGCAAATCACACGATGATAAGAGAAGTTAAAGAGAAACTCGACACAAAGCCGCGCTAACACCTCTGACCTTTCGTCGAATTTCGCCGGGCACATTTTAAGCGGGTCCGAGTGTGCTTGACAATCATTCAACAATATCAGGTGTGGATTCCGGGGGGACACAGCCCCGGATTCTCGCTCGCTCCCGCCGCACGTCGAGGCGCGCTCATGCGGCCTGTCACCGTTTATAAAAGAATGATGATGGCAAAATGAAATAAATAATCTCTCTCTCTCTCTCTCTCTCTCTCTCTCTCTCTCTCTCTCTCTCTCTCTCTCTCTCTCTCTCTCTCTCTCTCTCTCTCTCTCTCTCTCTCTCTCTCGCTCTCTTTCACACTCACACACACACACACACACACACACACACACACACACACACACACGCAGGGGTATGTATTACTGTAGATATTATTGGTTCATTAATAAAAAAAAAACATCGAATTATACCGAACTGTACATCTCGTTTAATCCTACAGCATGGCACATTACGAATTTATGAGCCAAAATCAAAATATTCTGAATTTTGCCATAATCGGAAACCAACCTCCCGGACCAGCATGTGCCTCTGTACACCTGTGCACACGCGCGTATTCACCAAATATGAAGTCATTCAAAATGTGTATTAATCGATCCTCCAAAGACAAAGAGCTTCCTCACTTGATCGCACATTCACAAGGCACAAAGATTCCAAGCCATTTTCATTTCCAAGCCATTTTCCCTCTCCCTCTCCCTCTCCCTCTCCCTCTCTCATTCTCTCACTCTCCTCTCTCCCCTTTCTCTTTCTCTCTCCCTCTCTCTTTCTCTCTCCCTCTCTCTTTCTCTCTCCCTCTCTCTTTCTCTCTCTCCCTCTCCCCCTCTCTCTCACGTGTGTGTGTGTGTGTGTGTGTGTGTGTGTGTGTGTGTGTGTGTGTGTGTGTGTGTGTGTGTGTGTGTGTGTGTGTGTGTGTGTGTGTGTGTGTGTGTGTGTGTGTGTGTTGTGTGTGTGTGTGTGTGTGTGTGTGTTTGTGTGTGTGTGCACGTGTGCGTGTGCGTGTGCGTGTGCGTGTGCGTGTGCAAGTGCGTGCATGTTCATATATATATAAATTTAAAGAATTTCAAAAAGATATCTCAAGCATCGTCGAACTTTACGCCCTTCTCTTCGACATTCCTACGTTTTTTATGCTCAAACCAAACAAAATGACTGCGAGTGACAAACAACAAAATGGCAAGCAACTTTCCCCTCGCACTAAAAGACGTAGGGAGGAGAGAGGCCATAGGCCTACCAAATTATTCGCAAGTCCTTCGAGGTCGCAAGTTCTCCTTCTCCTCCTCCTCCTCTCCTCCTCCTTCATTCCCAGGCCTGCAATGCCGAAGACACGTTGCGTGACTTCGGAACTCTTAGTGATGCATGGAGTCGCCGTCCCAAATATCCAGCTTTAAAAGCGTAGCACCTTTTCCTCGGCGTTCGTAGTGTATAGTTTTTTCCCTCAAATAATCTGGATATGAGGAATCCCGTAGTCTTGTCAACCCTAGATGTATATATGCCGTGAAAAATCTGCACGAATTTCCAAAACATCCTTCAAAAGCATCCTTCAGTGATATAAAAAAAAGTTTGAAGATAAGCACTTGAAAACTTTTTAAAGGTCAAGAAAGCGAGGCCTGGAACTAGAAATCTCGTCGGCGCATGAGAACTGCCTCCCTCCCCCCCTTCCCCTCCCCCCACCCCACGTCATGCAAACACACTTACACAAACACATGACCTTGAAACGCCACAGGTGTTTGCGCGCAGCTGCCCAACCTCCAGAGCTAACGCGCACCTGTGGTATTAGTAAAAAATATGAACAAATATCGGGACTAATCCGAAAAACAAAAAATCTAGGAAGCACTGGGTAGAAGGGAGGGAAGCAAACAGGATGGAATTCTGCTAGAGGGGCATCGGGGCGGGAGTGGACTATCAATGAAGGCTGCCCCATTCGGGCCGCTCCCTTGGGGATCCCTCGAGCTCCTGCACCACAGGATAAGAGCCACGTATCCCAGACACTATATCACACGCGCGGCTGCAAAAAAGCAGCAGCACCCGAAGGCTCATCGCCAGCATGTGATCCCCCCGGGCTCGCCAGGGAAGACTTGGCAACAGAAGCAAGGATCCGTCGGGAGCAGGAACAGCGGGGGGAGCGGGGGAGAGGGGGGGTGAGAGGAGGAGGAGGAGAGGAGGAGGACGAGAAGGAGAAGGAAGTGGAGGAGGCTGAGGAGGAGGAGGAGGAGGCAGAGGACGAGGATTGGAAGGCTGAGGTGGAGGAGGAGTAGGAAGATGAAGAGGCTGAGAACGAGGAGGAGCCGAAGACGAGGAGGAGGGAGGAGGAGGAAGAGGAGGAGAAGAAAGAGGGGGGGGGTAGGAAAACGACGAGGAGGAGGAAGAGGAGAAGAAAAAGGAGTTACAGGAAAACGAGGAGGGGGATATTGGAAGAAAGAGAAGCAGCAGGAGAACGAGGAGATATTGGAAGAATGAAGAGGAAGAGGAAGAAGAAGAGGAAGAGGAGGAGGAGGAGGAAAAGACGGAAAAGACGGAAGAGGAGAAAGTGGATGACAACGAGGATGGAGGGGCACATGGCCAGCACGCGAAGCCCTGACAACAGCTAAAACACGCTCCCGGCTCCTCCTCCAAGACAGCAAGCATGCTCCAGACATCCACGTGGCCCGGGGGCTCAAGTGCTCATCTCAAAACGAAAACCCGACGCTTTATTTACCCAAAATTTCGACACAGAGACCAGCGCGCACTCAATAAATGAATAGAAGGGTTATCTAATTTCTTTAGTTTCCATTTCATTTTTCTTGTTTATCTCTCCGCATTGTACATTGGCAGGCAGTAACATTAATTAAGCAAGGTAGCCTCCAGGTGTTAGACAAGCCGGGCCGCCCATTTAAAGCGCACTCCGTAAGGGTTGCTGCCGGCCTCGTACCCTGCATAATTAAACTCACATACTGAGTTTATAGTCATACTAAGGACGACCCAACCACTTATCAGAGGGAGGGAGAGTGGGATGATGCTAGGGAGGGGCCGAGGTGCAAATCAGCGCCTGGCGGAAGTTGAAAAAAGGGCACAAAAAACACAAGACAAAGCTGCCAAGGTTGTGCGAGCAACTTGATAAAGTACGCCGTCGAAGACGACGATGGTCATGCAGCAGGTTGGGCTGGCCCCGTCAGGCACCTACCAACCTGCATATCACCTGGTGGCAAGATGTCAACCATAGCAACATACGTAACCTCCCCCTTCTATTCTCTATAAATTGCAATAACAGTTACGGGCTAATAGTTACGCAGGGGAGAGCCGACGGCAGCAATCGACACAAGCACCTGCCGTGATCATTCGGACTTCAATCATTTGGCCTTTATGCCACTGGGCAAGAGAGTCGATTCCGAGACGTGTATTTTCTGCACTGAACATGTTATGAAGGAGACTTTGCATCATTCTTAACAAGACAAGTGTCCTCTGCGGCATTATAGCAAGAACCATTGAATGCAATTGGTAAACATGCGGCGACTCGCACGTATAGAGTAAATAATGATTGCATGATGGAGATGGAGAAGGAGAATAAGAAAGCAATGAATGTAAAGAAGGAGAGGAAAAGAAGAGGAAACCAGAGTAGAGGGAAGATAGCACAAGAGGCGTTCGCACACAAAATCAATGCTAAAGCACAGACCTCAGCAAGTCTCCCAGGGCATCAAAAGCGCCCGCAACCGACTCTAAGGGCACCACAATGCCAGAATCAAGCCCTTCATACGTGGGCCGATGAGCGAGAGAATCAACGCCCGGCCACTTCCCGTGTCGACAGCCCGCATGTGTCCCGAGACATCTGGTCCGAGTTAATACGTCTCATTGTTGCCACGGAGGATTATCCCTAGCCCCCTCCCGCCTCTGAACAACACCTGTTTCATTGTGAGCTGAGATTCTAGAAAACCTTTTTTTCATTAAGCTGACAGGACGATCGCATAACAAGGAGACAGTACGTCCGCCGGATCTACAGGTAATCCCTCAAAAGCACCTCGACTTGGGATGAGCACCTTGGCACAACACGGAGAGGGGCTCCCATACCTTCGGCCTGCTACTTACCCCGCCACACCTCCGCGTGTAACCCGACACCCCGCTAGCTTGCAAGACAGATGAAACGGCCGCCACATACCTGAACCCCATTAAGATACGGCCAACAAAAAGCAATAAGCATAAACAACAACGCAAATGATTAAGACAAGCAAATACAATAAGAGAAAGGGAGGAGGATTTGGGAGAGAGTTAGGTGGAGACGAAGGTCGGGGTTTCTCTCTCTCTCTCTCTCTCTCTCTCTCTCTCTCTCTCTCTCTCTCTCTCTCTCTCTCTCTCTCTCTCTCTCCCTCTCCTTTATCAAACCCCAAGACAGCGCCGCATCGTTGCCAACTCTGGATTTATGAGGCAGAGGAGTTCACCTTTGCATCCATCACATTGCTAGCTGCGGGTGGCGCCCCCGGCTCGCTACGGCTGAGCTGCCCCACTGCACTCGCCTCGTTCTGTGCCCGGGCTGTGGTTACCATGGGTCACAGTGGCTGCCCGTATCATAAACAGCATGGGAAATGCGAGTGTATTTAGCCACGCTGCCCACTCAACTATTTGGCAAACTCGCCGAAAATAGTCAGACAACACGCGTAATGTATTTATGGTCTCAAATGCAATTTCCTACAAAATTAACTTTGCAAATATTTAGGTAAAAACCTTTTCGCACCAGTAATTTTGTTCATAACTCGATATCCTACATTATGCGACCCAAAGTTTACCTGAAATAAAGAATAAATAATGTGACTATACGGTTTCCAAAAACTTCCTGGAATCTACTAACAAAAAACATAGGGTCACACAAGGTTTCAAAAAGAAGCAGGGCAATTTTTGACAAAAGCAACATAAAAAAAACAAGAACATGCAAATAATATGCAAAACTCAGTCCGCAAAACCAGTACAATTCCCTTTTTTGTAGAAAGACGACAAAAAAAAGAAAAGAAAAAAATATTATATATATATATATATATATATATATATATATATATATATATATATATATATATATATATATATTACGCTTCACTATCAATCTACAAGACACGTTGTCCACATACCCGCACAGACAGACAGAATGACAAACAGACAGACAGAATGACAAACAGACAGACAGACACACACACACACACGCGCGCAACAACAACAACAACAACAACAAAAAGACAGACAGTTACATGCTTGTGACAAGACAACAAAGCATAGATAAAACGAAAATAAAACTACCGTTCCCAGAACATTTATCTTCAACACGCTTGTACAAAAAACAAGAAAAAGTACAACAACATGACTTTGCAGGATCTACCAGACAGGGCTATTAAACAGTCGTATGGTTATTTAGCCAAGCAGGAACTGGGCACTTACGCTGCCTCCGCCCGAGAACTCCAACAGAACAAGTACTATTTAGTGAAGACCGCCACAACCAACGCCCACAACCGCCCTACAGCACGCAACAACAACGGAACGACGGAAAACAGAGCCTCGGCATCACAGTGCTAAGCGAACAAAAGGATGAAAAAAATACATACATCCGCGGGGGGGGGGGGATAATTATTATAGGAAAATTTATTTGCGCGAGCGATGGCGCGTTTAAATCGGCGCTGCTATGGAATTATACAACCCAATTCAGAAAGTAATGGAGGGTTTATATCGAGCTTGCGATTTTGCTTTTCAGAGAGAGGGGGGAGATGGAAGAAGAGAAGGAGAGAGGGGAGAGGGGAGGGGAGGAGGGAGGGAGGGGGGAAGAAAAGAAAAAGAAAGAAAGAGTGGGAGGGAGGGAGGGAGGGAGGGAGGAGGGAGGAAGGGGAGGGAGGGAGGGAAGGAGGGAGGGAGGGAGGGAGGGAGGGAGGGAGGAAGAGGAAGAGGAAGAGGAGAGAGAGAGAGAGAGAGAGAGAGAGAGAGAGAGAGAGAGAGAGAGAGAGAGAGAGAGAGAGAGAGAGTAGTAGTAGTAGTAGTAAGAAACCGATTGAAAAAGTCCAGATTTACAGTGACAGAAAACAACAGAAAAAGAATGTCAAAGAGAAATAGAAGAAGGAGAAGGGATATCCTCCACGTATCGTGTGTGTAAAGCCAGGCAGATAGCTCTCGCATGGGCAAGCCGTGTCCGCGGGTGCCGAGAGACTGGCTCTGAGGAAGTCCTTCATAAAGGGGCTCAGGATGGGCGCCGGCTGACACGGATCCCCGCCACTCCTCTCCATACGCACATCCCCGCCTCTCGCTCAACATCGAAAACAAATATTAAAAAAAAATAAATAAATAAAAAAAACAAAAAAACATTCTCGACTTGAGACACCAAGCCAAGGTTTCTCTACCCTGGTATATTATACTAAGAACAAATTCTACCATTTCCATAATGGAACACAATCCCTAGCCGTATGTAGTTTTAGGGAAGCTGCAATAGTCTTCTAGTAATTTAAAATTACACAACAAAAAGAGGAAATGAATAAAATTAAGCGGAAAATATCACGTTTACACCGCAACACAAGTCACACGAAAAAAATGCTAGTTGACTAATCTACGGCCTTCGCCAAATTCTCACACCTTAAACAAAAACACAATCGCAGACTTCAATACCTATCCCTAAGGACCTACACCACACCCACCGCAGAAAAAACCCGCCCCATTCACAAAAATTATCCCATTCACAAATCCCACTCACATGTGTTACTGTCCACACTCCCAAGGACACCAAAGGGACAAGGGGCGCTCCTCACCCTTCCCCCTCCTACCTCCTCCCTCACCCTTTTGACCTACCCTCACCCTCCTACCTCTTCCCTCACCCACCTTTGACCTACCCTCACCCTCCTTCACCCACCCTCACCCTCCTTCACCCACCCTCACCCTCCTTCACCCACCCTCACCCTCCTTCACCCACTCTCACAATCCTGCACCCTCGCCACCCCAGCGCCCTCTCACGCCCCTGACGCCCTCTTTGGCAATCAGCTGATCACATCCATAAATCTCAGCCAGACTAACACCTGGTAATTACTCAGGTGAGACTAATGAACACAAATTGGCTCTATACCCGATAGCATTATGGCGAACTGAGGTACTCTTTAACTGCGACGAGACGAAAAAATGATGAATGTAGAAATCTCCATCACATGTTCCCTATGCCCGCCGGTGTTGCGGAAAATTGGGTTTCGATCAAGTCGTAGTGGCTTAATTAAAGTAAAATGGACCGTAAATATATATATATATATATATATATATATATATATATATATATATATATATATATATATATATATAATGATGGTGATGATATAATTAATAATAACAATAACAAAAGAGCAATAATAATAATATATTATTATTATTATTATCATAATAATGATGATAATTAATAATAACTCATACAACAAAAGCATCAACTACTAACAGCAACAATAATAGTAACAAGAACAACAATTACAATAATCACAATGACAAGAAACACAACAGCCCACAAGGGCATACACGTGCGTTTAATAACTTTCCCACATAAATTTACATCAAAAGCACCCCCCCCCCTCTTTGGAAGACAATAAAGCAAGGTAAAGAGAGCAACACAAAGCGAAATTTTCTACCGCCTCCCGATGAATGCCCTAAAAAAACACACACACAATGCACGATGACCTTGTGCTCCTTGCAACCTTGCAATAAATAATCCTTATCCTCCTTCCTTCTTATGCACCTCAAGCCGAAAGCAAGTCCAAAACAGCATAAACGAACTAAGGCTTATAATGTACTTCGAAGACCATCACGAGTAATTCAACTCGCCAGCATTTGACAACATTTGCCTCCTACTATCACAACGAGTCATGCGACCCTGCCGAGTCAAGGAAAATGAATGAATGAATGCATCAATAAAAATAAAGCAGAAAATATTATGTTTACACCGCAACACAAGTCACATGGAAAAAAAATTGTATGGAAGATTTAGTCCTAATCTCATTCGCTGCTTAACTGAAAATAATGTTGCGGATTCCTCCTTTGCATCAGGAGCCAGTCGGCATTCTTACATCATAAATCACCCCCTTCTACATTAAAATATGTACTGAACATGTGGGAAATTTATGGGAAATGTATAACCCTCCACCACACATTGGGAAGATGGGGTTGCAGAGACGGAAGTTGACGCGTCCCTACCTCAGCCAGCCTACGGCAAAGACTGTAATAATACCCAGCGATTACTCAGATGAGACTATAAAACGCACATTGGCTCTACACCTGATAACATTATGGCTGATGAGGTACTTCATAAACGCCCCTCCCTCACTCACTCACACCCTCCCTCCCTTCCTCCCCCCTTATACATTACAACTTCCCTCCCTCCCTCCCTCCCTCACGCCTTCCCTCACTTCCCTCCTCCCCCCTTTACACCTTCCCTCCCTCCCATTCTCTATCTGTCACACGAAAACCGCCTTTTATCTTTTTTTTTTTTTCTTTTTTTTTTTTTTGGGGGGGGAGCGTTTCACACCGCCCCATCACGAGCCATGAAAGGGCCGGAGCCGACGCGACGCAGCCATAATAAGCGTGTGTAAATTAAGGGTCACATTACAGCCGCGTTTCTGACGCAATGCCGGACCAACAAGAAAAAGAGAGAAACTGATATGAAAAGAAATGAGATGAAAGAAAGAAAAAAAAAGATAAGAAAAAAAGTAAGTTAAAAGCATCATCATCTCCCCTCTCGGCGGAGGTTCGTTTGAATAATTCCTTGGTGAGAGAAAATTAGGGCCAATGAACCGCGAAGAGAAAAATCTATTATTTCCAGCCATAAGATATGCAGATGCGGATGTACATCACACGCCAAAGGAACCGCATGAGGGTGGAGTAAGGTGGGAAAAGTGGAAAGCAGATCGAGGGTGAAAGGAAAAAGATAGATAGCTGTTCTACTATCATTATTACTATTATTCATATTACTATTACTACCATAATTCTTATTATCACTACTATTATCGTTAACATTTTCATTAACCTTCTTAATATTTTTCATTATTCTTACTATCATTATCATCATCATCACCATTATCATTGTCATTAACAATTATCATTTTCCATTATCATCATCATTAATAATTATCACCATTATTTCCATAATCACTGCCATGCACCGTCTACGGAAAAGACCCATCGACATCTTCCGCCCACGCTACCCCCTCTTCCTCGAGCCGAGTGGCAGGTCACAGGCAGCCCCGAGGAGCAGCCGAGGACACAAATATCCCCGAATTCATTGTCGTTCCCTGGACAAAAGCGAGACCTCGGACAAAGGATCTGCCACACGCGGACGAGCGATCTCGGAGAACGGAGCTACGCGTGGCAAGGCCGGGGTGGGAGGGGACAGAGGGAGAGTGGAGGGGGATAGGGAGAGAATGGGAAGGGAGGGAAGGAAGGAGGGTGAGGAAAAGAAAGGAGAAGGGAGGGAAAGGAAGGAGGGGGAGGAAAAGAAAGAGAAGGGAGGGAAGGAGGAAGGAAAGAAGGAATAAGGAAGAGGGAGGGAAGGATAGAGGGGGCGAGGGAAAGAAGGGGGGAGAGGGAGGAAAAAGAGAGAGGTATCCCGTCTTCTGCAACAAAGGAGACAAGCAGAGAAAAGCGGCCATGAATAAGAATGAAAACCGAATCCCAGCTACTTGTGCGTGCATGATACTACTGCATGATACTTGAATTCTGAAGGAAAAAACGCCTTTAACTTGGTCAAGTGTGCCACGGTGTTGACATGCAAGCACATGCCGCAGAGGTGAACCGCTCTAAACAGGCTGCATTTAATTTGCAAGCTGATATCCCTAACGGAAGGCTATAAAAATGATAAGACTGTGGGCATTCTACTGGCTCCACAAGCTTGAATATTCGAATAAAGGTTTCGCCTCTCAATCTCTATCTCCCCCCATTCCCCTCCTCCACCATTCCCCATCCTCTCTCATCCCCTCCCCTCCCCTTCCTCCTCCTCCTTCCCCTCTCTGTCTCTGTCTCTGTCTCTCTGTCTGTCTGTCTGTCTGTCTGTCTGTCTGTCTGTCTGTCTTCTCTCTCTCTCTCTTTCCCTCTCTCTCTCTCTTTCCTCTCTCCCTCTCTCTTTCCCTCTCCCTCTCTCTTTTCCCTCTCCCTCTCTCTTTCCCTCTCCCTCTCTCTTTCCCTCTCCCTCTCCCTCACCCTCTCCCTCTCTCGTTCACTCACTCAACTCATCTCTCTTTCTAACCACCATTTTCCTTCTCATTCCCTTCCTCTCTCACTTATTCCCTCTCTCTCCTGCTCATTCCATCCTCCTTTACTTTCAGTACTGACACTCCACTGATCTGGGGGACTATCATACATACTTCACGACAAAGCAATGGGCCAAAGCAAAGGGAAACAAAAGGAAACACGTCAAAAACAGAAACCCCGATTAATCCACAGCTGCCTAACAATACCGGAGAGGCACGCGGCAGACGCCCTATATAACTCTCAATAGATTACCTCTCATCTCCCACCCAAAGAGCGACTCCGAGAGACCAACAACACCGAACAACAAGTCCTCCTTTCGCCCATCAGCCAACTCACCTTTCAACTCTCCAGCGCTCCTTGTCCTCCCCTCTCTTTTCCTTCCTCTTCCTCGTCTTCTCTCTCCCGCTCTCTCTGTCTGTCTGTCTCTCTATTTCTATTTCTCTCTCTGTCTGTGTCTGTCTTGTGTGTCTGTGCCTTTCCCAGCTCCTCTTAGGTCCCCGCATCTCGCTCCCCTCCAACCAGACGCCTCCGCACCCCCCCCCCCTTCCCAACGAACCTCTCTACCACTCTTCCCCTTTACCCTCTCCTCCTCTTCCCCTCTACTCTCTCCTCCTCCTCCACTCTACCCTCTACCCCTCTACACCCCACACGTTCTGTATTGATTCTTGCACAGGAGTCACTAAGTGCAAGCTTACACTGCATTCCGCCTGAAATACACAAGACAGAGAATTTACCTCCGAAGTGTCTCCAGAGAAATCGCTGTCAAATAAATAAATAAACAAACAGAAGAGTCACCGCTCCTTCAACTCCCCCCACCCCCGCCCCTCGGCCGCAGCAAGTGTATATCTACATAAATCTCCCTCCGAAGAATTCGTAAAAAAGAAAAAAAAAAAGAATAAAAAAAAAAAAAAAAAGTGAAAGAAAAAATGGGGGAAACTTTAGTGTTCAGTATTCAGCGCGAGGAAAAATATAAATTCTCAGAATAATCGCAACCGCTCCACAAGAGAGGGGAGGGGAAGGGAGACTGGGAGATGAGAGGAGGGAGAGAGAAGGAGGAAGAGATAGAGATTGAGAGATGGAGAAGAGAGAGAAAAATAAGGGAGGGAGGGAGGGAGGGAGGGGGGAGGGAGGAGGGAGGGAGATGAGGTGGAGTTAGAGAGAGAGAGAGAGAGAGAGAGAGAGAGAGAGAGAGAGAGAGAGAGAGAGAGAGAGAGAGAGAGAGGGGGGAGAATATAAGGAGAGGCTATCCCAACCGCTTCATAACTCAAAAAGCAGAAATTCAAACATTCAAACCATACATTACTGCTTAAACTGGAAGGATTCTTGCAACAGGCCCCTTTTGCAACACATACCTGAAAAATAAATAAAAGAAATTAGTGAACACAATACGAGTTAACATCTTACATTTTATTCGCGAAATAAAACTGACCTCCCATGATGACAGACAAAAGACAGGAAGAAAATGCTTGTTAAGAAACACATCTATCCAGGGCAACTAATGACAGGATTACGAAGAAAACTGAAATATATGTAAATACATATCTCA
>NC_051401.1:42113572-42123572 GCF_015228065.2 Penaeus monodon | reverse complement strand
GCCACAGGAGACAGCAGCACAGATTCCGATTCGGGATCAGCTCCAGGTGAGATTGCTTACTGACATCTTGGGTGATATAGGCCTATAGAATGCATAGGCGGAATGGAGAGGACACAAGAAAGACCAGATGCTTAAGAACGGGATTGGAAGTGGGATGCAAGAGGGTGAGGATGGGATGGATGAGGGAGAAATGGAAGAAGAGAAGAAGAAGAAGAAGAAGAAGAAGAAGAAGAAGAAGAAGAAGAAGAAGAAGAAGAAGAAGAAGAAGAAGAAGAAGAAGAAGAAGAAGGGGGAGGCGGAGGGGGAGAAGGAAGAGGGGGAAAATGAACGAACGAACAAGCGAGCGCGCGAGAGAGAGAGGGGGGAGGGAAAATGCACGGTTCCTTAGGTTCCTTACGGTTAGGGTTAGCGTCCAAGTTACCATGGTAACACGGCCGATATCCAAGGGAAACTCCGAGAGCGCCAACAAATAGCAAATAGTACCCTGACCACCGCTGTTTGAAAGGCCTAAACATCCCCAACATCTATGATGCCGGAGAGGGATTCATAGTTTCACTTAAAAAAATGTTTCTCTTAGAATTTAAAAGTTTAATAAAATCAAGTTCGCCTGAACGTTTTCCCGACAGAGCGCCCACGGTGATGCTACCACAGATAGGCCTACTCCGTCTCCACCTGAATCCACACTAACCCCCGGATGATTGGAGAGGCAAATCAAAAGTCGAATCCTACGCCTCGCCCTCCACTGAAAGACGGGTGTGCAATCAAGATAAAGAGAGGATAAAGCTGCACAACAACAACTTCAATCACCGCTTTTCGAGGGCTTAAGCGTAGCCAAGGGCCACTCCAGCCGCCCAGGAGCATCGAGAATCAAGGCGGCGCGGAGGGGACAAAGTGGCACCCGGGGCTAGTTCAAGAGCAGGAGCAAGAGGGGAGAGGTGGGGATAGGGAGGGCGGGGAGGGAAGTGAAGGGAGAGGAAGGAAATGGAAGGGAAGGTAGGGGAAACGAGGGACAGAAGGGAAGGTAAGAGAGGGAGGGGAACGGAACGGAAAGGAAGAGAAGGGAGGGGAATGAAGGCGATCTGGCTGGGAGGGGAAACTCACCCACGACTTCATTGACGAATTTCTTTTCCTAACTGGTAATCACAACTTCTATCCTCAGACTTTTCCCCCTAAATTCCCTAATCACACATTTCCACAATATCGACCTAGAAGGGCCGGGATTCTGCGTGTGTTTGTGTAAGACCTCAGCTCCACAATCAAATTTCAAATGAACCAAATGAGATTTGCAGTGCGTGAAAATAACTGATTATTTCCAATATTCTATAGGGCTAATATCTCTCAGGTCATTAACGCTGTTAATAATGAAGTACCTGCATCGAGCTAAATCACGAGGATTCTAAAGACCTTCATCCTGCAACATTTAATGACGTCGGCGTTGCGCGCTGGCGATGCACTGCACCGACAGCCTGGAAGAAGCGGGTTTTAACGAGGAAGCTGCTGCACAAGAGAAGTCAGGTCTGCCCTGATCTGAGGTGACGTGCGAAGTGTGATGACCGGCGAAGATACGGGTTCTGATGACTTGCTGAAGATGACAGGCGAACGTCGCAGGTGAAGGCAGGTGAAAGCTCTTCCCTGGCAAATGAAGATGTTGAATACGGGGGAGAGGTTAAGGTTAAGCAGGTACTACTTCTGAGGAACTTTTTTTCATGCCGATGCATAATAGACGTACGAGAGGAGAAAGAGGATGGAGAGTAAAAAGAAAGAGAAGAAAGATGTGGGGGAGGGGGAGGAGTAGGAGGCTCGAGAACCTCTGTCGCAACTCTTCATTTTTTATCAGATTTGGACCAATTTTCCGCTCGAGCAGAGACGAAGACGATCGCGGCCGGAAGGTCAGGCCGGAGACAGTCGACCCAATCTCATTAAGGAGCCGGGAATTTTCACCCTCTTTCCCGCCTCTCATCCTCAAAGGCAACTACAAAGCGTGACCAATTTCATGGCACCAGCAGCCAGCCTTCGGGCGGCTCGCCTCCCTCCGCGCCGCATCATCACCAGCATAAAAATCAAGAAGCTGAAGCCCAAAATTACAAGTAATTGCTACCGGACCGGGGCCGGAGAGCCCGCCCGACCCAGCCCAAGAAGGCGAACGCTGGCCGGCGGGCTCGTACCCACTCCCGGGGACATGCCAATGCCATTTTCGCTCCCCCCTCTTCCTCTGACCCTCCCCACCTCCTCCTTGCACCCCGGGCACTAGAATCCAATCAGGAGTAAATCAAGAATTTTTGCAGCTCCTCCAAAACCCGTTCCTGTCGCCGCTGCCGCTGTGACGCGCCGCTGCAACCAACGTCCGCGCGACCTCCAGCGGCGGTATCCCCGCTGCCCTCGGGTCTTCATCCCTGATCCTTCTAGTGATAAGGATGCGAGCGAAGTGCTCCCTCGAAACAGGTACAGACGACCAGACCCGTCCGCGTCGTCACCTTTCTGCAACTTCGTTCACGAAAAAAGAGGGGGGGAGGGGGTAATTTCGCGGTTGCAGAACCTGCCGAAATCTAACTAACTTGCGTCTGCATGATCCACCCTTATCCACTTCGCTCAAGGACCCCGCGTGCAGCGATGGCCAGCTGCCTGCATCGAGGGCGTGCCCGAAAACCGCTCACTGTTATTACAGTCTAACGGAAGCAGCCGAAAAAAATATCTACATTAATTTCTAATTTTCTCGAGGAGGCAACGCTGGCCCGTCCATATCACAACCAAATGCGATTTTATATACGAAAAAAGAGAGAGAAAAAACTCGGTGATAAAAAAAAGAACGAGCGGAGACCAGGAGTCGAGCGTCCTTAGCTCGCCTTGTCTCACTCTAGATCTAATTGATCCCGACCCAACATGGAGCACGGCCGCGACGCGCTAATTATAACATTATAAGAACACGAACAATCACGCAGCTCGTATTCGCAATTTATGGACGCTGGACAGATGCACGCCCATATCTCCGGCACCGATCGCAGCCGAGCACAAACCGTAACGC
Organism: Penaeus monodon; assembly: GCF_015228065.2. Classification (NCBI taxonomy): domain Eukaryota; kingdom Metazoa; phylum Arthropoda; class Malacostraca; order Decapoda; family Penaeidae; genus Penaeus; species Penaeus monodon. Next base: position 42,120,550 of record NC_051401.1, on the reverse strand, counting down.
TTTCAAAGCTTTTCAAAGACCATTACACATCAACTCCTTATAGATGAATCTCTCTCGCTGATCTCAGGCTGAAGCCATTACTGCCGTTGTTAATTGCAAACACATCAGTAATAAAAATCTGAGATACGGCGATAATGTTGTAAATTAAATGTTGCAGAGATGATTACAAACATGCGCAAAAAATAGGCTTTAAGAGCGATGAAGATGATGTGTGAAGATTGAAACGATGTGAAAACTAATTTGAAAAGAATTATGAACCGAATGAGGAAGAAAAAATGGACGAAGGGTGGAGTGGGAGGGCGTGGGCGCGAGATCATCACGTGCAAAGTGGGCGGGACCGGAAGGTGGCAGCATGGGGCGAAGACACGGCACCAAGGTGAGGCAAGTGAAGGAAAAACTTTCCCCTCGGCGGAACCCCCTGGCGGAGGCGGAGGGCACTAGATGGCAGTTCCATGCTCATTTATCACGGCAACTGAACCCGTACACATTTTTCTCTTTTCATACTGAAAGAGAAAAAGAGGGAGAAGAAGAAGGAGAGACAGAGACAGATAGATAGATGGATAGATGGATAGAGAGATGGGGATGGGGCGATTATTAGTGGGATTTAACATAACGAGATCAGATGAGAGATTTGATAAGAAATCAGATCCACCACACCTATGCAAATAAGCCCGAATAGATCCCCGTCGGCAACGCGATCTCACTTTCAAATCATCAGCGATGCATTAACTTGCAAAACAGACCGGATTGTCTTCGCTACGGCTCACGCGGACCGCCCGACTCCAATAACTCAGATGCCCGACTTTCCTCCCGCCAACAACCCCGCATTACCAATCTGGGTCCGAGGCCTCCACGCCCTCCGACGAGCGCCGCCGCCGCCGCCGAGGAAAAAACGAGCCACGATGCACGTTAACACTGCGCCGCAGGCAACGCCGGCCACCGCAGCGGGAACACGAAGATCTGATAAACGACGAGGAACTCCCATAACCAAGACACTAACGAGGCCCCAAGAACTTCGTCGGAGCTCATAAAACGAGCCTCCTTGATACCCTTCTCCTCCAACAGGGACGCCGAGGGGGACGCCGCCGCATTTGGAGTACTTGCCCCGGAGAGTACGCCCAAAAAATCTCGAAGAGACATGCGTTCCAAGTTCTCTTCTCCTGCGGGTGGCCGAGCTTGTCTCTAGCGTCCGGCGACGACCCGGGGACACGCACGCCGCGACAGGTGCAACATGGGCCGGGCGCGGGTGATGCTCCAAACCCGGAAGCGATCTCCCAAAATGGGGAGCAGAAAACACGAAGGGCCGTAAAATCTGACTAAGGAGGAATTCAAATGGCCAGCGTTAACTAATCTAATAATGGGGTTGTCCTACTCATTATCAAACTGAAGGCTGACTTTAACTGCTGTGTATAACTAAGAACTAATGAACGAGAGGACAAGTCACAAAGAAAACGGCAAAATGCTTGATCTACCGTTATGCTTATATCCAAATGCATCGCTTCTCTGTCCCAATACTGCTGGGAGCATTACTTCCAACAGAACCACTTACCCAAATCCTCCTCAAAAAACTGCCTGGTGTGTCTACCGGGTCTCGTTGGCCGTCCGCCCTGACACCCACCTCCCCCTCAGGCCACGCTCCCTAGTAATCACCCACAACAAAAACATAATCACGTGTATTGTGCATGATGTGCGCGATACGGATCTGCGAGCAGAGCAGAAAGCAGGTCCTGCTGCTATATAAGGCAGATGGGGGTCATCTTGGGGGCCATAATTCCCTTGGACGAGGCAGTCACTGCGCGGGGTCCCCGAGGGCTGACAATGGGTCTCCAGTGGAACTATCTACAAGTAACGCCGTTCTCTCGCCACGCAGGATTACGCGCAACTGTCCTTTCTCTACCGGTCGGCTCTCAGGTTCTCACACACGCCCATGACAAGGCAACCTCCTTCGACCTAGTCCAGCATGGGTCAAAGAAGCTTCCCACGCCCGTAATCTCTACGCCAGTATGGTCATAACATAATCTGAGATTTAGCTTCGGGATCTTGTAGATGACCCTGTAGATCAAACCAAGACGGCAGAGCCACAGGTGGAGCATCTATACGGTGATAAATAGTAAGTAAAGCGTCCGCCGACCGCGCTACCCTACCATTATCTCATGTGGGAGATCACTTTACAACTCTCGCCTTGATGAGAAAAGGAGCAATGCCCGCGCTGTGGCGATTTATCGCGCAATTAGATATGGTAATGAAGGTGCAGTACTCTCTTCGCATATGCAGCGAAGCCAAACAAGGAGCGGGACACCGGCGCCGGAGCCATGTCATCGGCGCTGATCACCGTGGCCCGCGGCAGGCGGCGGTCGCCTCCGTTAGCGGCACCAGCGGAGGCGGGTTTGACACGAAGATGCACCTGGTCTGACGTGGACACCAGCGGAAAAATACTGCAATGAACGTGGCGGCCTTCCGTGAGCTCTAAAAAAATAAAACAAGCACTGCACGATCCACCCGGGTATTCAAAGCCCAAACGGCAAAACTGCTGCAGATACAATCGATTAAAACCTACAACAAATTAAATATCTCCAGATGACGCATCTAGGCGATAGCAATCACACTAAATGCCAATATCCGCGGAGTGCCGAACAACAGAGCCAAAACGGTCGCTAAGTGCATGAATGAAGAGCGAACCTTTCAGGATAATATCTCAAAGAGTTGATCAGCGGTTATTGTGGGTAATAAAATTCACTTCCGGTTTGCGAGCACTTCATTACTGCAAGGAATGTTCGAATGCTGGCGCTGTCAACAATCCATTTCAAAAGAGTATATCGTCACTCATCGAATTGCAAAATTAACTCTAAATTGAAAATGATCATAACACCTACAATCATTACAACCAATACAAACTCATGACGGATCGCTTATCGGTAGTTAATACATTGCTCAGATGCCAAGGAAACTGCTTCTGCCGTCGAGACGTAGCCTTTCAAGATTCAAAAGCATGCAGAAACTATGTATGTATGTGCATATGAATATGAATATGAATATGAATATGAACATGAATGTGTGTGTGTGTGTGTGTGTGTGTGTGTGTGTGTGTGTGTGTGTGTGTGTGTGTGTGTGTGTGTGTGTGTGTGTGTGTGTGTGTGTGTGTGCGCCGCGCGCGTGCGCATGCGTGAGCATCTGTGTCTACTAGTGTATGTGCATGTTGTTTGTGTAGTGTGTGTGTGTGTTATGCGAAAAACACGCAGGAAAGAATCCTTCTGCTCGGCTGACCACAAACACCTTCACTTTAACCAAATGCCCCTAAAAGTTAAGACTCTCCTACGTGAAGACCTTAACGATAAGTCTAATCCCACGGCCTCGCCCAACGGACACACAATGTGAAGCCTCAGCCCCCTTTCCCCTTTCCCCTTCCCCTCCTCCTCCCTCCTCCGCAAAGCGATGGACCTGATAACACTTCTGATAAAGTTCCTTCCCAATAAATCCAACGAAGGGCTCCCTCCCTCACCCAGATATTATGTATCGCTCCTTTGTGTTTCCCTCCAGCCACTTCGCCGAAACGTCCTAGCGTTATAGCTCTCATGTAGGCTGCTCGGGACTAGTGGGTTCTGCGGCTGACCTGTCTCACGCACGGAACGCAAGCGGATGCACAGGCAAACTGACCCCGTGATTCAACGAGTGTTCAAGGTGGCTAGAGGAAAGGAGAGGAAAAAAGCTATAAAAAGAAGAAAAAAGTAAAACAAAAGAAGAAAAAAGTTGATGAGCTTCACCCCCCGCCTTTTAACATCATCTTCCCATAAAGCCCGCCATAGCGCACCTATGCAAACTATCCACAGATATTCCAGACGTAATCGTCTCCCATGAACCCCGTCAACGAACATATAACAACCTACGACATCGTCAAGCTTCTATAACCAGACAACCTCCTCTAACGACAAACTATTACGTATTCTACGACTCCAATAAGGGTGATATGTCCAGATAACTCCCCCTTTCCCCTTCGCGTTATATATACACCCAACATGACTCAAAGCACATGTCATTTCCTATTTAGTGTATCACGACAGCTTCTCTCGCCGGAGTCTCACAGCCCAGAAGCATAAACCCACGAAAGAGGCCATAACGCGTGGCAAACGAAACAAGTCACAATAAAAATCGGGCATAAACTTCTTGTACGAACACACTAATATGGACTTCCTCATACCCTTCCTCCACTACTTCTACTTCTACATCTTCTTCTACATCTTCTTCTACATCTTCATCTTCTCCTCCTTCTCCTTCTCCTTCTCCTTCTTCTCCTCCTCCTCCTCCTCCTCCTCCTCCTCCTCCTCCTCCTCCCTTCTCCTTCTCCTTCTCCTTCTCCTTCTCCTTCTCCTTCTCCTTCTCCTTCTCCTTCTCCTTCTCCTTCTCCTTCTCCTCCTCCTCCTCCTCCTCCTCCTCCTCCTCCTCCTCCTCCTCCTCCTCCTCCTCCTCTTCATATGCCATCTCTTCATAAGCCTCCTCCTCCACCTCCGATCCAAATGATTCCCACCCAATTAGAGCGCTTAAATCCACGGCCCACTACTGTGCCGAGTCGCCGCCTAGTTGGGCAAACACCGACACGACAAACTACAGAACAAAAGCGAGCCCAAGACGTCGACATCTGGAACGAGCGGCCGGACGACAATACGAGGCACCATAACGAGCGCAAGGAGAGGGTGCGTGAGACACTTCAAAAGAGAGAGCAAGGGGGGGGGGGCGAGGAGAGGGGAAGTAGGTGCAGGGTTGGAAGAGGTCTAAGACACCCCGAGCTGTCTTTTCTGTGTTCCTGTTAAAGCGCCCCATAGAAGGGACAACAGAATCACACCAAAAGATGCATCATAAAAAAAAAAAAAAAAACTGACAAACAACTGCCATGAATCAAACAATCAGCAACATAATCCCAAGTCACATTATAACACGAACACCAACCAACGTGCGTGAAAATACCCACTTCATTTGCATTTCCGAGCGGATATTATTACGTTGAGTTTAAATCCAGCCGACGCCAACAGAGCCGAGATCCGCTCTGACCTTCGCCTCTGCTATACCTTGCCTCCCTCCCTGTTGCTAGGATACGCGGTCTGAGGCCTCTTCTCCGGCGCCATTAGGGTAACACATTTGGTGCCATTAGAGGGATGGGGGCGCGTCTGGGAAGACACAGTCCCTCTTTGTCTGTCTGTCTATCTGTCTTTCTCTAGTCCGTCTGATTTATATGTTTCTGCGAACTTTTAAGTGCGCAGCGACCCCGACGCTCTATCTCACTTCCACCTGGCTGAATAGGTACAAAAACATCAGCCGTTAAAGGCTTAATCTCCTCCCCCGATCATTTAACGATAAAACCGAAAAGGAATTCGACTAAAGCACATCAACCCCATGGCTTACCAAAACCCCTTTTTCACATCCCATAAAACGACCAACGAAGTGCCTGAATGCCTGCCTGCCTGCCTGCCTGCCTGCCTGCCTGCCTGCTTGTCTGCCTGCTTATTTACCTGCCTGCCTGCCTGCCCGCCCGTGACGATCGTGAGGCAAGTGGTGTCATCACGCTGCCTGAGCACGAGGGCAAAGCGATCACACTTGAGGTCGTGAGACACTCCCTCCCGAGCTGTCCCGCTGATGAACTTTCTCCTGTTTGATAGACCGCACGCCCAGAAATATGGGATTTCTTCAGAAAGAGAGAGGCAAGTATCGCTCTTACAGATCAGAAAAAGCCCCAGCCATATGTGACCAACAAAATACCAAACAATGTTAATCCCGAATCCTACAAAACAAACAGCAGCAGCGAAGGGCCCTGCGCACGGCCACAAGCGAAAGTCGTGCGCCAAGGTTCGTCAGTCATCCCGTGAGCCAAGAGCAGACAAGCAGACGTCTATGTGCCCCCGGCAGTGTGACTCTGTGGAACACATTACCCGAGCCGGGCCCATTCCCCGCCCACACGCCCACTCCCTACGCCACCTCATTGCCGCTTCCCACAGCAAACAATTCACACTATTACATAACGTTCTACACACCTACCGTCTATGCCAACTTTTACATTTTCCCTCCTCTTACTGTATAGATGCGAGTGAGTGAGTGAGTGAGTGAGTGAGTGAGTGAGTGAGTGAGTGAGTGATTGAGTGAGTGATTGAGTGAGTAAATGAGTGAATGAGTAAGTATGCGCGCGTGCGTGTGTGTGTGCAATACGTACAAGTAAATCCCTTTGCTTCACCCAGCCCGTAAATCCTTCGAAACCCCAACCGAAGCGACGCCTGCTCTGAATCATAACGCGGAGGACTTGCACCTCCTCGTCCGACTCCCACGCCAGCTCTTCCTCAAGCAGGCGAGCACGCGTCCTGACTCACGCTTGACGCCGAGACTTGTTGACAGGGCTAATGTAGGGATTAACAGCACTCTGATCTACCCCGCTCGAGCTGGGTTGTCCCACAGCAAGGAAGCACAAGAGGATGGAGGAATTAACGACGGAATAAAACAAGAACAAGACACAGAGGCGTGGCTAAACGAATGCTACCGCGTCGGACAGAAACAGACACGCAAACGAAGGTATAAAAAAGAGAAGACCGAAACAACATTGAGAAACAAATATGAAGAAATAAAAGAAGTAACGAAGGCGAGAAGAGAGAAAGGCAGAGCGATCTCTCCCTAACCCCGACACCCTCGCCCTCTCCCCTTCTCCTTTCTCAAACCCACCGGACCTGAAAAACAAGCGGAGACAGCCGACTCCTTTTCCGATGTCACGAAACAGGAAATCTCTTCGACTTGCTGCTGCGGACGAGAGATTGCCCGAGTTCCCGACTTTTAAAACTTTGCGGAGATGATGGTTCTGACATTCTCGCACGAACTGAAATCATTTTCGAACTACAGTTTACAGGAAATCAAAACAAAAACAAAAAGAAAAACACCGGTGAACCCAGATTAAACGTTACACATAAAAAAATATATGTACATATATACCAACACCTCTAAGCAAAT
>NC_051401.1:42098572-42108572 GCF_015228065.2 Penaeus monodon | reverse complement strand
CCAGGTGTGTGATTGCAGCGACAGCGCCTTTAACAGCGCTACGCCAAAAGCCCAAAGCTCGGCCAGATTGCAATAACGTTGCCGCCTCTTGTTAAAATCAAGAAGGGGCGGGGAAACTGAGGTTATAATGATGAAAAATGGGACTGGGTAGTGTCGTCGTGTCCACCGAGGTTCACTCCCCCAACCCTTCCTCACAGGGTGATCGCGTCTTCTTCACGGCCTGCATCTACCGGGTCGATTCCACCGCGCCAAGTCATCAACCCGGGCGCCCTGCCTCACCTCGCGCCCCGTCTTCCTGTTTGCTAGAACCCGTGTTCCACGCGGATCGTAATGAGCGGCCGGAGGATTTCAAAACACACACGTGCAATAGGAATAGGAATAGGAACAGGAACAGAAAGAGGGAGGGAGGGAGAGAGAGGTGGGGGGAGAGGGTGATTATAAGCTACACACTCTCCTACTGAAAGCACCTCAGCAAGTCCTCTACTCCGCGGCCCGGGGGAAGCCACCTCAGCCCCGAAGTTGGCCGCGACACATCAGTCGGTTGCGCTTCAAGCTTCAGTCTTTACTTCCGGCCTCAGCAGCTAAGCCATTAATTTCCTCGCGCTCCCAAATCCTCCTCCATCCCCCCTCTGCTCGGAGCCTTGCGTTCGCGACAGATCACATCGCAGTGTGGCGAGACCGCAGCCGTCATTACTCTTCCCGCGCGCCATCATCCCGCGCCGGCCCCCGTGACGTTTGTTACGCCCTTGCAACGACCGCCGCTCATCGTCACTCTCGCAAGCGATCCCGTCACGGTCACTTAGGGATGCGGCTTGCTTCACTCGTCTCAAATATAGCGTTGCGGTTTCTTAACTTTCAGCCCCATTATCACTTAATATATCTTCATGGGCACGCATTCAACGTTCAATTCCCAGCCTCGCTCCCTCCCTCCCTCCGTCGCAGTCGAGAATACTGGAGAGCGTGGTTCCATTTGTGAATGAACGCAGCCTCGCTTATGTCCCGCGAAAAAAAACGAGAGGATGCCAACCCGCGAACCATATATATAAATTTACGGACTAGGCAAGTGAACAAAACATAAATGCGTCTCAAAAACACTGCAAGCCCTTTCGCCACCTCCCTTCTCCCTTCTGAAACTGAACTGGAAAGTGTCCATTTTCATTCCATTCCCTTCTCTCCGACGATGTGGCTCCCACGGCTTTCGCATTCCCCAAAACTGCGAGAGAGCGAGCCTCTGAAGTCTAGTCCTCCAACTCGAGCCTCGTTTTGTGAACATGCGAATCTCCTCCCTTCTCCATTCACCCTCCCGCTTTCGCCTTACCTTCCTCCCTTTTCCTTTTCATCGGTTTTATCCATACTTCCATGCTTCCGCGTCCTTTCTCCCTTTTCTTTCCTTTCTTTCTATCCTCCTTGACCACACCTTCCTCCCGCCAAGCCGTGGATGCTCAGCCTGTAGGATTATCACCTTGGGAGCGTGAGGGGTGGGGGTGCGATGGGAAGAGGGCAAGGGAGAGCAGGGGAGGGCAGAGGAGGGGAGGAGAGGAGAAGGGTGGGGGCGTACCGCGTGCTGCGGGGAAACGTTACTGCAACATTAAAGGTGGCAGTCCCATCCGCGGCCCGCCCTCTACCCTCTTCCCAAACGACACAAGCCGCTCGCAACAAGCGTTCCCACACACAACACAAACACACGCGCACCCACATCTAACCCTGTTTCCACCTCGAGACACAATATACACCTAGAAAAAAAAATAGAACAGCTTATCCCGGCCCCCTCAAATACAAACAGATCCTTCCTACCTATCAGCTTTATTCCACCCACCCTTCCCTCACTCTCCCCATCCCCATCCACATCCCCACCCCCTGACCTAGCCGGGCGCCCCCCTCGCCCCACACCTAGCAACGTTGGCTCTCGTGACCTTGGTACAGCCAGAGCCGCTAATACTGTGATAAACACCCACTCAGTGCCACGCGGACGGGGCGGGAGGTGGAGAGGGTGGAGGGTAGGGGCGGTTTTTAAATTTGAAGTGTATATGGGGTTCCTTCTGTTGACGAAATGCAAGTTGTAGCGTCGGTCCAGCGAGCTCTCTTGCCGTATAGGAGGACAGGTTCCTTGGGGAAGGTTGCATAAAAAAAAGGCAGCGCACCAATAACTTGCTAATTTGGAATACTACATCACCCATCTAGCATGTCTGGTTTCTAAATGCCACTTAAATGTTGTGACCACTACTAGCACGGATTAGATCGATACACATGCTTACAAATACAGCACGCGTAAACCTAAAAAGCCCTGTAATGGCAATATGATATTAGGGCACGCGGTTTCTCCAGTAAATGGCACAGGGTCGGCAGCCCTCCGTAAATGCCCAATTCTCATGTTCGGTTAATGAAGTGGATGGACATAACATAAGGAATGCGTGTGAATCACTGTTTACAGATCTGTGAATATTTGTTCAATAATACAAACAGAATCGTCGAAAATATCTGGGCATGATGTTGACTTCCAGATCCAATTATCTAGCCCTTCTGCAGCTCGCTCTTGCTCGCGTCACACCCCGGGGCTAACAAATTCTACAGTCTGGCCAACATATTTCACAGCGGTCATTCATCACCCTCCCTTGGTCGTGCTCCCTCTCTTCCTCCCTTCTTTGACATGAGTCTCACTCTCACCGCCTTCTCCTCTATTCCCATTCGCCCTTCCCTCTCGACCTTCTCCCTCTCGTCCCATTCTTTCCGTCACTCTCACATGCTCACGTACACGCGACTGGAGGCGGGCCAAGCCTTCGCCCCTTCTTTCTGCGTGCGCTCCGTGACACGTCTAAGAATACAGCTGTGGTTGGACAGCCTCGCCACGGCCGCGAATACATCAAAGAAGAGGAGGGGGGGGGGGGCTACCCAGCCTGGGCATCCGCAGGTAAAGATCCAGTGCACACATACTAATTTCCATGTCACTTTAAATAGACGGTTTGGTCACCATTTGATAAGAAATTCATAATATATCAGTCTTATCCTCAACCCCCGCGCCTGCTGTAAGGGTAAGCCAGAGCAAAGCGGCGGACAGCATGACACAGCCGAAGAAATCATGAAAATGATAACCTATCATATTTGCAGGAGATTCTGTACCATCGCACATACTGTAACTCTCCCTCTATAGCCCGCCTCTTCTATATTACAAGTGCATTTTCCACCAACACTCAAAAGGAGAAACGTGCGCGGCCATAACCAATTCGTAAACAAGCTTTAGTGAGTTCATATGACCCGGAGAGAGTTGCCCTAGGGCCATGAGGACGAAGTTTTAAACACAGCAGCGGTGACCCTTCATGCGAGACTATCAGTGACGCATAAAATGGTACGTCGTTCGCACATCCACCTTGAATACTAATCGCCGCAGGACTCGCCTGATGCCACGCTCAGGGAATACTATTTACTCTTGCGTGTGGGAATGAGAGTCGAGGTCTCCCATTCGCGAGACTACCAAACCCGACCCGAAACCGGCGCCGCCAGATGTTCCGCTTCACGAATAATGTAAAGCAACATCGTCAGGGTTGATGGTGTATTTATCGCTGCTACGCGCTAGCTCGGGTCACGCAACATCAAACACACCTGGCCTGTCATGAGCCCACCTGACTCGTCCGCAAGCCAAGTCCCCGCATGCGACTCGCCGAGCAAGGTCGTCTCCTCCCCACGCGCGTGACTAGCAGGTGCTGCGGTCTCAGCGGCTGTTAAACCTTCGCCCTGATAACATTCCATAGTAAATTCACCTATATTGGTGTATCGATCACCTCCATCGTAATAAATATTCAAACAGGTGTATTATCAGACATCTCAAGTAATAACAGCATCATGACGTCACGCAAGGGTAAATGTTTAATCTTATCGGGTCAGTTAGAAGTTCAATGTCGTTTCTTAAGCCTTTCCTTATCTTCACACAAACAAACTAATGCGAAGGGTACCATTAGGGTTAGTGCACAAATGCACTAATACGAAGTGTACCAATTAGGGTTAGTATGCAACAGCACAAAGAAAATAATGCCGTACATACACACAACTGCATATACACAAATAAAATACGTTGACCATAAAAGACATTGCCAGCATCTTCACATCACAAACGCATAGATATTCAAAACAACCGCTTGACGAATAAATAAATAAACAAACTAACAAATATATAAAAGAGGAGAATCTTAAAGCCAAGTAAGAGGATACAACACATTTTTCCTGACTTCCACTTGAACCTTCCTGTGTGACTGTCACATTCTGAACGCCCACAGCCTTCTCCCATTCAGGCTATCCCTCTCATCAGCCCCAATCAATAGAGAAGAGGGACACTTTTCTCATGGAAATCATGATGCATGTCCCATGCACCACTGTCATGGTGCTGTCATGAATCTACTGCACAGTTTCAATTACTGGCTTGTTATCCTTAGTAGTGACTCACTGCTAGAACTCGAGATCTAGCATGTGTGAGTGCGTGCACGGGTAAATATGCCAGGGAGAGGGGGGAGGGGGTAAGAAAGGGAAGAGAAAAAAGGGAGGGGAAGAGAAGGGGACGGGGAAGGGGGAAGGGGGAAGGGGGAGGGATAGGGAGAGAATGGGAGAGCGAGGGACGGGGGGAGAGAGAGAGAGAGAGAGAGAGAGAGAGAGAGAGAGAGAGAGAGAGAGAGAGAGAGAGAGAGAGAGAGAGAGAGAGAGAGAGAGAGAGAGAGAGATGCAAACACATATCAGGTCACTAGACAGATGAAAACTGAAAGATGCGAGTATACAGAGGGACAAGAAGAAAGAGAATGTCAAAAGGAAAGCTCGAAGAAGGGTGGAGCCCCAAATAGGGATTAGGGGGAAGGAAATGAATAAGGCGACGAGAGTGAAAGCAAGGAGTGGCAGAGGAGATAGACACAGGAGAGCGGGGGTCGCTGTGGTTCCAGTTCCTAATTATTTAATTACGTATCACTTTCTAACGGCGCGCGGTGCTTGGGTTTTGTGTACGTGATATGGGCTGTATGAGGCGAGAAAGTGAATAATAGAAGGGCGGGATGGAGTATGGGAGTGGGAGGGGGAGGGGAGGGGAGGGAAAGGGAAGGAAGGTGGAAGAGGAAGAAAGAAGAGGGAAAGAAGGAGGAAGGGAGGGAGGCAAAGGGAGGGATGAGGGGAAAGGGAGAGGGAGGGAGGGAAGGGAGAGGAGACAAGACAAAAAGGAGGGGGAGAAGAAAAGAGAAGGGAGAGGGAGGAAGGGAGGGAGGAGGAAAGGAAGAGGAGGAGAGGAAGGAGGGGAAGAGGAGGGAAAAGAGAGAGAGAGAGGAGAGAGAGAGAGAGAGAGAGAGAGAGAAAGAGAGAGAGAGAGAGAGAGGAAAAGAGAGAGAGGGAGAGGAAAAGAGAGAGAGAGAAGAGAGAAAGAGAGAAGAGGAAGAGGAGGAGAGAGAGAGTGAGGATAGGAGAGGAGAGGAGGAGAGAGAGATAGAGGAGAGAGAGAGAGAGGAGAGAGAGGAGAGAGAGAGAAGAGAGAGGGAGAAGAGAGAGAGAAGAGAGAAAGAGAGAGAGGAGAGAAGAGAAGAGAGAGAGAGAGAGGAAAAGAGAGAGAGAAAGAGAGAGAGGAAAGAGGAGAGAGAGAGAAGAGAGAGAGAGAAGAGAGAGAGAGAGAGAATAACTGACTGGTAAAATGAGTTAGCGGATGAAACGTCTGCGCGTGTGTTAAGATCTGTAGCCAAGACGTTTTAAACCAACGAATAATTGTATATCTGCATTGATCAGACGCACTGCAGGGCAGAGGGGAGGGAGAGGGGGCCGAGGTGTCAACCTTTGGGCGTGTGCAGGGAGCGTAATGTTGACACATGAACAGAGTGACACGTAAAGGATCATCACTGCTAATCACAAGCGTGAGTTATCGTCTTCTTACGACAGATAAAAAATGACAAGCTCAAATGACAAATACCTGACGTCTCTGTCCAAGGTTTGCGGCTTCTGATCAGATAGTTTACAAGAAGGCAAGGGAGACAATTACGCGATGTCAAGCGGGGTAGGGATAGGGATATGGGTAGGGACAGGGACAGGGCAAGGACAAAGGACAGGAACAGAATAGGGGAAAGGGGAAAGAAGAGGACGAGGACAGGGACAGGGACAAGGACAGGGAAAGGGAAAAGGACAGGGACGGAGCACGCAAAGCAACACGGAAACGGACAAGGAACAGGAAAGGAAAAGGGGAAAGGACAGGAACAAGGACAAGGATACGGACAGGGAAATGGGGGCAGGGACAGGGGCAGACTGATAAGAAAAACAATCAAGGCCGGAATCCGGCCACATCCCACCCCAAATCCCTGGGTCGACACGTACCTTTCTTGTAGGGCGAGTGGTAGGGCGAGGAGTGGTTGCTGGTGGTGCCGTTGTTGTGGTAGTGGCTGTAGTGGTGGGTGTGGCGGCGCGAGCGGGTGGAGGCCTCGGTGTTCCTGATGAGGTTATCGAAGATCATGATCCACTCGTCCTCCTGAGACCAGAGCGAGTCCAGGTGGTCGATGTAGGAGTCCAGCTCCTCCTTGGACTTGATGGGCGTCACGATTGTGGTGGACGAGGTCGAGGTGGAGGTCGAGGTCGAGGTGTTGTTCGTCGCGCTCGTGGCGGCCGAGTTGATGGTGTCGGTGGAATTGAGGGTGTCCACGGTGTCGGTGGAGGCGACGGAAGCGGTGGAAGTGTTGGACAGGGATCGGTTGATCCCTGACGGAGGACGGTCCTGCGAAGAGCCCATGGACGCCACACTGATCCTGCCGCTGCTGTCGCAACGGTCCTCCGGGTGCGTTCTTGGGCTGGTGGGCGTGGAGAAGGCGGAGGGCGTGGGGCTGGTGGCGGCAGGCGGGGGCGGCGTGGAGATGATGGGCCCGGGCGAGGGGCTGCCCGCGTGGCTCTCCGCGGCGCCGTTGCCCGCTGAGGAGCTGTGTCCACTGTCCAGGGAGCCCAGGGACTCGACCGAGCACTGCGAGGTGAGGGGCATGTCCCCGAGGCCGGCCAGCGAGCCCTCCAGCTCCACGCAGCCGGCGGGGCTGACGGACGGCGGCGGAGAGCCCTCCAGCAGACCTGGGTCGGTGGGGCTCACCGAAGGCATATCGACTCACTGGTTCACTGAGTCACACTAGCAGGTTCAATAGGAGAATGAGGCAGGGTGTCGGGCCGCCCACCCTCGCCTTGACCCGTCCAGTACACTAGTGTGACACCTGGTGACCTCCGCCTCACATGCCCTTCTGAATCACCATCGTTACACTCAGATTCAGCACTCACATAATAATATGCGGCTTAATTCACCTCCTGATCTATTTTCTGTCACATCAACACTATTACCACATCAAAGAGCGCACACGCAGTCATAATTCACTAGAAGGAAAAGCATAAATCATAAATACATAAATATAACAAAAAAACGAAGAGTCCGGAGCCGAGGCGAGCACCTCGTGACTCCTCCGACGGCAGCGATTCAACGACTCAACGAGCGCTAAGAGTGACAATGTTCTGGATGGCGGCGTTCCAATCGCGCGCCGCCGGAAGTTTATTGCGTCATTTCTTTCAGGCCGTTCGGCGAGTCAAGGACATCGGATTTTTGCAATCAGATTGCAGAAAGTTCCAGAGGTGAAATCAAATCAGCCGTGACTAATGCGCGATTGAGTTTGGCGCGTCATGCCTCACTGTCAAGACGCTTAAAATCGAAGGGGACAAGTTCTCCCGTGATGATGCAATATCCCTTAATCATCCTCAAATCCGATAATCAATAACAACAATAATCGTACCAACAAAATATAAAGTATCAATATCTCTCTCTCCCTCACTACCTCTCTCTCAATTTCTCCCTCTCCCTCTCTCATTCTGGAAAGCGAAAAAGACGGTGACTTAATACCCTCTTCAAGAAATGAGAATCCGAACGGCGAAACGGGCAAACAATAAGGCATCAGCGAGGGCCTGTGAAAATGCGGAAAGGGTGGGGGGGGCATAACAGCCCCTTAAATCTCGCTGCTCACGATCATCTCGGCCCGAGTGCAAAGCCTGAGGAATAAGAATGGGAATAGGAACAGGAATGGAGGGCGAGGAGGACGAGGAAGAAGAAATGAAGAGAGGAAAGGAAGGTATTGTAAAATTATTACACGACTGGAAAAGAATAGGAAAAAATACTAAGGATGGAAAGAAAAGAAAAAATAAAAGAGACCGTGATAAAAACCAGCCTGGAAGCCAAGAAACGAACTCCAAGGAGGAGGATAGGCCGACAAGAAAAAAATAATAAAGAAAAGAGAGAAAAAAATCAGAAAGTCCTTAACCTTTCATCACTGGAGAGGAAAGCAACCTGAAGGCCAGGTCAAGGAGGAGGAAGAGGCCTATCTCTGTACGTGCGGCCTGGAAGGAAGAAATGAAGGAAGGACGGAGAGAGGGAAGAGGGGAAATGGGGGGGGGGGGAGATAATGAAAAAGAGGGAGAGGGGGTAGCGACGGGGATGAGGGTGGGAGAGGGGCGTGTGCATGACGAAGTGATTAACTTCCAAGTGCACTCGCGAGTTGGGGTGAGGGGGGGGTGGAGGAAAGGGGAAGGGGAGGAGGGTAGATCAGCTGTAATAGATGCTACGAGAAGACAGAACAGAAGGCTCAAACAGCAGCCCAAGAAGAGGGATAGGAAATTAATTCTCTAAGCTAGGTGAGGATGTGCGTAAAAGGGACGGGGACCGATGATTGGTAAAGCGAAAGCATCGGAAGCAAAAGGAAGTGGAATTGAGAAATGGAAAAATGAAAGACGATGTTGATGGAAAAACAATAAAAGGCAACGAGTTGTCGTTCTCTCTCTCTCTCTCTCTCTCTCTCTCTCTCTCTCTCTCTCTCTCTCTCTCTCTCTCTCTCTCTCTCTCTCCCTCTCTCCCTCTCTCCCTCTCTCACACTCACACACTCACACACTCACACACTCACACACTCACTCACACACACACACACACCACCACACCACACACCACACCCACACACACACACACACACACACACCACACACACACACACACACAAAATAATAATAATAAAAAAATAAAAAAAAAAAATAATAATAATAATAATCCCCACCCCCAAAAAGGGACTCGAAAACATGGCAGAATTCTCTACACGGTTCCTTCGCCGATATGTCTACTACATCAAAAATACTAATGTACAATCCCTAAGCAGAAAATCTCTCTCCTAAGCTAGCAATCCCAACCGAGGACAACCCTAATCCTAGTCTTAGCCCAGATCGAGCCCGCCGACCTTGCCTATCCCCCTGCGACGCCCGAGAGGCCTCTGCACTCGACGCCGAAATCACATCAGGGAAGTTCCGACTTTAAGACACCTACAAAGAAGGGCCATAAATCCCCATCAGAGCTTCCGGTGGGACATTCCAGGACCCTCGCGGTTGGGCGCCGCCAGCCTACCTCAGGTCCTCGGCCGCCGCGGGGGGCACGCGCCGCTTAGATATCAAGTCGGGGCAGAACAGCTGAGGTGCAAAAACAAGCGGGGAAGGCGAGAAGAGAGAAGAATCAAGGGGATGGGAATGATGATGAGGAAGAAGTCGAGGCGAAAATAGTAAAATAAATAAAGCGAAGAGGAAGAAGTTATACAGCGTGATGACGTAATGATAGTTTAAGACCTGAGGGAAACTTGCATGACTGATGCTGCCCTCGATAACAAGACTCCCACACCCAGTCCGTGCACGCCGCATCAGCATATGCAACAGCCCTATCACGACGAGTCCAGTTCCAACGGCACGGACGACAGACATCACGAAGCCTCTCTCCGCGCCGAGAAATGCCCTCTGCCGCCTCTCCCCCGGCAGCGTGGCGTGGGCGTGTGTCCCTTCAATCGTCTCTCCGGTCGCGTCGCTTTAAGCACGAGCCTCCGTGGCCCAGAACGCGGCCAATTACGACCCGGGGAAAGGGCCAACGCGGGGCGCACAGAGGAAGGGAGAACGGGAGAGTGAGTCCACGGAACAAAAGGGTTAGGCGGCTTGAAGGGCTCCCTTCCCTCCC
>NC_051401.1:42078572-42093572 GCF_015228065.2 Penaeus monodon | reverse complement strand
AGAGAGAGAGAGAGAGAGAGAGAGAGAGAGAGAGAGAGAGAGAGAGAGAGAGAGGGAGGAGAGAGGGAGAGAGAGAGGAGAGAGAGAGGGAGAGGAGAGGGGAGAGGAGAGGGAGAGAGAGAGGGAGAGAGAGAGAGAGAGAGAGAGAGAGAGAGAGAGAGAGAGAGAGAGAGAGAGAGAGAGAGAGAGAGAGAGAGAACGCGTGCGTGAGTGCGCATTGGTGGCCTTGCAGTTCAAGATGTTGCAAGCATTCAGATCAAGTCAATAAAATGTATTTGAATTGTAACGAGCTTGCAGAGCAAATATATAGACAGTTCCAACAACAAACAGCAAAACAAATAGAGAAGCTAATCAGCAGCGGCACGAGCGCTTCCAGAGGAGTCGCCGTCGACCTTTCCTCTTTCGCCACAACTAAATGCGAACGTCAGCAAGGAGCCCCTCCAAACCATCCATTTCCTTCTGCTCCTGCCTCAGCCCCCGCCCCCCGCCCCCTCCCAAGGCCTGGTACGCCTTGAAAACGAGAAAAGACAAGGGTCACCTGTAAGCCCAGCATATCCTCTGCCTCCTGTGCTCCTACAATAACAAACTTCCGACTCGACAAGGCATCCTTGCATGCCAAGATCTTTCTCATCGGTCCTAAAGGAGTCTCTTCTCTCCTCACTTACTCTCCTCTCCTCTTTTCACTTCATTACTCTCCTCTCCTCTCTTCCCTTCTCTTCTCTCTATGCATGTATGTGGATGTGTTTCTTCGTGTTTGTGTTTGTGCGCATGTGTGACTCTAATTTCGTTCACCCTCTCATCTTTCTTGCTTCCCTTCAATCTCGACCCTCTGAGTAGCTCTCCACGCATAATGAATTCAGTGTCCCGGTGAAGGCGAGGTCGTCTGGTGCATGGTCTGTCTAGAAAGCAAGCCGCAGCAAAGCTCAAACACACACGAAGGAACAACAGGCCCCTTAAACGGATGCAAATGCTCTTTCCACACCCGTTCACAATAGTTATGTCCCTATCATCGCACTCAAGGCCTTGGGTTAGCCTCGCCTACCGCAGGACGACTTCGCCAAGGGGTGTCACCGTTCTCAGCCTATCCTCTTCCCTCTTCTCCACTCCTAGCCACTGAGGCTAAACCGCAGACGGGATCAACACTACTCCTATTACCCGAGCACGAATTCCTCATCTCAGAACAACGCCACAAACACACACACACACACACTTGTCACCCGGCCTCCTACATGAAAAACCATTCGTGAACCGTGGCGGAGGTAGCGATGGACAGGGGGGGGGGGGTCTGAAGATGTACCACCAATACTATCACGTGTCCCCGCAACGCCAGTCGAGAACCCGCCATCCGATACTTCGCTTTCGGTCCGCTACGCGCAACACCTGGGGTCGCTCCCTCGGAAAACAATCGACAAGAAATTATTAGCTCGTGCACTGCCGGATCCATTAAAGTGAACGGCAGTATTTTTAAGTATATAATGCTTAACTCTAATGGCTGTCTGATAGCTTAGAAACCTTTGGAAAACGGGTTGACAAGTAAGTGGTCACCATGTGCTCTGGGTTTCTGGGGGCGCAACAACCACTCCCCCAGCCCAGAGTGATGAGGGGACAGAGGGGCAACTGACAGGGGCGAAGTGCAAGATGTGACGGCGGGATGCCCTGGCGAGGAGCAGGCAGTCAGTGGAATGGAGGCATGGTGGTGACATTTACAGGTCTCACGTACCACACCTACCCGTGGCCCCCTCAGCGCCACCAGGCACTAGCGAGGGAGTTCCTGTCCGTGCATGACACCCCATAAACAAAAACACTCTTGGGGACACACATTTACACATAAGCAAGATTAAAAATACTGTCTCCACTTATCAAGTCGTCCCACAATGAATCACTTAGATCACTAGGCATCATATCATCGTCTTTATCTCACAGTACGTTTGCTCTACACTAACTGCCACCACAAACCAGGGAGTCACTGAGCTCGCCCCCATTCGGGTTTAGAGGCCCCTTCGTCACAGACAATAACTGTCAGCTGAACATCTCGCCAACCATCCCGACGTTTCCTGGGCTCGACATATTAAACTGCAAAAGTTTCCTTACAGTCCATGTATTTGTTATTTAGATAAAAAGTTTTTTTTCCACATTAATAAACTTTCAAATCGTGTCGCTCTCCCTGGCGTATATCAAAAAGAGGCACACGGAGGATCCATCAACCCTCTCTCTACACGCACATAACATAAAAGGCGATAAACACAGACACGCACGCGCGCAGACCCGACACTCACTGACACACACCCACACGGTACGCGCGCCGGCCGAGCACTGACTGAAGCCCCCGCTACCCCGCTCTCCCTCACCCACCACAACAACACACGCTCCTCTCGCACGCTGCCAGTGCCACGGCCTGACAGCATACGCACACACGCATACGCACACGCACCGCTCTCTCACGCACGACAACTGGACGACACTTAGTCATTTCTGCCAAGTCATCCCATCTGGTAGTTTAAAGGGCTGTGTGTTCTGCTGTGAGAACTCCGGCCTTCTGTTTCTCCCGATATTTTTTCTAATTGCAGATCGAATTATAAACGAAAAAGAAAGAGAGCTACTTCTCGTGACCGTCTCCCTGTCAGCCACGGTGCAAGGGCAGCCAGGCGCTCTAGCGGCTGCCTTCGCTCCGACATTCCTTACGCGACGACGCTGGGCGCATTGCAACGCCGCACCGCCCGCACGCCCGCCCGCCACGCTGCACGAAATCAATCGCAGGTCGAGGGAACCGCCGGGATGGTCAAAGGGCACGCCCCCTTTTCTCCTAGAGATGCGTCTCCTGTAGTGCGACCTTAAAAGACAGTGTCACCTTTCCTGCGTGGAACAACGTACGGAGCGAGAGACTGAGGAAGGAGGGTATGCCAGGTACCCACCTAACCATACACAATGCGTCTTCAGATAATGGAAGCATGCACACCCGCTCCTAAAGAATAAGCAACGGTAAGGAACATCAATGAAATATGAGCCAATAAAAGTTCTCACCCATACGTTCGGCGATCCTGCGCTCACCCGCACGTCCGGGCGCCCACCCGCCCACCCCCTTCATTCCAAAGTTTACTGCTTTGGATTTCCATGACTAAACAGCCGTGACGGCTTCCCCGCGCTTCATTATACATTCCCGCGACGCAGTTTCCAACACCCAGTCGCCTTCGGGTTTCCAAAACCAACGCCGAGAAAAAAAATAAAAGCAGCGAAAGAAGGCATAAAACACACACAAAAAAAAATAAAACAGAAAGAAAGAAAATAGATCTCTCCTCAGACAAACCCGGAACAAGTCGGCCGGACGCCTCTCCCGCGCCTTTACACGATCAAGCTGTTATATGGAAATCTGGTGACCGCGGAGCACTCCTCAGAGGGGGAGGACAAGGAAACGGAGAGGAGAGAATGAGAAAAGAGAATGAGAAAAAATGAGAGGGAAGAGGAGGAGGAGGAGGAGGAGGAGGAGGAGGAGGAGGAGGAGGAGGAGGAGGAGGAGGAGGAGGAGGAGGAGGAGGAGGAGGAGGAGGTCGTCGAGGTGGATGGATAATGGATAGAGAGAGAGTAACTATTAATTAACAGGAGAAAAATGGAAAAGAGGAGGGAGAGGAAGGGAAAAAATAAAAGCAGGAAGACAGGAAAGGACTACAATACAGCGAAGGCGGGGAACAAAGGCAGAGACCCCGATCAAAGGAGAGGACAGACCCCCAAGAACAGGAATAGGGAAAGGGTTGAGGGAGACGGTACAGACTGAAGTAGAAGATAATGGAGTGAAGACCGGAGGGCGGCTGATGGTCCCGCATGATAATATCTACATATTAAACATCGGTTCGCTGGCCGGCTATCTTGTAGGCCACTGCGACCGCTATTCGGGTCCCGGCTCCTCCATCTACAGCATAACACTGTACTTGTTCTTTATAACAATGGCTGTGTAATGTTTTCTAGATGTTGCGCAGAAGGACGGTCACTCAATGCAAAAAAATAGGGGAAGGGTGCTTAAAAAGGATTATAAAAATTATAAAACACGGAGAAGTGTATTGCACCATTCGACGAAATTCAAACAAGCCATTCCTATACAGACGCAAGCGAAGAAAAAAACTGCCGCAAATCCGCCGCAGTGAGTCTCTCGTTTTGACGCCGCTGGGGTCGTTGAGAACGCCATGTATACAAAATCCAAAATCCATTTTACGGTGTAGCAACCGTCTGGTCGCTGTGGATGACTTACATATAAACAAATTAGTAAATATCATGTCTTCGTCTATATCTACATCCATATCTGCAGCTATATCTACCTATATATATATATATGCACACGCCTCCTTATCGAAGATAACATCACCACGTCTCCACATCTAAGTGTTAATCACACGCCAGCAACACAACAAACAAGTCCCTTTCCCCATTACAAAAGCTTCCATTCGCGCACCCTCTTCCTTTTCCCCTTTTCCTCAGGCCCTTCCCTTCTCTCTCTCCACCACTTGGCTCTCTCTCCCCCTCCCCCCTCCTCTCCCTGCCTCTACGCCATGCCGCCTTCACCCACTCCATCCTCCTTCCGCTGGCTACCTGAAGCTCTCCGATAACAGGCATCGGGTGGCGCAGTCGGTTGATGTGTTCTTGATAAGCTGTATATTGACTGCTGGCTCCCTCCCGCCTAAACCATTAATGACCCAGCAGGCAACACGAGAGAATGGGGGTGGGGGTATACATATAGGGGGAGAGAAGCATAAGCCACATCTGCCGCCGCTTGGCTCTATTAGCCCCTGATGCCGAATCCATTAACCTGCTGACCTATTAGACCTCCACTGCCTCCTTTATTTCTTCATCTAATCTCTTCACCCTTTTCCTTCCGTACAAAGTTATGAAATACTGAGCCATCGGCAGGAATCTAGGCCTATATACCCGCCCACAGCATTTAAACGTCCCATCCCGCGAGGTGACGACGCCCCACAGAGCTAACACCCTTCGCCAAGACCTGGCCCACGTGCCTGTGTCGGAGCCCAATCTGCGGTCGTGTCAGCTGACGCCGGCCGACCGAGGGGGCGTGGCTTTGGAGGGTCGGAGAGACGCATGTTCTTCAGAAGTACTCAAAAAAAATCCAATTAAAACTTTTCCCTCCCCGCTGACGAACACATCTCCTCTCCAATTAAGGTTACCACAGGGCTACCTAGAGTTTTTTTCGTTGTATTGCATTCACTCTTTAAATATTAACTTTGCCTTTCCACCAAAACAAAATTCAACTGCCAAAAATACTTACAGACACTCTCCGCATCAAGCACCGCTCCATATCTTACCTAGAAATAAAAGAAACAAAAGTGAATAACAACGTTACATACCTAAAGTCACCATAAAACAACAAAATATGACACCAGCAAGTATCCCAAGAGCTGCCACGTTTAGCGCGTAGACGAGGAGGGGATGCGAACGGGAGAGCAGATGCGTCAGGCAGCATCACAAGGGGGTGGGTGGGTGGGTGGACGAGCGCCAGCCGAAATAATCGATACGTTGGTCAATATTCGTCACCGAAGAACAGACGCTCACACATCCCGCTCACCAGACAGCGGCGTGAAAAAAAACTTGTATATGTAAATGTATTTGTATACGTATAAGTATGTGTGTACGTATATGTTAGTTAGTTAGTTAGTAAGTGAGTGAGAGAAAGAAACACAAATGAGCACATGCACAAATACAAAGAAACAAGCATATATGCATATATTGAGAGAGAGAAAGAGAAAAAGAAAGAGAAAGAGAGAGAAAGAGAAAGGATGAGAGAAAGGATGAGAGAGAGAGAGAGAGAGAGAGAGAGAGAGAGAGAGAGAGAGAGAGAGAGAGAGAGAGACAGTCAGCTAGGACTATAGCAGAGTAAACCATCCCTGCGCAAACAGTTTCTCCCACCAACCCAATACCCCCCCCCCCCCGCCGGGAAGGTAGTGGAAACCAAAGGTCACTGGGTCTGGAGTCCCTCGCCCGGGCTCTTGACCTAAGAGAGACGGACTTCAACAAGTCATCATCACCATTATCGTCGTGGCTCTGATCGATACGTCTCATTCATGCCGTGCGGGTGGGGCGGGTGGGGCGGGCGGCGCGGGCGGGCGCGGGGGAGGGGCTGGTGGGGTTGCGACGTGCCCTTGAACCCTCCTCGCACGAGTGGGGGGAAGGGGAGGGGCGTGACACGACCCCCCCTCCTCCCCTTCCTCCTCCTCCTCCTCCTCCTCTTCAACATAATTCCTTCTTACTCTCCCTCTCACAAATCAATCACCGACGGAGTACGGCAAAGTGCAAAGAATGAAGAGAAGACGACCCTCCGAAAAGAAGAGAAACAAAAGTTACAATTACAAGTTCCGACATTTGAAAGAATTGGAAGAAACACAGTATTTGTACAACCCAAGACCCGGCGCACAGCAAACAATACAATATCACACAACTTGAGTCGGAGATGAATAAACAAAGAGATTCGCGAAAGAGGGGACGGTGCAAAGATGCAGAGAATGGACAGGAAGCAGACAAGTGGGAAAAGGAGTGAAAGGTAAAAGAGCTTGACGACGAAATGGGGAAACTAATCTGCATGAGATGAAAAGCTCCGACTGTTGACACACCGCCTTCCTCTCTCTCTAGCTTCCTCACGACGCTGGCCTCTAATCCCCTTGCCGACCCAGTAAAAAAATATACATTCTCACCGTCGTCGTCGTCATCATCAGCATCATCGTCCTCATTATTATCATCATCATCATCATCACTATCATCGTTCTCATTATTATTATCATCATCATCGGCATCGTTATCTCTATCATCATCATCATCACTATCATCATTCTCATTATTACCATAATCATCATCATCATCGTCGTCATCCTCCTCATCCTCACCATCATCATAATCTTCGTGGTTACTCCGCCTCTCCAACTAACTCAGTTTATAAATAGTTTTTTCGGATAATTATTTTCTTTTTTTCATCCAACATGGTAAGTAGGTTACACGGACAAAGCGCGGCCCGTGAATGACGCCATGGAAAATACCAATGAACATGACGCGGAGGGGAAAACATCCATGACACGAGGCCTTTGTGCTTCTCTTGCATCTGCCAGGTTAGCTGTTCATTGCAGATGGGGACGGGGGGAGGAGGAGAGGATAGAAAGGGTAGGGAGGGGGTGGGGAGGGAGAGGGGGCAAGGGTAGTTGAAAGCAAGGGGAAAGGAGAGAGAGATAAGAGAGGCGTAGAGAGAGAGAAAGAGAGGAAAAGAGAATGGGAGGGAAAAGAGAGAGAGAGAGAGAGAGAGAGAGAGAGAGAGAGAGAGAGAGAGAGAGAGTAGAGTAGAGTAGAGAGAAAAGACGGTAAAAGCAAAACTCAAAACCCGATAGGAAACACAAATGATACTGAAGTGAAAAAAAATCGAATAAAATCTAAAGAGAAGAGAACAGACAGAACCCACCCCACCCGCCCCCTCCCACGAATCCACCGAAACCTTAATACCTGTCTGCTGAGCTCAAACGAAACTTCAAAGCCACACCCGCGAGGCAATTCAACTCGCAAAACTTCCAGAAGCACCGGGGAATACTCGCGTAGGCCTACTCGTCTTAAGGAGCTGCCAGCTAAAACAGAACACGCCCGAGAGCCACGCACTTCACCTTCTTCTGAGATATGTTGGTTGGGGTCAAACACGTTGCCACGACAGCGCTTGTGATCATCCCTTGCCTGCACAAAACCTTCTCTCGGCACACACACAAACTTCACAAACACGACTTCATCACACACAAAAGACGTACAAACATGCAAGCAATGCACGGACATTAAACACGACTTTGTGCCTTGCCTTTCGGTCTGTCAGTGTCTACCTAGCTACAACACCTAGGCTGCGGTCCCTCTTCTTTCGCCTCTCTGTCCGTCCGTCCGTCCTTTTTTTTCCTACCTGTCTGTCTGCAAGCCCGCTCGAGCCGTCTTATCCAATTTGTCAAGATAATCAAATCGCACGCTTTCTTTCGCTCATTTCAAGAAAAAAGAGGTGGAAAGGTGAGGCATATAAGGTGATGAGAGGAGAGGAGAGGAGAGGAAGGAGAGGAGAGGAGAGGAGAGGAGAGGAGAGGAGATGAGATGAGAGGGGAGGGGAAGAAAGGATGAGGAGCGAAGGGGAGAAGAGTGTGAGGAAGAATGAGAGGGGAGAGAGGGGTAGGGGAAGGGTAAGAGGCAGAAGGTGGGGAAAAGTGAGAGAGGGGAGTGATTGCAAAGAGAGGCAGACAGAGGGCGAGGAAGAGGGAGAGGGGAGAGAGGGGGAAGGGAGTGGAAAGAGCCAAGTCCGGAAGAGGGAGAGGGGTGGAGGGTAAAGGAAAGTTAGGGGGGGGGGGAGGGGCGAGAGGGGGAAGGGAGGGGAAAGGGGCAGAAGGTGAGACAGAGGAAGAAAGGAAAAAGGATGAAAGGAGGGGAAAAAATTAAGAGACACAGATCTGAGGCGGACAGAGCGAAGCAGAAAGAGGACAAGAAAAGAACCGAAAAAAAACGAAGAGAAGGCCAAAGAAGATTGGAAAGGCAGGGAATCGGCCAAGACCTCGCAGGCAAGCACGGGTCAGGGCAGAGGACTCCACGGTAGTATCCCAGCGACAGGCAAGCAAAGATAGCGAATCACGACGTCAGGTTACACGCCCGAGGAAACAATGGCAAGATCGCTGAGCCCCGATAATCTCAAGCCAGTCACCTCGGCTTCGTCTGGTCCGGAATGGGAGGGAAAGGGAGGGCGAGAAAGAGGAGGGAAAGGGAAAGAAAGGGTGGGAAGAGAGAGAGAGAGAGAGAGAGAGAGAGAGAGAGAGAGAGAGAGAGAGAGAGAGAGAGAGAGAGAGAGAAAGAGAGAGAGATGGGGAAGGGGAAAATTGGAAGGAAGGAGTAACAGAAAGGGAGAGAGATAGGGAGAAAGGGGATGATAGAAAGGAGGGAAGGAGGAAAGGAGGTGGTAGGAAATGGGGGGGGGGGCAGGGAACCGATAAGAAAACCAGGTACAAGAAAGATAAAGTTAAGGAGGGTCTGAGGAAGAGGGTGACGGGGAAATGGGGAAGGGCGAGAATCAACGGAATGGAAAATAACCGTAAAAGGAGAGAAAGTACGAACATGTGGGTACAAACAATTACAAGGGAGATGAGGAGGGGATAAAGATACGCGATGGGAACACGTAGGGGGTCGGGTTTAAAGAAAAGAATGGCGAGGGGGTACAACAATCCGTGGCTGAGGGACAGCAAAAGGGCGGGACGGAAGAGCTGTGACGACTTTCGATAGACAGAACCGCTAAAAAATGCAAAAATATATTTCTCTCTTCTAAAACTTACACTCACTCTCATGCTGCAAGGATACACACACATACAAGAGTGAACATCTGATCATATCTAAAAGAAAACAACACACACACACACACACACACACACACACACACACACACACACACACACACAGAGTCACCGCCAAAACAATCAACAGAACGCCCGCGCCCATTCGCATGAGCAACAACAATACCAAGACCTCTCCTCCCCCTTTTATATGCAGAATATATACCCTATTATTCCCTACTGACGACTACCTGGAAGTCCCCCCCCCCCCTCTTCCCGCATTACGTGAGGGTCGACAAAAGTACCACTACAACTACGGCAAAACTCCTCGCGTGAGGTAGACCCCGCCTCCAACACGCTCCAGCCGCCAATGATATCTGGGAAATGGTGACCCTCACCTCTCATATCAGTGGCTAATATTTGGCCCCCATAGAATAATAGGTCGCTGTGGTGACGTCACATCACGCACCATACAAGCGCTGCCTTAATTCGGCCTCTTTCCTTTTCGGCCTCTTTCCTTTTCCTTTTCCTTTTCCCCTTCCCCTCCCCCTCTATTTGCCATAACAACGAACACAACGTTGCTCTTGATCCGAACATTACGCCGTGATCGAGGGAAAAGAGAGTGTTCCTTCTGTAACAGATGGATGTTTCCCTTTCATTATAACGGTTCTGTCCTTTTAATAATCAAATGCCTTTTTGGCGAGAAGGGAGGGTTGGGCGAAGAGGGAAAGGGAGGAGACAGGGTGAGAGGGAGGAAGGAGGTTCGACATGGATAGATAAATATAATAGATAAATAAAGGGAGGGGGGGGAGGGAGAGGGAGAGAGAGAGAGGGAGGGAGAGAGAGGGAGAGAGAGGGAGAGAGAGGGAGGAGAGAGAGAGAGAGAGAGAGAGAGAGAGGAGAGAAGAGAAGAGAAGAGAGAAGAGAAGAAAGAAGAGAAGAAAGAAGAGTAGAGAAGAAAGAAGAGAAGAGAGAAGAGCAAAGAGAGAGAGAGCGAGAAAGAAAGAGAGAAAGAAAGAGAGAGAGAGAGAGAAAGAAAGAGAGAGAGAAAGAAAGAAAGCTTAGAACTAAGCCTTAAAATCCGGACATAAAGATACACAAAACAGCCAAGAGAAAACCTCAAGAGAAACCCCCTTTTTCATTTCAACCTCTCGTGACATGTCAGTCCCATCCATTACCGTAGAAGGCCCGCTGAAATCTAATTAGAGAAACTTTTTTCTTGTGGCAATTTCCGCGAGCTCTCCGTTCAAAACGGAACCAGAAGACCAGAGGAATAAAGAAAAAAACAGAGGAAAGGGGAAAGAATAATGAAGAAACCCACAATACCAATTCAAATCCACCTTACGTCCCAAATTCACCACAAGAAAAGACAAATTATATCAGATCAATTAGATGAATCGCCCTGCCTTGCTTCCCGACCCAGGCAGCTACCCACCTCAGGGTACACTCAATCCGCAATCCCTCAGCCGATCCTGTCTCCGCAACGCCCGTGTACGAGTCTCCCAGGATCCAGCCGCATGAGATGGTTGCAAAGGTCCCGTGGCCACTGACCTGAGCTCCTCCTCCGACAGGTCCTACTCCCACGAGAGACGAGGAGCAGCGGCGAGGAGCAGCGCCTCCTCAGCCACTCTCTCTTGAGGTAAATGGTGCACAGGAGAGTAAGTGTGTCAGAGAGAAAAAAAATTCATTGAAGGTAGATAGAAGGTGCAGGTAAAGGAGAGGGAGAGGGAGAGGGAGAGGGAGAGGTAATGCCGGATGAAGTAGGTGTGGAAGAGGACAGAGAGAGAGAGAGAGAGAATCCTACATCCATCAATCAGCATCCTCGTGGAAAGGTCGTCCTGGGTCCGGCAGTCAAGTCTAAAAATACCAAAATGATCAGATCCTTCTCATTCGGGTCACTCTCCTCGGGTCGGGTTACCCAAGGGCTCCCTGCGTCGAATACCTTCACGCCAGACGTTACAAAAGTACACTAAATGTGTTTCCAGAGAAGTTCTTTATGTCTTAATTTGTGTCTTTTCATCAGGGTATACTCTTGTGGCGGGATCTCGCAGGGGAGGTTTAGTAATGTTCCGAGCGACACCCGACACACGAGGAAGGCAAGGCAATTAACCACAATAGACGCAGCATGGCAGAAAATACAATATACATTGCCTTGATTTAATTTCGCTTGCCTTAAATTAAATTCGATGAATGCAGCAAACAGAGCAACGAAGGGCATCCGAGTTCCAAATATGCGGTGAATCATGCTGGGTCTGAGCCCACGCAAGCTCTTGGCAATAATGCAGCGCGAACACTCAGCGAAAGGATGAGCCATTGCCGCAATCCCTACGCAAGCATCTGCATATACGGCCATGCCCTAGAGAGAGATTGGCCTACTCCTCCAGAACCCCTCCCCTCCCCGGCCAGGTGCCCGGGAGGCCTCAGGTAAGCACGCTAGCGGGGCCGCCAGATTGGCGCCGCCGCCACCGTTGGGGCTCCGACATGCAATATTTACTGCGCTCACTAAATCGACCTGTCGCTCACGCACCGCCATCTCCGACCCGCCATACCTGCGCCGGGCTACTCATCTGAGCTCCCTTGCATAATTATCAAGCTGCCTCTTCGTTTCTTGCAAAGGAACGCGTTTCGTCGAAGGCACGGAATCAAAAGTCACCTGCCACAGCAGATTACTTCCGTTCCGTCGGTCACGCGACGGCAGCAGTCTCTGACCGCAATATGGGTCATCTTGTGTGCACATGAACGCACATACAACCCCGCATATGCAAATATTCATGAAAATAAAACCTGAATCATACATGTCTGATGAAGTTGCTCCCCAATATAAACAATGCTCAAGTTAACCCATGTGAATATAGCTCCATATTTGGGAGTACAAACCCTATCTACAGAAGCAGAAAATCATATAAGGGATATTATTCTCTACCAATAATAATGTTAAATTTTATACTAATTCCATAAAAGAGGACTTGCCAATTTGCCTGACCACTGTCAACGTCAAGCAAAGCGCCAAAACAGAACCGCCCTGACAATATCGTGACGAACACCAGTGAGACACCTCCCGGGGCGTTGACAACTGCCTAATACAAAGCGAAACAAGACAACACCCTTGACAAGCGAATCGACTAACAAGAATCCAATTCGGAAGCTTGACGGTGACAGCTGTCAGCCGAGGCGGAAAGCGGCTTGCACACGCAGCAAAAGGCAGGGACTAACTACAACGGCGACGGCTAATTCCATCGAGTGACACACAGCCGCTGCA
This sequence comes from Penaeus monodon, assembly GCF_015228065.2. Classification (NCBI taxonomy): domain Eukaryota; kingdom Metazoa; phylum Arthropoda; class Malacostraca; order Decapoda; family Penaeidae; genus Penaeus; species Penaeus monodon. The sequence continues at coordinate 42,080,996 of NC_051401.1, read as the reverse complement.
CCCACAGTGACAGATATCCCTGGCACCCCTCAGGTAAGCCCCTCCCCCTCCCTTAGTGAAGGCGCCGACATATCGATCACGGAGACTCACACAGCCCTACATCTCTCAGCGGTACGTTCGCTCTCTATTCACTATTTCCTTCTATACTAAATGTCAACTCAATGTATATTCATAATCTAAATCCAGTTAAAATCTCACACTAGGTAACAACCACGGAATTATATAACTACACTTCAAAAACAATCGACCTGAACACCGCTAAGTTTTCCATCATCATAGTAAAGTGTAAAGCAACAGCGATTAACAATGGGGTCAATATTTATATCAGAAAACCGTGCGGCGATGCGAAGGTAGAGGGGAAGAGAAGCCTCGCAGGTGAGTCCCTCTCCAGCGGGCCAGGTGAACTAAATTAAACGAAGGACAGACGACCCGCGTCACGGAACAGCATACTCTGGAGTTATGGCACACCAGGTGAACCTGCTCATAGCCCGTGGTCCCTGTCCGGCGCCACCTGTTCGTTAGGCATAAAGAGGAACTGAAAAATGTTAACTTCAATGCAAAATAATTTATATACGAATTCGGATACTTTGGATTAAGCAAAAATAGATCATACATGTGTAACACAAACAATGAATTTGATACTGAAAGAAATAAAGTAGAAAAGAAAGGAGAGGAAGATTTTCGGTAAGTACTGTGACTCTCCCCCTTTTCCTCGCCCACTCTCACCCCCTCTCTCTCTCCCCCTCGCCAAAGCTTCTACTGCAGTACCGCAGTCTGCGTGCCGTCGACTTCAATTAAGATAATACCATCACTCTCCCATGCCTTTCTCCCCCGATGCCAGGACTCCGCCACACCCTCCCCCTTTACCACGCTCTCCCCTTCCTCCTCGCTCGCCATTACACACTCGTCCACCACCTCATTCCTCCCCGAAGTGTCTTCCCTCATTCTCTCCCTCTCCTCACAAAAGCGAGCCGTTACCCATCACCGTCCCGCCCTTTCCCCTTCCCTCATAAGGAGCTGCCCTCCCCCGCTGCGACGCCCTCAGCCCCCCTCACAATCGCGTTTGCCCTTCTCCGCCGTGCATTTACTTTGGTCTGACAAGCGTGAAGGCTGACAGACGCCACAAAACCAAAGGTGGATGTTGGAATGCATGTGGAAGTACTTAAGACAAGTATGGTGGATTATTATAAATCATTTCAAACATATATGGCGGCGATGGGGAGAGGAGGGGAGGGGAGGGGAGGGGAGGGGAGGGGAGGGGAGTGGAGGGGAGGGGAGGAGAGCAGAGGAAGGAAGATGAGCGAGAGGAAGAGAGGTAGAAATTTAATGTATAGTTCATTTACACACACACACACACAAAAAGCAGCCCCTCAAAAATCTAGCATGACTAAACTTTTGAGAATGTTACAGAAGATATATGCCTGAAAGTGATGATGTAATTAACAAATATTACTGTACATAGATGTAAATAATTGAAGTCATGCTGTAATGCCGACTTGGCTTCGCTTCCAAAATTATATTCTATATATAATCCACTGTATACAATAAACTACACATAATCCGGTTATCCTACCCTGATGCCACAGAGTGGTCATTGTAACATTAGAGTTCACTATTGTTCTAAACCTTTGTGCTATTCTCGTAGTGTATTTTCCTTTTGTTATCACTTCTTCGGACAGCACAAATCCTCACATTTTATCACGAGACAATGCCATTATACTTTACGCATCCTAAAGGGGAGTTTCGAGTCTGCGCTTGGATCCGAAGGAGAGACGAGAAAGAGACCGCAACTTGCCACCATCAAAACCATCCAATCCAAGCAACACCCTCGAGGGGAAAGCCGAAAATGAAGCTTAACACAGACAGAGACAGACAGACACACACACACACACAAAAGCAATACCCAAACACAATAAAAGGAAAGCCCCAAAACAGCAACAACTACACCAACAAAACAAATAAACTACAATAACAACAATTTGACTTTAAAGCTCCCCCGGGATCCAAGTCTCGTTTCCTTTCAGCCCCTTCGTCGGGTTAAATGCCATGCGGTTCCGGCCTCGGGGACAGGTCGCGACCCGGCCGGAAGGACGACTCGCCGACGGAGGCTAAATTAGGACGTTCGTTGCCAGGTCGACACTCGCTCTAAGGACCAAATGGGCCGAACACAGAAGAGGAATGGCGGCGAAGAGAAACAAAGAGAAGAGGAAGAGCGGAGAAGAGAAATAAAAGAGAAGAGGAAGAGCGGTGAAAAGAGACAAAGAGAGAAGGAGAAAAAAGAGAGACGGGAAAGGAAAGGATTGGGGAACCGCCGAGAAATGCAGGAAAATAGAAAACGAAAATGAAGCAACGACAGACGGAAGAAGGGAGAAGAAAGGAGGTTACAGGCTGGGAAGAAGGAGAGGGAGTAAGTACAGAGAAAAG
>NC_051401.1:42071072-42076072 GCF_015228065.2 Penaeus monodon | reverse complement strand
GAAAAAGGAGTCTCCCCTAAATCCACCAGCGTACATCGCGAGGGGAAAAAGGTAATGACTTTCACGTTTCCCTTCCGCTAGCAAAAATAACCTCTTTGATCTCTTTCTTCTCAACAAGAGGACGATGAAAAAAAAACAGAGGGAAAAAATATAATTATATATTTTTTTTTTCTTTTTTATTTGACTGCGGAGAATAATTATTTTTTTTCCCTCTTTGTAGCGTGCGGAAAATACGAGCACAATATCTAGAAATCTAATCTGAAGCAAATAATTCAGACTGAATCATAATAATTAAAAATGTATTCCGACGTGAAAATTAAAAGAAAAAAATAATAATCCGGCAGTTGACTCAAATTATTTACAGACACACCAACGACATGAAAGAAGCAGACACCTTTCTCCTCCAGAGCGTACTTAAAACCCCTTTTAAAACTCCTCAAGGAAATCAAAGAATACCATCAAGACGACGCCTTTCTTTCAACTTCCCTTGCAAGCCGCTCTCCCACTAGTCCCTTCCTTCCTCCCACTTCCATCCCCTCCCCTCCTCTCCCTCACCCCGACCCCCACTTCTAAGCCAAAGGAGCCTAGCAACATTATTCCCGACATTTTATGACATGGGCTTGTGACACCATCACCCCCACCCCTCTCCCTCCTCTTCACCTCCCACCCCTCTCCCTCCTTTCACTCCCACCCCTCTCCCTTCCCTCTCCGTCCCCACACTCCGGACCACACAAGACTCCTTCCCCTCTGCCTCCCCTTCTCCCCCTCAGACGCCCCAGATCGGAAGTGCCACAAATTCCTGTCAATGTTCTCTCTAACGTGGCAGACGCAGGGGAGGAGGAGGGGGCGGAGGGATAGATAAGGGCCAGGCTGGAGGATGGGAAAGAACAGAAGCAAGAGAGGAAAAGAGAGAGGCTGAGGGGAAGGGGAGAGAAAGGGGGAGAGGAGGAAAAGAGCGAGTACCAGAGGGGAAAATGGAGAGACAGACGAGAGGAAAAAAGCCGTCTGAGGGGGACCACACTAGAAGTTAACTGGTACAGAAAAAAACAACATAACTCAAGGGAAATAGAAGACAGAAGATGAAAAAGGCCGGACAAAAAAAACTTTCCCAAATCAGTCTCTTTCTGGACATAAAAACACCAACAAAGGCAAACAGTGCCAGCTAAAGAAGTCTAAAATAACCTCGATCAAACAAGAAGAGAAGAAGGAATGGGATGGAGGAGAGGAGAGGAGACAAAATAAGGAAAGAGAATAGGAGAGAAGAGAATTGAAGACAAGAATGGAAGAGAAAAGGCAAGAAAAAGGAAAAGACAAGAGAAAGAGAAAGACATGGAAGAGGGGATGAGAAGAGAGAAGTGAAGAGAGGAGACGAGAGAAAGATCTGAAAGGAGAGGAAAGGTACTTAGGACTTCTCCTCCCCTCCCGGTCGCAGTGTCTCCCGGCGGGCGAACACCTGGCCTCAATCACCCTCAGTTCCCGCGCCCTCCGTCTTCGAGCAACAGGGATTTACTTCTTCTCATCCTCGAGGGGGTCATAACGGGGGGGGGGGGAAGGAGGAGGAGGAGGAGGAGGAGGAGGAGGAGGAGGAGGAGGAGGAGGAGGAGGAGGAGGAGGAGGAGGAGGAGGAGAGAGAGAGAGAGGGAGGGTGGTAGGGAGGGAGGAGGGTAAGAAAGGAGGGAGGTGAGGTGAGGTGATCATTCAGTGTCAAGTCTTCCCTCAGTTCCTTAGCTAACATGTTATTTTCTTCTTAAAAAGAACTATCCATCTACATCATCCAACCTTGAGAACAAAATCCGAAATAAAAGGAAAACCAAGAATATGAACAAAAAGAAAACAATACTGCGGTTACCAAATGAACAACAACAAAAAAGAAAGAAAGAAAGAAAAACTTCGCTACTGGTCTCCAGCGCAATGAAAGTATATTTACTACGCTTTCAACGCCCCTGCTCCCCCACCCCCACCCAACGAGGTAGGGTGGCCACGGAGTAAACGCTCCTCCGAGGCGACCCCGGGTTATCTCGAGCGCCATCAGCCTCCGAGGCCCGGGATGAGATGCTCTTCCCTTCCGAAAATTAAATGTCACCTTCGGAGCGGTACAGAACAACCTACTAACTTCCTATCCTGTCAAGTCCTCATCTCCTCCCCTCTGCTCCCTTCTCTCTCAACCCCCTCATCAAAGCCTTTAATTTCTTTAAAAGGGTGAACACGAAATTAAATACTTTGGTTTTCTACTTTTCGATTTTTCCTTTGTCCTGTCGGTATTCCTAGATTCCGTGCCATTCTCAACTCTCCCCTTTGCTTTTGGATATTTTCCACCGCCTGCTTTTATCCCCCTTTGTGTATTCCTTTTCCTCTCTATGCTTTTCTAGCGTTCAGTTCCATTGTCTTTACTCCCTTCCCTTCCTTCTCTTACGCTCGCTCTCCACGACTCTATGTAAACACATACATTTACGCTTCTATTTTCTGGTTGCGCTTGCTCGCTCCCTCGCTCTCTCACTCTCGCTCTCGCTCTCGCTCTCGCTCTCGCTCACCCTCACTCTCGCTCTCTCACTCACACTCACCCCCATGTCCTCGTCCGTCATCTCGCCTTGAAATCTCCCCCCCCCACCCCCCGTCCGTCAATAGACTTGCCTCCATCCCCTCGGATTCTACCCTCGCTCCCTCTTCTCCGGTTCAGAGAGTAATCACCTGGGAGGTACCGGAAGTATATTCCCCTTCCTACCCCCCGCTTTCCCTTCTCCCACCCCCATGCCTCCCCTGCATCTCCCCCATCTAGCGGATCTTCTCCCCCAGTTTAAAGTCACAACTCAACCTTCCCCCTCACCTCACACACACACGTGTATCATCTCCCACTCACGTCACAACACAGCTGCTGTGTGTATGCGCGTCTGTGATCAGTCAAACTCGCTACAATACGTACAGTTGTACACCGCACAAGAGCACACGTTGTAGGCTACATCCCTGAAACGCCCATTTCAATCTTCAGTCAATAAAAGCCCACACACGCCCAGGCCAGGTGACAGCCGCGACAGATTGAGGTGCACGGCCAACACATCTTATTTCCCATACCACATTCTCACCATACCCATCGACCTTATCTCCATTACTGTCTGACTCGCCCCTGCGGCATCCACCCCCTCCCCTCTCCCTCTCCCCCTTCTCATCCAATATCACCCCGAGGGGAAACACGGGGCCTGGGTCTCGTGTTTACCTCTGCCACATACAGTGAACCAAGTTACTATACACGAGCTGGACTGTTATAATACTGCTCGGCGTTTCCTATTTTTCTTGATATTCTTATATCCTTTTATCAATTTTGATGTGTATATAATATGCAATATACTATGGTACATGTGTGTGTGTGTGTGTGTGTGTGTGTGTGTGTGTGTGTGTGTGTGTGTGTGTGTGTGTGTGTGTGTGTGTGTGTGTGTGTGTTGTGTGTGTGGGGTGTGTGGAGAGAGAGAGAGAGAGAGAGAGAGAGAGAGAGAGAGAGAGAGAGAGAGAGAGAGAAGAGAGAGAAGAGAAACAAAAAGAGAGAGAGAGAGAGAGAGAGAGAAGAAAGAGAGAGAGAGAGAGAGTGGAGCAGAGAGAAGAGAGAGGAAATAGAGAGAGAGAGGAAAAAAGGAGAGAGAGAAGAGAAAGAGAGAGAGAGAGAGAGAGGAGAGAGGAGAGAGAGAGAAAGAGGAAAGAGAAAGAGAAAGAGAAAGAGAGAGAGATTCAGAGTAGAGGGAGACGAGATTCAAAGAGCAGAGAAGGAGAGATTCGAGGAGCAGAGAGAGAGAAAAAGATAAATTCAGAGAGGAGAGAAAGATGGCGTGGGGGAAGGAATGAGAGGGTCAGGAAACACCTCCGTTCCACCTCCCTTCCTCGACCAATCCACGGCGCCTTCCCTCCTGATCCGCTATATTTATGCCCATGCCAGGTCTTCGAGGAAACACAAATCGCACGAGAATCCAATAATGCATTTTTTTATTTTTTTCTTCCTTCTGCTTCTCGGAAATTCAGACCGAAAAGTAATGCACAAACACGGAAAGCAATCTATCAAAATTACGCAATGAAAAAGGAAGAAGAAACCTCGAAAAAATAAGGAAGCATTCCTCAAACCGAATTAATTATCCTTTTAAACCCCGTTTTCCCGGAAGCAGAGCACACGATTCTCGCCCATACCCACTTGCGACATAGGATCGACAATGGGGTGTCCTTGTCAGGGCTAAATATGCATCATATGCACTCGCCTCACAGGGTATGCATTTCTAGGCACCGGCGGAGAGCTCTCGCCGTGCATCAAACACAATGCATGTCCAGCAAAGGGAAATGAAGTAGGACTGCTAATTTTGGAAGAAAGGAGGGACGAGAGAAGTGGGTGGATTGATAGAGGGAGAGGGAGAGGGAGAGGGTAAAGGGGCAGAGGGATAAAGGGAAAGGAGGGAGAAGGAGAGGGATAGAGGGATGGAGAGAGGGATGGAGAGAGGGATAGAGAGAGAGAGAGAGAGAGAGAGAGAGAGAGAGAGAGAGAGAGAGAGAGAGAGAGAGAGAGAGAGAGAGAGAGAGAGAGAGAGAGAGAGAGAGAGAGAGAGAGAGAAAGATATAAAGATATAAAGAGATAAAGGTAGAAAGAAAGTGAGAGCAAGTGAGAAACTAGAGATATACGAAAAAAGGGAAGGAAGGGATAAAGGAGACCAAGAAATACACATAAGCGCTAAATTGAGCCGAGCTGAGGGGGTGAGCCATTTCAGCGAAGAGGAGAAACGGGGAATCGAGCCTCCGAAAAGAGGAATGGGGAAAGGCTGAAAATAACCTCCAGTTATCTAACAGTTTTTCCTATTTCCAGGAAGAAGAAACTGAGGAAAAGAAAGAGGAAAAGGAAGAGGTAAGAGGAGGAAGAGGAAGAGGAAGAGGAGGAGGAGGAAGAAGAAGAAGAAGAAGAAGAAGAAGAAGAAGAAGAAGAAGAAGAAGAAGAAGAGAAGAAGAAGAAGAAGAAGAAGAAGAAGAAGAAGAAG
>NC_051401.1:42048572-42066072 GCF_015228065.2 Penaeus monodon | reverse complement strand
TCCCCCTCCCCCGCCCCCTCCCCCCCCCCCCTCCCCCCCTCCTCCTCCTCCTCCTCCTCCTCCTCCTCCTCCTCCTCCTCCTCCTCCTCCTCCTCCTCCTCCTCCTCCTCCACCGGAACCACTCATAAGTATCCCCAACCATCCGTGTGGGGGACGGGGAGTGCTACGTATAATTACTCCACAACACAAAGAATAACGAGTCCACCGAAGAAAAAAATACCCTCATTATCCTTCCCACAGTGAGATCAACAGCCTCCTTTGCCATTACAACCGTCACGTCTACTCTATTATCTTCTACACCCATTCATCCAACCTGAGAACAGCGTTACACCAACCTCACTGGGACGCGTCGATCTGTGCGATTATCCAAAGCGGTTAAATCAGGGAGAAAGGAAGCAAACGTAGGGAAAAATCCGCGACCGACATCGGATGATGGAAATTTCCTCTTGTCTCCTTTGTCAGTAGTATTAATGTACACGCAAAGCCGTGTAATAGTGACAATATTCAAGTTTTTTTCTTCCAAATGCTGAGAGCCTCTGGCAATATAAGTATGCATAAGAAGCGTAACCTCATTCCCCTCCAAGTCCACACGTAAAGAAATGCGTACGCACAAACGCGCCCACTCACGCAAACATGCAGGCACCACACGCGCCCGCACGCACGCACACAGACACAAACACAAACACAAACACGCACACAAACACAGACAGACACAGACACAAATGAATTAAATAACGGGGAAACAACCCCCCGCAAAAAAGTTCTTACCCAGTGGGACAAGGAAGAGGAAACGCAGCAACCCTTTTGGTTAATTGCCTCTAATCAAACCAAGGAAAAACAAAAACCCAAGAAGTCGATATCCGGAGGAAAAAAGAGTGCCATTCGCCAACCACAGTCGCCTTTGCCACACCTCCCGCCGCATTGTGTGTCACGGCCGCCCCTGCCCTCGTCTCCCCAACGGTTCGAGACTTTGTGCCGGAGTTGTTAGTGTTTCCTTGCTAATGTCTAATCTGCTCCCGGCGTAGTTTATACTCCAAATTCAATTAAACTGCCAACCAACAATCATAACTAACACGGCAGGCATGACATAACCGTGCATGAGTGCTGCGTGAACGAGTGAGTGACGAATCACAAATACACATGATAATGAAGCGGTCAACAAAATAAAATTAGATCAACACTCCTATGCGAGTCTAAATACCTACCTGTGGTCTATGCAACACCTATAGAATACTTGCAACACTTGCAGCACCTACCTGTTACACCAAACCCATGTGCACCGCCCCCCCCCGGCTTAACTAATCCGCAACGTCCATAAAACTCATCAGCGCCAGAATAGCTTCTCGCCCGTTCGTCCAGCCCAGACTTTCATCCCAACCAGGCGAGAGGCGAGTGGCGAGCAACTGAATGAACGAGCGAGGAAATGAACGAATGAAGGGATGTAAAATAAAAAAAGGAAAACGCATTCAGCCTTCCCGAATGAGAGCCAGAATCCCCGTGCAAAATCCTAACTACGAGATGCACGTAAGGACTGAATCCTGCGCCGGTAAACTATTTTTACGACGAGCTACAACGGCCCTGAATATGGCAATCATTACTCGAAATGCTGCCCCCATTTATCTATCATTCTCCTTTTTCTCTCTTTTTCCCCTCTTCTCTCTTTATCAAGCTAATGACCTAATCATTTATAAGAATACTTGAACATTTCTTTTTTCTTTGTTTTTCCTCTCTCACCTCATTTATTGTCATATATTTGCTGATTAAATCTCTCCCTACTCTTCACAGGCTTCTTCGCAATTTCAACACTTTTCTTCTCTTCCGTTTCTATTCCCATTTCGGTACAAGACTGAGAAACACAACGGCTGCACTTAATGAATACACTTACACCTTAAATCGCTACTTAGCATTCATCCTGATCATTCACACGGATGTTTGCCCAAAACCCACACTAAAACAGAAGAAAACAAAAACAAAACAAAGACCTCTCAATACATTTCCGTATTTAGCATCAACCCATCCCACCGTAACAGTAAACAAACCGACAGAATAACGGACACACACGCGGAGAAGAAAAACAACAGCAACGCACAAACTCGCGCATGACCACACGCGTGAATAGATTCAATAATGACCGTTACGAAGGCGTGAACGGCCACTACACCGAATGAACGTTAATGAACGTAGACGTGGACGGCTTGAACAGGCCGTGTGGGAGGTGGAGATGGCGAAGAGGGGAGGCGGGGGAGGAGGGGATAAGAGGGGTAGCAACAAATATGCGAGAATTTGGCGAACCTGAGCAAACCCTGCATGACCACCACCTCTCTGCCCTTGCTCTCTTCCATCCTTCTCTGTCTCCGTCTCTCTTTCCCTCTCCATTGCATGTCTCTTTCTCTGCCTGCCTGCCTGTATGATGCCTGCCTGCCTGCCTGCCTCCTGCCTGCCTGCCTGCCTGCCTGCCTGCCTGCTTGCCTGCCTCTTGTCGGTCTATCGTTCTATAAAACCAAAAGCAAGTTCAAATAAATCCATGCTCCTTTTCATTGCCATAACATGAAGAAGACGTAGGAGAGGGGGAGAAAGGCACACTGGGAGGGGGAGAGGGAGAGCAAAAGGGTAAGGGTAAAGAGAGAGAGAGAGAAGAGAGAGAGAGAGAGAGAGAAGAGAGAGAGAGAGAGAGAAGAGAGAGAGAGAGAGAGAGAGAGAGAGAGAGAGAGAGAGAGAGAGAGAGAGAGAGAGAAAGAGAAAGAGAAAGAGAAAGAGAAAGAGAGAGAGAGAGAGAGAAGAGAGAGAGAGAGAGAGAGAGAAGGGAAGGAGGGAGACACACACACATGGCACAGACTCGGCCTTCACCATCCCCGGTCACGCCACCACCACCTCCACCTCCAGCACCCACTATCCCCCCCACAACCCGAGCTATCACACAGCCGCATTGCAAAGATCAATTTGCAACAAAACCAGTGCAACCTTCGACCGGGCGTCTCAAGGGACAGTTCATCAAGCCACGCGGAAATTGGAACAGCATTTCCTCCACGGACGGTTTCTTTTCTCCGATCTTAGTCATCACGAAGACTGTCTCCGGTCCTTAAATACGGGCTGCGTCTCGGTCTCCTCGGCCACGCCACCGACGCAGGCGCACATGCAAGCACGAAGACTGAGCAAGAGAGGGGACAGAGGAATGGAAGAAAAAGAGAAAGAATGAGAGTGGGAGAAAGGGGAAGAGAGGGAGAGGGAGGGAGGGAGAGGGGGAGGGGGGGAGAGAGAGAGAGAGAGAGAGAGAGAGAGAGAGAGAGAGAGAGAGAGAGAGAGAGAGAGAGAGAGAGAGAGAGAGAGAGAGAGAGAGAGAGAGAGAGAGAGAGAGAGAGAGAGGAGAGAGAGAGAGAGAGAGAATGAAGCAAAACGCGAGAGACAAAGAAAAAGAAACAGAAAAAAAGAGAAGAGAAAGATGGAAAAGAAGGATAGCCCAAATGCCGACCCCCTCCATTTCGCTCCGCACTAAAGCCCAAAGCAAAATCTAAGCACCTCACTGCGCCGTCGCCCAAGAGGATGCCACCGATACCGTGTCATATACAAAAAAAAATCCCGAAACTTCGCCTAATTCTCGCGACAAGTTTTCAACGTGTTGAAAAAAAAAACATCCAAAGTGCTCAGAATGTATGTTTTTTTTTTCTTTTCTTCTTTTTCATTTTTTTTCGTCAAAGTTGAAGGAAACTTCTCGGGGTGAAAGGGGATAATGGAAATGGAAATGGAATCGGAGGAAAAGAATGAAAGTGGTGATTCTTCGCTTCATCAACACTGCGCCGCTATTTGTTCGACTGCCTTCCCCTCTCCCCCCCCCCAACCCCCCACTCCTCTCTCTTTGTCTCTTGTGTCTCGCATTATCTGCTTTAATGTTGTTCGTCCTATTACTGACCTATATGTTTATTTAGGATCTTTTGTTCTTTTACAATTGATCTTCCTTGCTTTGTAACCCTCCTTCCTTCTCTCCTTTCTTCTCTTCTCTCTCTTCCTGTGCCTTCTCTTCTCCATCCCTAATCCAAATATACTAAATCCTCATCATTTTTTTCTTCCTCTCCTTTTTGGCACAACTCACCTGACCACATCTCGACCACTGCACGAGTCCAGCGCCTCCTCGCCCCTCCCCCCCCTTCAGCCCACGCCAATGCAGTCCGCATCAGCCTCGGGGAAACGCCATCAGTATCATCATAACGAAAGTTTATGTTTCTGGCACACATGCACGTATGCAGTAGCAGAAAAAAAAATAAATGACGGACAGGTACAGAGACACAGACATAGACACAGACACGCATATTCAACCTTACAAACAAACACAACCATAAAAAAACATTTCAACAGAAAGAATAAGAATACCCCACCCCCTACCCACCAACACACACACACACACATATTAACTCTCGCAAACAAAAACCCAAAAACACCCCAACAAACAGAATAAGATACCCCTTCTCATCACGCCCCCCCCACCCCAACTTGCCTCGATCAAAATTCATTCCAAACTCCCATCGAGGCGGAGCAATCACCGGCGGATCATCATGTTGCCCATGTAAGAACATCACTTCATTCCCTCATCACCATTTCATCTCCGGATCACTCACCAACTCACTCTCACCTCACTATCGTAAGACTAAAAATAATAATATTAAAGGGGAAAAAATATGAGCCAGGTAATAAAGGCTCCTCTAAATGTCGATTCGCATGCTGCTAATACCTCCGTAGAAGTACCTATAAAACCCCAAATAATCTAATGAGATACAAATTACGTACTATAAAAGCTTCAGATATTTAATGGCCGGACTTTTATAATGTTAAACGCCCTACCCCCCTCCCCTTCTTCCCCCGCCATCTTGAGAGACGGCGGCCGTAAGCTCGACAAGATTCCCAGACCGCTAGACCATGTCCGCGTCTTTTTTGTTTTCCTCCCTCCTCCTCGTCCTCCTCCTCCCTCTTCGTCTCCCTCTTTATCGATCTTCGGCTTCGTTAATCAACCTTTTACGACGACGGACGGTCACACGGGACGAAGCCCGACGAAGCCCCAGGGTCTCTTGCAGTCGATAAGGAGCGCCAACTCGGCAGGGACGTGCTATCCATCAGTGACCTCTCTCTCTCTCTCTCTCTCTCTCTCTCTCTCGCTCTCGCTCTCGCTCTCGCTCTCGCTCTCGCTCTCGCTCTCGCTCTCGCTCCCTCTCCCTCTCCCTCTCTCTCGCTCTCTCTCTCTCTCTCTCGCTCTCTCTCTCTCGCTCTCTCTCTCTCGCTCTCTCTCTCTCGCTCTCTCTCTCTCGTTCTCTCTCTCTCGCTCTCTCTCTCTCGCTCTCTCTCTCTCGCTCTCTCTCTCTCGCTCTCTCTCTCTCTCTCTCTCCTCTCTCTCTCTCTCTGCTCTCTCCCTCTCTCTCCCCCTCCCTTTCCCTCTCTCTCCCTCTCCCTTTCCCTCTCTCTCCCTCTCCTTTCCCTCTCTCTCCCTCTCCTTCCCTCTCTTCTCTCTCCTTCCCTCTCTCCTTCCTCTTCCCTCCTTCCCTCTCTCTCTCCATTTCCCTCTCTCTCTCACTCTCCCTTTCCCTTTCCCTTCCCCCTCTCTCTCTCTCGCTGTTTTATTTGTCTCTCTCCCCCTACTGGGGAATTTCAAAGGGAGGCTAGGGTGTACATTCTTGGCGAAATCGATTGGTTTGCTTTTTCCCCGAGGATGACCTAAAATGAATACACTAAATACATATATATCTATATCCAATATTTCTATCTATATATTAGATAGACAGATAAATAGATAGATAAAGATATATATGTGAGTTGCCATAGCCAGAAAAATGTCGAGGAAGGACATCTGAGTTGCCTTCGTGAAGCCATGGCTCGAGGCAACAGTTCTATTATGATCGCCCTCTCAGGACTCCTTTTGATGCCTCTGTAACTCGGTTTTACTTTTAAAAACACGTGAAAAAAGCTTCCCAGCCTCTCTTCAATCCGAAGAGTAAAAAAAAAAAATCTACAAAAAGAGCAAAAGCAATGAGAAAATACAAAAGCGCCTGGTGGAAAAAAACAAAAGTCGATAATGTTGCGCAAGGCTATTTTAGCGTACAAATATTTTCGACTTGACCCGTTTTAACCCGAGCTGACGTCAGTGCCTGCTCCGCGCGGTGCAAAAATACTAGAAACTCCTATCCCTTTCCATCCGAGGCATCTCGTGCTCTTTCTCTCTTCACACCACAAGTAACAGCGTGCCGTCCGCCTCCCCGCTTGCCTATTCTCCTCACGAGGCAACTGCTAACCTCACACCAATAAAACGCCAGGCACTCCCCCGCCCCCTCGCCCTCGTCGTCGGCGCGTGGGTCGTGAGATCTCGAAGGGGCCTTTGGGTCATTTCATGTTGTCTTCCTTTAGTTCTCTTCTCATGTACGATTTGCAAGTGGTCTTTGAGTGATATCATTCGCATATTTCGTCATGCTTAAATGAATATACAGAACTTTTATTCTCATAATGTTTCTTCTTGTTTCCTTCATCCCCCCCCCTTTCTCTGATTCCCCTCGTCGTTGCATTCGTTCCATCTTTACTTCCTTTTTTTCTCCAGCAATCCTCCTCCTCCTCCTTCTCTTTCTCCTTTTTCCCTCCTCCTCGTAATCCCCTGAGAATGCGAACGGCAGAGAGAGGGAGAGAGAGAGAGAGGCAGGCAAAGGCGTGGTTCCTTTTCGCTGTGGTTTTACGACCTCGAACAATAAAGATCCCTCAATTTTTTTTCTCCCTCCCCCCCACCCTTGTCGCCCAAATCTCGCCTTCTTATCTTGTATCTTGCTCGCAGCATCCGTTCAATTACCATCTCGACGGTAATTGCTCCGCTCTGGTGGCCAGATGTGCAATTAAGCTGAAACAAAAAGACGTGCAATTTGATACACATTTTTTTTCTGTTGGTCAGAAAACGTCATCGGGTGTTTCGGCGATGGCGTTGCAACACGCAACAATTCCCTACAATGTTCTCCGACAAGCACGTTACTCATGCCCTCCTTATATCCAGCTCGCAATGAAAGCCACTTCGGCGCAGAAACACCCACAATTAAAAACAATCTCCTCCTCTCGCACAACATTAAATACCCGGAGATTAGCCCCGTCCTGAGCAGTGATTGTAACCGCCTCTTCCTTATCTAGATCATTCCGAAGAACACCCCGCAGACGCCCCCCCCCATCCCCAGCCCATCCTCAACACCCTGTCCCCCTCCCCTTGTCCTCCCCTCTCCCTGCCCACCTCTCCCCACCAACAATTATCATCGTATCTCCGTCCGCCCGCCTCCCCGTCCAACCCCTTGCCTCCGCCACATACAGTTTTTAATCCCTATTTTTCTGGACCAGAGACTCACTAAAAAAAATAAACAGAGCGCACTTCATCAATGCGCGAGTAATCAGGCCCACTCGTAAAAGCAACACATGTTCTGGCATAACATAAAATTACCTGTTCTCGCTGCCGCATTTCGGTCCACCTCGCCCCGTCCCGCCCCCCGACCTGTGTGTTCTCACCTCGTAACTCCAGGGCCGAGTCGTAAACAGCGCGAGCACGTAACGCGCTTAGTGGTATGTAGCATGTTTTTTTTTCTGGGATATGTGCAAGGTATGAACACTGATGTTAAGCGTTTTCATTTAGTGACCCATAAGAAATCTACCTCTCTATTCTGTCCGTTTTACACAGGGATGGCCCATAAAGAAGTGCGACCTGATCTGATCTACTGTGACCTCCGCAAAACCATCTAGCCACGGGGAAGAGCAAATTCTTGGCCCAAAATACGACCCAATTCGCAATGCCTAGAATAAAATATGAACAGCCGCTAGGTAAAAAACGACATTCAACCTCGTCCAGTTATACCTACGGCTGGCCAAATCTATTATTCACACCAGAACAAACTGGTCTTCCGCTTTCCCCCTCCCTCCTATCCCCGCCCCGTATTAGCTCCCAAGCACGGAGGCACAAATGCAGTCTGATCGTTCTGTCCCGCGTCCACAGGCTTCACCATCGCCGCAAAATTTCTGGAGTACTCGGACCTTTCGGCTTGACGTTATTGGCTCTCCTGGGTTGTTTCACGGAAACGGAGAAAAAGAAGAAACGGAAAAAATGTTTAAAAAATAAATATCTGCATTCCCTTCCCATCTCTTAACATGGGAGATATAAAAACAAGAATAAAATTAGCATAACACCCCTTCTGAGACTACAAAACAACAGTACTTCGATCCCAGTGGAGACGCGCTGCTATTTCGAGGAGAATCACCACTAAAATCGATAATATAATCGTCCAGAAATCCAAAACAGAATGAAACGAAACAAAATTAACGATAGCAAAGCCAACAAATAAAATAAGAAAAAATATAAATATTGGCGACTCTAGCCAACAAGTCTTCCGGAAGACGGCAGCGCGGAGGAAAAGATCTGTCAGTGGGAAGGGTAAAAAAAGAAGGGGAGGAGCGGAGAGAAAAAGAAAGAGGAGGAAGGAAATGAGAGTGGGGGAAGGCAATGTGGGGAGAGGGAGAGGAAGAAGTTGTTTGCGTGTGTGTGCGTGAGAGAGAGAGAGAGGAGAGAGGGAGAGAGAAAGAGAGAGAGGAAGAGAGAGAGAGAGAGAGAGAGGAGAGAGAGAGAGAGAGAGAAGGAGAGAGGGAGAGAGAGAGAGAGAGAGAGAGAGAGAGAGAGAGAGAGAGAGAGAGAGAGAGAGAGAGAGAGAGAGAGAGAGAGAGAGAGAGAGAGAGAGAGAGAGAGAGAAGTAAGGGAGAGGGAGGCAGGGAGAGCAAAACAGAGTGGGGGTAATAGTCTTGGTGTGAGGCGCTATATTTTCACCTACAAATACTTAGATGTCGAGTAATCTATCGGATATTGAAGATCGATAAGCGAGCATGAGCATGAATTGGAGCTGAGGGCATCACAAGGAGAGATCAGTCGGAGGTGGAGAGGGTGGAGGAGGAGGAGGAATAGGGGGCTGGAAGTGAGACGTAAAGGAGAGCACGAAACAGCTGAAAATGGAATTAAACCAGCGACGAATCAAAATACAAACTAGTAATGAAAGAGACAGGAGATGAATTACAGGAATGTGAGAAAAAGGAAGAAAAAAAGTATAAAAGCGAGAAGGAAATTATGCAAAAGCAAACGCACACGTACACATACACGTACACCCACCTCCGCGCACACAGCCCCCACCCAAACGCCAACCTGCAACAAGGAACACGTCTACACACGTCTGAGACCCTCTGATGCAGCGGATCCCAAGAACAGCCGAGAGGAGAGGCATCTACGCAAGTACCCGATACTGCGACTTGGCTCCGCGTGAGACAGAGGGTTTGATCAGTTACTTGACAGGTGCTGGTGGTGTGGAGGGTGGCAGTTGGGAGGAGGGGGAGTAGGGGAGGAAGGGGGAGAGGAGAGATAGGGGGAGAGGAAGCGAGGAAAGAGAAAGAAATGGGAAAAAGAAGAGAGCGGAAGAGAAGAGATGATGATGAGAGCGGGCGGGATGAGAGGGGAAGCAGTAGTGGGAAAGTAGAATTAGCAGAGAAGAAGAAGGAAAAGGAAGAGGAGGATTGTGGGAATGACAACGGGAGCAACAAATCCATTTCGCAGCTTCACCCAAACAACAAACCAAGCCACAATCTCCCCCCCCACCCTCAAAAAAAAAAAAAAAAAAAAAAAAAAAAAAAAAAAAAAAAACGCACAGTCCTACCTAATAAACACACACGAGGCCTAGACCTTTTAAATAAAAAGCAAAGACGTGAGACTGAGAAGGAAAAAAAAATAAATAAAAAAAATCTCTCGGAAAAAGTAGTCCAATCCGCTCCCCACAAAGGACACGGTGCCGCACGACTGATTCAATTCCCTCCAGTACTCGAGCGCATGCCAGTGCACAGTGCCCGTGTGCCTTATTCAACAAGGAGCTCCTATACGGGTCTTCTGAGTACAGCTGGCGCTTTTATCTAACGTATCATTAATCTAAAACAAGGAGAGAATAGCTTTATCTATGTGTCTGTGTGGATTTGTAAGTGCACGAGAAATAAGCTTGCATGTATGCGTACGTGAGCATTGTCTGAATTACATGAGACTAAGAATATATGCATGTAGGTATTATGTATGTATGTATGCATTTATGTATGTATGTATGTATGTATGTATGTATGTATGTATGTATGTATGTATGTATGTATGTATGTATGTATGTATGTATGTATGTATGTATGTATGTAGTATGTTGTAAGCAAGTATGCATGTATTTACATGAGAACAGACGAGATATACGAGAGAGCTCGCATAAATTTGAGCCGACAGATATTTATTCATCGTCTCCTTAGGCCTATGTTGATTCTGCGCAGCTTCGCTCCATCTAAAAAGGGTGCAACACGCCATTGCGTCGCCAGCCAGTTTGCTGGTTATGCGTAGGAATATGCGTTAGGGTAGGGGAAGAAGGGCAAGATGGGTGGCAAGGCTACGAGGGTTGAGCCAGAAGCTACGGCAAAGATTTGGGCACGACGGCTAGGGCAGAGCTCATAGCAGTGACAAGAACAATAGGTTCAGGCAAGGCTGGAGCAGCGTGCAAGCCAGAGGCGGGGCTAAAGCACAACGGTTACGGCAGGGGCTAAGGGCAAGGCTAAGGCAGCCGCCCCAAAAGGCTTCATCCCCAGACAAGCTGTTGATCACCGGATGATTTTTGACCGTAATTAATAGCCCGCCTCGGCTTTTTTGGGCGGCTTCGCAAATCGTGGCACGCCAGGCCCGACGGCCCTGCTGCGCCTGAGATCTCACTCACCGAGAGAGGAGAGGAAGTGAAAAGGGGAGGGAAAGAGATAAAGGAAGAAAAGGAGGAGTGAGGAAATTAGAGAAGGAAAGAGGACTGGAGAGAAGGAAACGAGAAAAAAATACGAGAAAGGAGAAGAAAAAATGTAGAAGGACGGTTAGATAAGTAATAAAAAAAAAACTACCCGGAATTACTTCCTCCCCAGAAAGCAACAAAGCGGCCGCCAGACCCCCACCCCCCCTTTAAAGAGCGAGGAAACAGCCATGAAATCCGCGGGCGTGCAAGGTGGGCGCATCTTGGGTTTCCGCCAGCCCGATTCCGCCGCCGCACCTTCGCGCCTGATTACCCAGGCTGGCCACGGCAGGTCCCGCGTCATCTCTGCCTCTAATTGGCGCTTCAGAAAGTGTCGACTCGATAACACTGGCGAAATGAACAGATCCTGACATTTTACTTCCCGGTCAGAGCGCGGTATTGTTCCATGAACTTCAGAATCTCAAAGCGGTTTGTCCTTCGTGTTCGCTTAATTTTATCTCCCTTCGCCTCCGATTTTAAAAAAATATATAAACTCGATAACAGTGACGAAATAAAGAGAATACCGAGACTGTATTTCCCCGGTCAATGTACAATGCACAGTATTGTTCTATAAAATTCAGAATCTTAAAGCGATTTGTCCTTCGCCTCCGCTTAATTTTACCTCCCCCCCCTCCCTCCTTCCATTGTGACAACACATTCAGAAAAAAAATCTCCACACATTCCACAACAATGCATCCAGACCACAACCAATAAGACTTAGAAGACGAATACAAGACGCCCCAAGAAGCCGGCAGAGCGTTACAGCCCCTGGCAACAGCATCCGAGGCTCGCCGCCGTAATTATGCGCGACCCTACATAGGATATCAATCACGGACTTACGGGGGGAGGGCATGGGGAATGCGGCACGGGGAGGTGATCAAGGGGGAGGGCACAGGGAATGGGGGTAGGGTGTGTGATCATGGGGGAGAGCATGAGAGGGAAGGGAAATGCGGTATAGGTTGACAAATGAGGAAGGGGTCAGTAGCGAGGCCTGCCTAATCACATTTTTGTTCCGTAATAACGCCAACTGCTGGATTCTTGACATTATGCGAGACCGACCACGTGTAAAAAACAGAAAAAATACAGAGGTTTTACCGAACATGTACCTCCGTCCAACACAACATACGCGGCATTCCTGAACAAAAATGTAAGAAATGAAAAAGTAAATGTTACAGTATTTAAATAGCACGTCATCATCTCTTCCTTCCATTGTCTCTCCGACTCCACATCCCCCCTCCCCCCTTTCCTTCCCGTAAACACACTTGCATAAAAATAAGCCCTCACTCAGGTAATCATGCTGAAAAAGGATACTTGCGCCAAGATAACCGCTGGAGGAAAAACGAGGAGTCATTCTCTGCGCCAGAAACCCTTATTCCGAGGTAAGCAAAGCACGAGAATTTTCCCCACGTGCTCTGTCCTATTCACGTGTTGTACATTTCCCGAAACAGCAAGAACAACCCACGTGCGATACATGCATAAATCTTACGAAACGTTTTTGCCTTTCTTTTTTCTTAATTTTCTTCCTTCCTTTTCGCCCCAATTCGCAAATTTTGTTAATCTGAAACGAAACTGTATTTACGTTCGCACGGAGAGTTTCAAGAGCCCGGGTTTATTCTCCGGTGATAATGCCACGTGATATTTTCGCTGGGCAATATTTCACGCTGAAATGGAGCGGCGCAAAAAGAAATCTTTACGAGCCTAGTTTCCAAGTTGAATCGTCTCTCTTTCATCTTTATTTCATCTCTATTTCCTGTATTCTTTTTTCTCTCTTTCTTTGACGTCGTCTTTATGCTGCATGCTTATCGTATTCGCTCTCTCTCTCTCTCTCTCTCTCTCTCTCTCTCTCTCTCTCTCTCTCTCTCTCTCTCTCTCTCTCTCTCTCTCTCTCTCTCTCTCTCTCTCTCTCTCTCTCTTTCTCTTTCTCTTTCTCTTTCTCTCTCTTTTTACTTGGCGATACTCTTGTCTGTTTGCGTCTCTCTTATCTTTCTTTGTCCATTATATCCTATACACCTGATATCCAACTCTCCCTCTCCCTCTCCCTCTCCTCCCTTCCCCTCTCCCTCCCCAGCCGCTCACAAATCCCACTGACTCGGCCATAAATTCCCTGACTCACCAGCACCTGCTCTTTGTAGCACAATATTCCTACCTCTCGTCCTCTCGCTCCTTCCCCCTTTCCCTCCCCTCCTTCCCTCCCAAAGTTCCCCTCAGTCTACCCTTGCGTTCTCCCCCCTCTATAAATCCCCATTACTCCCCTTTCCTCTCCTCTCCCTTTCCTACTTCCCTACAATAAAGTCCCTAAACTGTCTTCCTCCTTCCCCGCCCTTTCACCCCCCCCCTACCCTCCTCAAGTCCCGTCGTTCTCCTCCATTCTCCTCTTCCCTTATCTTTTTCCTTCCCTCTTGGAGCTTCGCCACCTTCACCCCTTCAGTCTTAAAACTTCCCCCTTCTCCCCCACCCCCACCCCACTTCTCGCCCCTTCCTCCCCGACGCATTTTCCCCTCTGACCCCGCATAAGGGCCTCACAGGCCGGCCCCTCACCCCCAGCGACGCACGACCGCCCTGACATCCCCGACTTCCGGCACTCCCTCCTGGCAGCATCCGGCACCTCCGCGTAGGCATATCCTCGCGCGACCGAAACGTCGACATCGACCCGAGCGAACAAGGCGAATAATTTCTCCTCGCGGCGCAGAAACACCGCGGACGACACCTACGTCTCCGCTGACCTTGTCGTCTCCCCCTCCCCCCTTTCCATACTCAGGGTCATGACAAAGTTTTTACGAACAGGGATTTCGGAAATGGGAAAGGATATTGAAATTTTCTGATTAAAGATAACAATAAATATATAATACATAAAAAAAAAGAAAAGGGTTTATCCAAACCCACCTTAGAAGAATCCTGCAGATAAAAGACCGATGACAGCGCTGATGCCGCCAATATCCCCCAGACTTTGTCCCCCCCCCCCCGCCAGCCAATTCTTTGCCATGACTACGTTATGACGTCAGCAGGTGTCGTGGGAGGGGGCAGTGGCGAGGCCAGAGCAGGGAGAAGAGGGAAAGAGGGGGGAGAGCGAGGAAAGGAGGGGTGATGGGGGAGCGAGGCCTGCATTTCGGCCGTATTGTCGCATCACGCTCAATAGCTGGAAACCCCCAAGTCACACAGGTCTGATCGACAGGGGAGAGGAGCAGGAGGAGGGGGCAGAAAGAGGGGAAGGAGGAGGGGAGGGCAGTCATGCAGGGAGAGGTAGATGGGGAGGGATCGAGACTGCACGTGGAGTTCCCCCAACCTTCCATGCACCGCCGGGATATCCAAACGCAACATGTCGACACGCCCCAACAGCCTCGGACAGGAAACAAGAAAGGAAAGAAAGCAAAAACCCATTTCATGCGCAGGTATCCACACATCGCCCACAATAACTATGTAAACACCCATGAGGAGACACGCACATAAATACGTGCACACAGCTCACCCCTCCGAGAGCCGAAGTCTATAAATATTGAACCTGAGGGATTTATCTCCTGTTACTCCTGCGCTCCCTCGCTCTCGCCGCCTCGCGAGGAACGTGAGGCGGAGGAGGGAAATGAGGAGGAAAAGGATGATGGATGGAGGAGGTCGAGAAGATTAGGAAGAGGAAAAGGAAAAGAACTTATAGAAGAAAAGGAAAGAGGAGGATGAGGGGATAACAGGAGAGAAGGAAGAGGAAATGCGCAAGAGGTAGAAGAGGAAAGGAGGAGATACAGAGGCAGGATCAGGAATACGAATCGGAGGAGGAGGAGGAGGGAGGTGAAGGAAGCAGAAGGAAGAGGTTCGTAAAAGAGGTAGGAAAATAAAGAAGGGCATTCAAGGACGGAAAAGTAAAGGGGGGATTAAGAGATGAAGACCGGAAGACAAACTGAAAGAAGAATAAACAGAAAAAAACACAGCTAGAGTTGCAGGGGAAAAGATACGAAAAGGGGACGAAGCTTTTGAAGCAAGAAAACCGAGGTCGCTCCATCCCCAGGTAAAACGTTCTTTATTGCACCTCATCCTACGTCTCCCTCGCATCAAATCCTCCACTTATCTATTCAAAGATCTCCCAGACCTGCCCTGTCATGCACGCTATGCAACCCATGGCAAAAGATGCACATTGTCGACCTCTCAACTATAATCAAGTTGATTGTCCTCGTTGGCCACACGTGTCCGTCACCGCGGGGAAGGAACGATGCAACAACGATGGGTACACGTGCACATACATATCAGTCCGGTCAAAGCACAAAGGATAAGCAGAGGACGGGGAGTCAGGAAGAAGACGGTGCCAAGATGCTGGCCGGGCGACCAACAACAACATCAACAACAACAACACAACAACAACAACGGACTCTCTCTGCCTTTGCCTTTGTTTCTATTAAGCTTTTACAATCACTTCATTCACTGCTTGCCTGTCTGCCAGTCAGTCAGCCAGTCAGTCAGTCAATCGCTCTCTTTCTATTCTCTTGCAACAGGTCGGTGAGGTAGCTGGTAGTCCCGATCTTTAACCTTACTGTGGCCTTTCATCTGAATCTTCAGTTATACCCTATTAATATATGTATTATATACTACACCTAATGCTACTACGGTTCACGCTCTTAATACCACATGGTGAGGATGAAATAAATAAATGAACATTGATCAATTAACAGTAATAATAAAATAATAATGATAATGAAAATGACAACAACAATAATAATACTAACAACAATCATAGAAATAATAACAACAATAATAACAGTAATAATGAAATAACAATGACAACAACAAAAAATAACAGCAGTAATAATGGACAATAACAAAAAATAACAATAATAATCATAATACATTCAATTTTACAAATAATATTCTAACCATCAAATCCAGTAGGTATATTTACATGCTTCTATCCGGAGTCCTCCCCCCCCATCAAATGGCCCTCTGAACTACCTCCTTATTCATCACCGCAATTTCCAAGCCAAATCTCTTGCATTAGGCAATTACTGCGCAACAAACTGACCTTGAAGAAGGGTAAAGAGGTGACTTTTCCCCTCTACATCTGTCCCCAGCCTCCCCCTCCCCCCTCCCCCTTCTGGCCCCTCCCCCTGCCCCTCCTCCACCATAACTACTTAAACAAAACCCGCCATTATGTAACTTACGAAGGACACGCCCCTTCCTGTACCGACCCTTATAATGGGGGCTCCAGAAGAACTTATAAACGCAATCCCCGCCATATGAATAGTAAACGACACTAACAACAAAACAACCAAAAAATAAAAATAAAAATAACAAAATAAATAAATAAAAATAAAATAAAATGACCTACAAACACACACAAAGAAAATTACATACGCATATGACCCATCACCAAAACAGACAGACACGGCCAAGACAAACAGAAAAAACAACCTAATTCTCTCGCGTCCAGCCTTTGTTTCCCCTCAACCTTCGAAAAGACAATTCCTTTACTGTTACTTACCAGGCACTAACGTCTTGTGCCGCCGCCTATGCCAACAGCGGGAGATCTTACCTGTGAATGAAAGAGAAATCGTAATTAAAACTCATGAAATAACACAAACACGAAAAGCGGAAATAATATTGCATCAATCAATAATAAATCAATCGGGATCGGGACCCCAGCGCCACGCACCTCGAAGTCTACGAAACAATGATACCATTAATTTCTAAAAATCAAAACAAGAAACAAGTAACACCTTTTCTCCTCTCTTTTCTCCTCTGTTTCCGAACTCAATGGAGCCATTAACGACGAGCAACGTGGGTGAGCAAAAGCAAGGAGGAGGAGGAGGGGGGGGGGGGCGCAAAGCTACGTGTTCTTAGTCACCATCACTTTCACTCATTTATCAGGATCCACTTGACCGATCGGACGGCCAGGCAGAATAGATCGTCAAACCGCAACGTTTAACTACACTACTTCACCTCCCCTTACTATTCTCTCTCTCTCTCTCTCTCTCTCTCTCTCTCTTCTCTCTCTCTCTACCTATTTTTCTTTCATTCTCTCTTCTCTCTCCCTCACTCCCTCTCTCTCCTTTTCTCTTCGCCTCTTCCTTCTTTTCTCTATTGCATGCAATGCATACGTGCAACCACACCGTCATTCCCTACTGCAATCTTTTCCCCCTCCCCCCGAAAAGGAAATTAATAAGAACAAATTAATAATCAATTTATCCTCCCACTCTCTTTGTCTCTCCCCGCTTATCTTCTCCCTCCTTTCCTCCTTCCCTCCCTCTCCTCTCCCCTCCTTCCCTCCCTCTCCTCTCCCTCATTCACTCGCAGAGAGTACACACTATATCCTAGCCAATCAGAGGTTACACAAGCCCATTTAGGTAATAAGGAAAATGCCACGGCCGACCTCTTCAGCCACCCACTCTCTCTTTCTCTCCTTCCTTACCTTCTTTCTTCTCCTCTCTCTTCTCTTCTCTTTTTCCACTCCATTCCTATATATCTATCTATTTCTATCTCTTTATCTATCTCCTTCCTACCACCTATCCATCCATCCTCTCTTTCCTTCCTTCCCCCTCTACCTACCTCCACCAACCAACCACCAACCAACCATCCACCATCATCTATCCACCCATCCATTAATCCCTCATTTCCCTTCTCATCCACCTACCAGCCCACCACAGGAGAGAGTGAAAGCTAGAATCATTATCATCATTATCTCGGATCGTCGAGTGTCT
>NC_051401.1:41981072-42041072 GCF_015228065.2 Penaeus monodon | reverse complement strand
GCAGCCTCACCTACACGGCGTCGCAGAAATGAGAGATAATAGACCACGAAATACGAGTGATCCCTGAGCTCCCCCTCCTCTCGACCCGAGCTCAGACGACTGACCTTTGACCTGTGCGAGCGGGGAAACAAAAGCAGAGAAGGCAGTCAACCAGTCACCCTTTCTTCTCGCTGAGATTGGGGGGGGGAGGGAGGGAGAGGGAGAGGGAGAGGGAGAGGGAGAGGGAAGAGAGAGAGAGAGAGAGAGAGAGAGAGAGAGAGAGAGAGAGAGAGAGAGAGAGAGGGAGAGAAAAGAGAGAGAGAGAGGAGAGAGAGAGAGAGAGGAGAGAGAGAGAGAGAGAGAGAGAGAGAGAGAGAGAGAGAGAGAGAGAGAGAGAGAGAGAGAGAGGGAGGGAGGGAGGAGGCAAAGATCGGTAGACAAGACAGACAGAGATAGACAAATAAAGAGCTATAAATATAGATAAGTAGATAGAGTGAGAGAGTATGTGTGCTTTTGTGTGTGTGTGTGTGTGTGTGTGTGTGTGTGTGTGTGTGTGTGTGTGTGTGTGTGTGTGTGTGTGTGTGTGTGTGTGTGTGTGTGTGTGTGTGTGTGTGTGTGTGTGTGTGTCTGTGTGTGTGTGTGTCTGTGTGCGTGCGCGTCAAAATCGCAATACAATCTGGAAAAGCCCACAAACAAAGAAACCTGTTTCATTCAGAATCGCTTCCTCCCGCCCTCGCATGAACGAGATGCCGCTACTGGAGGGAACGACACGACAAGAGTTCTGTTCTCAACCCGTAAACCCGTGTGGTACGGGATGGAAGGATGGATTAATAGGTGAGTGGGTGGGTGGGTGGGTGGGTGGGTGGGTGGGTGGGTGGGTGGATGGATGGATGGATGGATGGATGGATGGATGGATGGATGGATGGATGGATGGATGGATGGATGGATGGATGGATGGATGGATGGATGGATGGATGGATGGACGGGCAAATAGAAGGGTAGATAGACGGAAAGATGGATGTACGAATGAAAGGAGAAGGAAGGGAGGACGAGAGGTGATTATCAAGGGGAGAAAGGAGGGGAGAGAGAAGATAAGCGAAGGCAGTGGAGAGGAGGGAGGGAGACAGGAACGGAAAAGCCGATTGCATTACCACCGCTGGATTTCTCCCCGTGATGTGTCAAGGAAAGAAATTCCCGATTCGACTTTTACACTTCTCTCTAACTCCAATCATTTGCAAAGAACAAATAGGCCAACATAACTAAATATAAATCAACATAAAACAATTTCCTGATATCCAACCGTGACTCAAGACCTTAATCTCATTCCCACGAAGTAAGGAAGAGGACGAAGAAAACAAAGAGGGACGAAGGGAAACGAAAGACAGAGGAACAAGAAAATGAAGACAACGAAAGGAAAGGGGAGGCAGCGAAGAGGGAGGACGCAATGACGTACGAAAGGAAAAGGAAAGCAGCGAAGTGGGAGGAAGCACTGACACCAAAGAGAGGAGAAGGCGGAATGAAACGCTTGTCTCACAGGGAGGAAGGGTTGCAGGTGAAGGTTAAGCACCCGGGAAAAGGAAACGGGATTCGAGAAAGACCAGATGCTGACATGGGGAAACCGCTATCACAAGACACTTGAATACATTTGGAGAAAAGGAGGAGAGGAGACGAAGAAAAAAAAAGAAGAGAAGAGAGAGGGAGGGAGGGAGTGAAAGTGAGAGGGGAGGGAGGGGAGAGAGAGAGAGAGAGAGAGAAAAAAGAGAGGAGAGAGAGAGGAGAGAGAGAGAGAGAGAGAGTGAGAGGAGAAGAGAGGGGAGAGAGAGAGAGAGACCCGAGAGAGGGGGAGAGAGAGAGAGAGGGAGAGAGAGAGAGAGAGGGAGGGGAGAGAGAGGGGAGGGAGGGGGGAGAGAGGAGGAGGGAGGGAGGAAGTGAGAGGGAGAGGGAGGGAGAGGGAGGAGAGAGAGGGAGGGGGAGAGAGAGAGAGAGAGAGAGAGAGAGGGGGAGGGGGGAAAAGGAGGGATGAAGAAGCTGATCCTCCATTTCCTCGTTCCATCGAGGTGGAAGTGAAGCAGAACACCGCATGCCACATACAGTCAGGATTCCGTTCAGATCTCACGACCACAACTTCTTACTGAAGGCAGCCAGCATCTCCGCCCCCTCTCTCTCTCTCTCTCCTCTCCTCTCTCTTCCTCTCCCTCCCACTCTTCTCCTCTCCCCTCCTTCTTCCTCTCATCCTCACCCAGCACAACACTCTTTTCTGCAAACCCACATCATACACCCTGCCCCCACCGCACAAAGTCAATTTACGAGTCGTCGCAAAACCCGATCCCTCCCAGGGACGTCCTCCGGTCCACTAACCAAGTCCCATACTTTGGCCACAATAGCCACGCCCGCAGAAAATGCCCGCTACCCTCCATCCCACCCAGCAACGCCTTCGGTCCACTCCATACAACAGGAGGTGCCGATACCTATCCGACCCCTTCGGCCACATTCACCGCCGACCCATACATTCCATACTCCCCTTCCTTCTTTCTCTCCCTCCCCCTCTCTTCCTCGCCTCGCTGCACAAGTCACTTCCTTCACTGCACAACCTGGAGGGAGAACGAGCGCCCCTAAAGCAGCCTTCCGCAGGTGACTGCTAATTGTCTCGTGCAGGTGGCACCGCTCCCGTTACCTGGGTCGCTCGGGCAGGATACCGGGTGCAAACCGACCTGGGACTCCCGTTCCCGTCGCCCAGCGTTAGTTCGTGCAAAGACTCCCGTTCCCGTCGCCCAGCGTTAGCTCGTTTGCTCGCACTTTCTCTTTTTCTTTCTGTCTGTCTGTCTCTGTTCCGGCAATCTCCGATGTCACCATTTTCATACGAAAAAAATATGTAATTCCAAATATAATTTCTCCATTCTCTTATCGCACCCATACTTACATGCTGTTTCTCATATTTATACTTTTTAATTTTCCTCCTTTCGCGCATGCTCTTACTCCTCTCCTTATCTTGATAAAGGCGGAAATCTTACTAATAAACTTGTTAGTGCTACCCTGAACCTAAGATCCTTTGGCAGAGTAAAAAACTTGGCTGACAATTATGAAGACGCATGCGACGAGAGAACAACAAATTATCGTCATAATTATGATCGGCGCTCATTCCGGAAGCGCGAGTCATTGAGAAAACAAAGGTATCTCCCCTCCCTCACCCCCCATCCCCACCCAGCCGCTAACGCAACACGGAGCCTAATTGTCTTTCGATTGCCTCCGTTATCTCTCGAACACAAATGAGACGTCACATGGCCTTAGCCGAGTCGTATTTCAGACACGGCACAAAAACGCTCGGCGACCGCGCCAGCAGGCTCTCCCCGCAAGCAAGCACGCACCCACTTCCCTCCCTAAATAAACAAACGGGCGCGAGAGGCTACCTGTAGTTCAGTCCCAACGCCTTTTGTTGCTTCGCCAGATCAATTTAGATAGGACGAGCCGATGACGAGCAGACGATAAGCGAGTTTAGCATCACTTACACGGGGATCAAAACGCACGCAGCGCTCTCCCGATTAATCAAACATGTTAATTAAGGGACGTCCCTCTACCGCTGCTGCCAGAATAAACAGATTGCAGCCTGCCTGGTGAATGGCTTGCACGGCCGCAATGGAAAGCTTAATAGACCTGGCTGGGATGACAAAACGGAAGGTGTATATATGGAACATGGTTAGTGCATGACAGGAGACGGGGAGGGACGAATGCACATGACAATGACGAGAGTGGATTCATGCATAACAATCGCAAGAAGAGGGATGGCTGGAGTGGAATATCAATTCGAAACGAGGCATTATACAAGACTTGCGGAGATAGGATGGTAATGGAAAAAAAGGCGAAAGTGCCTGGCTGGGAGAGGCATGAGAGGCAGCAATTGCATGACGTTAATAAAAGACTCATCCCGAGACAGACGATGGTTATGCAGGGAACGTGACTGCGCAAACCACTGCTGCCTACCGCCCACCTTCCCCTGCAACCTCCTCTATAAGCGTGTGGTGACCTCATCGCCGGATAAGTTAAAATACAACTCGAACGATAGCTCCTGTAGTGATAGCACGAGGGGCCTGCATGCAACCTCTCTCATTGCAGAGACCAACGTTGCACTATCCCTTTGTGCCGCCACCATCACCGCCCACTTTCGTCTTTCCTTCAGCCATATCTTATTTTGCATCAACATTTTTACTCTTTCGCAGCGGTGTTAGCCCCCCCCCCAAAAAAAAAAAAAAAAAAAAAAAAAAAAAAAAAAAAAAAAAAAAAAAATATATATATATATATATATATATATATATATATATATATATATATATATATATATATATATAATAATAATAATAATAATAATAATAATAATAATAATAATAATAATAATAATAATAATAATAATAATAATAATAATAATAATAATAATAATAATAAATAAATAAATAAATAAATAAATAAATAAATAAAAAATAATAAATGTGCCCCCTTAAACACAAGCACACATTAAATACATACACCCCACAGTTCTTTTTTATCATTATTAGTCTTCGTCTTTCAGTCTGTCTCTCTCTATCTGGGGAGACAAAATACTAATCCTTAGATGTTTACCTCATAAACCGCTCCTGTGTCGTGGTCGTGGCAGACAACCAAATTCTACCTAACCCCAAAGTGCTAACCCATGTAAATTACTTCCAAAAAACCTGAAAAACACCGGAGCATGAAAAACAAGAAAAATATCGCAAACCATAAAACGTAATCGCATTTGCCCCTCCTCTCTCTCTTCCCTTCTCCTTCTCCCTTCCCCTCCTTCCTTCTTTCATTCATCTCAAGTCTCTTTTCCCCATTCTTTCTCTCTTCCTCCCCTCGCCTCCCCTTTTCTCGTCCCTTACCAGTTACTCCCCTTACCCCCTTTTCTTCTTACTCCTCTCCCTATACCTATTTTCCTCTTTTCGTCTCCCCTTACCTCTTTCCCTTTTCCTCTACCTACCTCTGTACCTCCTCTCCCCTACCTCCTCTCTCCTTCCCTCTCTTCTCTACCTCCTCTCCCCCTCCCTCTCTTCTCTACCTCCTCTCTCCTTCCCTCTCTTCTCTACCTCCTCTCCCCCTCCCCCTCTTCTCTACCTCCTCTCTCCTTCCCTCTCTTCTCTACGTCCTCTCCCCCTCCCCCTCCCCCTCCCTATTATTCTCCCCCCCCCCCTAAGGGCTGATGAATGGACCCGCCACTCGCCCGCTTGCTCAGTCGGCCAGCCTGGTCAACCTCCACGACCTGTGATGGAGTATGGCACAGCACGCCGTCGTTAGGGGTTAGGGGGTAGGGGGAAGGGAGGAGAAGGGAGGGGAGGGGAGGGGAGGGGAGGGGAGGGGAAGAGAAGGGGAAAGGGGGAGGGAGAATGGAGAGGAGGGGGAAGGAGGAGGGAGGAGGAGGAAAGGTATGGGGCAGACGGGGGCACTCCACCGCAGGAGTGCTCCGACATGCCCAAATTCGTCCGCGGTGAACGTCGGCGCCTTTGCTGTCGCCATCTATCTCCCCATTAATCTAAGGATGGCGAAAGGAAAATCACTTGAGATGGAGTAAAGGGGGAGATGGAGGAGGGGAAGGGAAGGGGAGGAGGGGAAGGGAGGGGGAGGTGGAGGAAGGGGGAAGGAGGAGGGGAGAGGGGAGAAGAGAGGCGGAGGAGGGGGTGAGGGGAAGGGAGGGGAGAGGGAGAGTTGTTTTCATGAATTTCTTCTGCCAACAGGAACATAAAGATGGACACTGATAACTTCCTTACTGAAAAAAGGGGCCCTTAAAAACTTCCTTTGACTATAAAACTGCCCCTGTGTTGTTTGTTTAGTCTAGACACCGAGTCCAAGCACCCAAGAGGGTAATAATAACACACGCTTCTGGAAAAAAATGCAAAGTTACAGTGGTTTAAAATTCCTGAGGCACACGCACACATGCACGCGCTGTCGGGAAAACACATTCAGATATCTAACCCACGGGCACAGAAATTAAATCACTTAAAAACTAAATCCTGAAATGAAGTGTTTTAAAGAAACATGTCCCTGGCTTAACCCTTGCTAGTCATGGAGATTCGGTGGACACAAAACCCCCCCTCATTCATCGCAACTCCCCTGTAAATACCCACACCTTCAACAAACCGATCCCCCCACAGAGCACACAGCTAATTTTTCTCTCTAATTAATATCTCTCTCTCTCTCTCTCTCTCTCTCTCTCTCTCTCTCTCTCTCTCTCTCTCTCTCTCTCTCTCTCTCTCTCTCTCTCTCTCTCTCTCTCTCTCATCCACTCCCTCCAGGCTGCAGGACCACTCCTCAACAGCCACACAGAATAGCTAGGGTGTCCTCGGCCCTTTAACCCCTCGACCAACACCCGCGCCCATCACCTCGCGGGCGTAGAAAGCGTGGGCGGCGGGGAATAGGTTAAGGGGAAGAGTGTAAGAGGAGGCGATTGGAGAGGCGGGGAAGCGATGGCGACATTAAGAGAAAAACACAAAAAATATTAAATACATGAGTAAAAAGTAATTAATAATTCGCTTGTATGCGCGTCACCAGAAGCAAAGAAACTCTCGGTCGATACATTTAGAAACAAATACAATAATCAAATATAAACGTAGAAAAAGTACAAATATCCGGATTTTTTTAGGCCCAAGGATCCCGGAGAGGGAGATAAGGAAGAAGGAAAAGAAAGAGGAGAGAGGGTGTGAGGATGGGGGAGGGAGGGAGGGAGGGAGGGAGGGAGGGAGGGAGGGAGGGAGGGAGGGAGGGGCAGGAGGAGACGGAAAGGAAAGAAGGAAGGAGGGTGTGAGGCCATAAGACACAGAGGGAGGAAGGGAGAGGAGGAGAGAAGGGAGGGAGGGAGGGAGGGTGGGGGACGGGAAGGAGGAAGGGAGGGAGGGAGGAACAAACAGTCAATCACCGTCTCCTCCATCAAGGGTGTAATTACCAAGCTCCAACAGTGAAGTCCTGAGCACGAGCCCTTCATTCACCTTCTCGTAAGTGAAAAAAAAGAAGAAACAACTAACGGCACGAGTCCTCATTTTTCGTGCGAGTCGACGTCGCTTGCCTCGTCAAGTTCAACGTGCATTCATTATCACCGAAAACAATATGCAGTGCTACAACGTACGGAACATGAGTGTCTAAAACCATCTATGAACTTCGTATCTTCCTCATTACTACTCAAACTTCTTTATAGTCAGCTTTGCTCATCTTTCCTCCCATTTCAATCCTATTAAAAGCAAAGGTAATTTTCCTAGCAGTTTCACCTCATAGTATCTGCTGAAATCCCCTCCATTTCCTAAGCTTAAGTGAATTTTATCTTCAAATTCTGAATCACATTTTTGTCTGCCCCCCCCCACACCTCTCTTTTCCTTACTCTTTTTAAATAATATTATATTACCTTTACTATTTTACTCCTTGTACCAACCACACGGATGCGGAGAAATCAGAGCACGTGAGTAAATTTGAAGCAGAAAGCAACACGAAAACGGTGCTTGCCTCACACCAGCAATCTCCCCTCTCTCTCCCACTCCCCTCCCCCTTCCCCCTTCTCTTTCCCTCCCCCCTTATCCACTCCCTTATCCACCGGCTGCCACGCCACACCCCGCACCCTGCGCATAATGTACCTCACACACGCTCCGCTAATCTTTTATCTCACTGTGTGTGCGTACGTGTGCGAGAGAGAGAGAGAGAGAGAGAGAGAGAGAGAGAGAGAGAGAGAGAGAGAGAGAGAGAGAGAGAGAGAGAGAGAGAGGAGGAGAGAGAGGAGAGGAGAGAGGAGAGAGAGGAGGAGAGAGAGAGAGGAGAGGAGAGGGAGGGAGGGGGGGAGAGGGGGAGGGGAGAGGAGGGAGGGAGGGAGGGAGGGAGGGAGAGAGGAGGAGGAGGAGAGGAGAGAGAGAGAGAGAGAGAGAGAGAGAGAGAGAGAGAGGAGAGAGAGAGAGAGAGAGAGAGAGAGGGAGAGGAGGGAGGGGGAGAGTGAGTGAGTGAGTGAGTGAGTGAGTGAGTGAGTGAGTGAGTGAGTGAGTGAGTGAGTGAGTGAGTGAGTGAGTGAGTGAGTGAGTGAGTGAGTGAGTGAGCGAGCGAGCGAGTGAGATACTGAGAGTTAGTTTGTACTTACCTGTTTGTGAGTGTGCGTGCGCGTGCATGTGATATCAGCCAACAGCAACCAAACACACTCGACCAGGAAAAAAAAAGTCAAGCGGATGTCGCATTCCAAAACGAAGGAGAGTACAAATCGAGGAATCGCTCTGCGTATACAAACAAACACACACACACAAAACAACGCATAAACCAATCTGTAAATGCACCCAATACCTACAGCCGCGCATAAACATAAAGACAGACAGATAGCCAACCAGAGAGTTAAGTGGAGGCAGCAAAAAATTATCGCACAATGGGAGTTCGATGGTCGAACGCATTTCGGAGTCTGGTGAGATAATGCTCGTCAAGCCTGTGGTAGTTTTATGGATGATGTATCGTGCAAACTGAAACACTGGGTGGAGAAACAACGAAAAGCTTTTACTATATATGCATTTCAGTAACTGTCTTTTTTCTGTTAAAGTTATGAAAAATGTTTCAGTACTAATCTTGAGACTTTGCATATATACATCTTATCATATTGTACATAGTTTGTGATAAACACTAGATGGCTATGAAAAGAATGAATAGAATTGCAGGCACACCACGCAGTAGATAGATATCATGATGAGGCAAAGGCAAGTGAATAAATAGATAAGCATATATACACTGCAGAAATATTTACGGAGAAACACATCTGTCTATAGATAAATACGTACATATCTCTAAGGCAATTCTCTAACTTACTCGCCAATCCGCCAATTCATCTCATGCTAAATAACCTACACATTGCCTCCTGCATCCTTCTGCATTCATTACTTATTCGATCACTTATCTTTAAAAATTATGTCTCGAAAGAGTGTGTTTGGTGACACGAGATCCTAATACCAAGAACTACAATTTACTGGAAGTCAGTGTTACGTAATACCAGGAAATGCCAGGCTTAGCATGTGACCGAGGCGTCTCAGAAGGAAAGGGGGGAATCAGGGGGGAATCAGGGAGGAGAGAAGAGGAGGGGTGAAGAAGGGGGAAAAGAGGAGATAGAGAAAGAAAGATCAATCTGAGATGGATTGGGAGAGGGAGGGATGTGTGAAAAGACGGAGGGCGAGAAAGGAGAGACAGACGCAGACAGAATCGTTAAAAAAAAAAATATTCATATTCAGGTTTAAAAAAAAAATGTTCAAGTCGGTACCGTGTCTGCGTGTGTATGTGAAGTCGACGACTGGAATAGCTGTGATGTCATGGGACGCGACGGCAGGTGGGTGGCTTTGCGTAGGGACAGAGAGAGATGCTAGGCTCAGCGTGGCGTGCCAGTGGGCGTGTGGGTGAGGAAGATATGGTGAAGGAGAAAGATACGGGGGAGAAAAAAAGAGGAGGAGATAATAAAATGGGTAAGAGGTATTAAATGTCATGTTTGGCACTATCTTGTTTATGCATCGATTTGGTCAGGTTCTCCTTTTCAAAACATGGCCAAAGAAAACAGACAAAAACTGTATCTGCTCAGGATTCCTTTTTCAAATCCTGCAGAGCCGTGTTCGCAATTTACTGTTGATAAATCATAGACGAAAATAATAAGTGCCCGAATATCGTCCCCTTCGCCAACAAAAAGATAATACACATATAGTGGGTGTCACGTGTGCAGCCTTGATTATAGCGCGTTGCCGTAGGTGTTCCACGTTGCGAAGAGAAGACCTCTCGATACGAGTACGAACCCGTGAAGCCGCCAAACAAGGCGAAGGCAGCGGCCCCACCGACGGATTATTAGGCTCTGCACGTCAGATACACCTTTATTTATGTCCTTTTTGCTACGTCATTTTAACTACGCCTTCGTCCCTCCGCCGAACACCCACAACGCACCCCCGACGTCCAGCCTCTACGCTCAGGTACGGGCCGCACTTATTTGTATGTAAGGAAACCTGTCGCTAATCAACTACACGGCCAAATGACCCTGGTATGCAAGTTATCTGATGTTCTTAATCAGCAAATCCTGAAATGTACAATACAGCCGTGAGCCATTCTCGTAAGTGCCCGCCGCTCGACCACCACACGCCGTACAAATCGTGAACCTGACCGTGCTTCACCCTCTCCCTCTCTCTTTTCTCTCTCTTCTCCATCTCCTCCTCACTTCTCTACCTCTGTCATTCTGTCTCTCCGTCTTTGTCTGTGTCTCCCGACCCAGCCAACAAAACCACCGCTGACTAGCATGACCCCCACGGACGTTCAATTGTCCCATTCACGACGACGGCGTGGAAGATGTCGACAACAAGTGTCACGGCGCCTCGTGATGCCCGGGTCATGGCGCCCATTTGAGGGTCATGAGGCCAGGATCGACAAACCGCAAAGCCTTCGCGAATGATTCTGTCACACTCACTTTCCCTCGGAACGCTATCACGCCGAGAATACATGCACGCGCCGGCATTTAAAGGGACCAGTCTTCTAGTTGCGCGGCAATTTCCGAGCAATCACGGCGAAAGAGCTTGATCACACCGACCCGAGAACAATCACTATCGCTCTATCACTGTAATAGCTCGGCGATATAAAACCACTCAACAATTCACCTTGTCCTTCGCCCTCTTAGTAAGAGAAACACAAGTACCCCGATTTCGCGTCCAAACTTGGCACAACCATTAACCTTCAAAAATCAAACCACAATGACGTCATAAAAAATACATGCTTATCAAGAACCCTCTCCACCTGCAGCAGGTCGCACGGAGCCCAGACACTGCAGGTCGCGGTGACAGACGCCCGGGGATTTCAACCGGACAAAAACTAGTGATCCGCGTCAGGGAGCGACCGTGCCCCGAGATAAGCGGTAATGCGACGTTAACAAGAGCGAGGCGTCGGCGGCGGCCCGGGCAAAGGAACCGGCCACGCGAGGAAATTGCAACCGTCGACGCATTCGGACGAAAACCAGATGGCACTGTAAATCCCAGTCGGGTTCCATCGCCTGTCCAATCCATCTCGGTGGATATGAGGGAGATTCGGAGCCTTGTGTCAATTAGCAGGTGTCACCCGAGTTTTTCCTCGCGATCTCGCAGGTAAACTGGTTGAGAGAAGAAAGAGGAGGTTGAAGACGGGAGGATGGGGTAAAGAGGAGGGGTAGGAAGGGAGGAAGGGAAGGAGTTGGAGTTGGAGGAGGGAGGAAAAGGAGAAAGGAGAAGGAAGAGGAGGAAAGAGAAGAGGAGGAGAGGAGGGATAAAAAGGGAGGAGTAGCAGAAAGAGGAGAGAAGAAAGAGATGCAGGAGTAGAAAGAGAAGGGGGGAAAGAGCTGGAGGAGTAGAAGGAGGAACAGAAAATAAAAGAAGAAAAAAGAAAAAGAGAAAATAAAAGAAAGAAAAAAAAATTGCTAACCTCGAAAAAAAGGCGCATCTATCACACTGCAAGGCCCACACCCTCTATTGTCCCATTCCGCAGCCTCTTGATCAAACACCATTCAGACGCGCTGAACCCAATTCCCGCACCGTGTAATTACATGAACCATAACCACCCTCTCATCTGTCACGTGTTCAGATAAACGAGGGGCCCACCACGCGCTCTATGTAGGTGAACAAGTGGAGTTTCTACCGTAGGGATGTTAAACTACCCACATCACAGGACAGATTCTAAGACGCCTGTATAAGAAGTCTGTGTGTGTGTGGGGGGGGTGGGTGAGTGAGTGAGTGAGTGGGTGAGTGGGTGAGTGGGTGAGTGGGTGGGTGGGTGGGTGAGTGAGTGAGTGAGTGAGTGAGTGAGTGAGTGAGTGACGGTGAGTGAGTGAGTGAGTGAGTGAATGAGTGAGTGAGTGAGCGAGTGAGTGAATATGTGAGTGAGTGAATGCAAGTGTTTAAGTATGAGTGTGAGTGTGACTGTGTGAGTGAGTGTGTGCGTGGTGACTAGCACGTATACATATTACTGAGATGTTACTTACACCAAATCCGTGCAACAGGAAAGCGCGACTTACTGCAGAGAAGAAATATGTCAATATCACTGACAAAGGGACCGGCACGCCATAAATCACAATTCCCTGTTTCACCTCATAAAACCTAGATTGACAGAGCAACATTGCGCTCCGTAAGACTAGCGCGAAAAAAGAGAAATATTCAGCCGAGTCATCACTAATGCAATATCTGTTATGATGAGAATAGATCGCATTTTCTACATCATAAAGTGTTTAACAAAGGAACCGAAATGGTCTCAAAAATTATTTTTTTATTCTACGTATTCTTGTTCTTTCATCTTTAGAAGAGGTGGGAGGGAAATTGAAAAGACACAGACAAACAAAAAAGGGAAAGAGAAATGAGGGAGAAGGGAAAGGGAGGGGAGGAAGGGGCGGGAGAGAAAGATAAAGAGAGAGAGAGAGAGAGAGAGAGAGAGAGAGAGAGAGAGAGAGAGAGAGAGAGAGAGAGAAGAGAGAGAGAGAAGAGAGAGAGAGAGAGAGAGAGAGAGAGAGAGAGAGAGAGAGAGAGAGAGAGAGAGAGAGAGAGAGAGAGAGAGAGAGAGATGAAGACGGAGAGAGAGAAAGAAAGATGATAAAAACGAAAGAAAAAACGAGGAAGAAGAATAACTAAGCAAGCCTAAGAAGTAGAGCAAGAGCAGAGAGTGTCGGACGCGATCACCTTCACCCCCTCCTCATGAGTGACACTCGGCCACGCCCCCACTCACGTCGCGACACTCCATGAGGAGCCTGGCATATCGTCCATCCATCAGAACGACGCCCCATCTTACTGTCAAAGCTTCACCTCGCAAGATGTGTACCCTTTACCTCTCTTTCCTTCGTTCTTTTTTCTCTCATTTCTATCCGTTACCAGCTGCCAAAAATAGACAAAGACATCTTCCTTTTTCTTATTAAAAAATAAGACCAACAAAAAAATAGAACCTTCAAAATATTCATATTCACGCCAATCCATTCACGAAAATAAAACGCGTTTTTGACGGACAGAAAACCAATGAACCCACGAGCCTCAGCCCCTTGTCGTGCAAGATTTACGGTCTTGTTCCTTCAATGGCATTCCTAAAAGATAATGAACTATAAATAATATACTTTAAGCAAATTCCCCCATGCACCAAATCAATAACAAAGGCTAAGCAATTTGCATATTACCGTTACCTTTGCCTTTTGTATTTCAAAATCAGTATCATGAGCACTGGCCACTATCCTTCTCTGAGCGCCAGGCACGACCGCCAGTGACCCAGAAAACCAACAATGGGCGGCAGCAGGCGTCGGGCATTCTGTGTGCGATACTCAGGAAACACCCTCTTTCGTGTTTACCCTCCCGTCCCGGAAGATTTTTTATTTTTTTTTTATTTTTTTTTTTTTTGGGGGGGTCTCCCTTAACTCCCTTTTCTTTCTCTTTTCCTCCCTCTACTTCTTCACAGTCTCTCTCTCTCCATCTTCCAAATTTCTCTTTCTCTCGCTATTCCCCATATTTCTCTCTCTCTCACTTTCCGATTTATATCCTTCTCCACCTTGCCCATCTCCTTTTCCTCCCCCCTTTCCCATTTCTCTCCCTCCCCCTCTTCCCATTTCATCCCTTTTCTGCTCTCCCTTCCCCATTTCTCTCCCTCCCCCTCTTCCCATTTCATCCCTTTTCTGCTCTCCCTTCCCCATTTCTCTCCCTCCCCCTCTTCCCATTTCATCCCTTTTCTGCTCTCCCTCCCCCTCTTCCCATTTCATCCCTTTTCTGCTCTCCCTTCCCCATTTCTCTCCCTCCCAAGGTAAGTGTCTGAGTAGACTTCTTAAAGGTCGGAGAGCGACGACGGTCCCAGCAACCGAGAGTAAAGGACACTGGGTGAACAACACAATAAAATAAGTGCGAGACCACTCACTCAGACCGGGGAAACCGCGCTGCCAAAATAAACAGACAAACCTGTACCGCTCGACCTCAAGGTGAAACCCGACGAACCAACCTAACTAAAGAGCCAACAAGCCGAAAGGAATTTATTTACTTTTTCGCTGTTAACTTTGCAATCTAATCTCAAGAATAATAAATATTCAGTCAAGCCAACAAAAACATGACCCCCAAACGAGTAAATCCCTCAGTAATACCCTCAAAGACGACGTAAAAAGAATACGCGACGTACACACCAACCATGCAGTGTAGACGTTATCACGGAGGAAAGGAGAAGTGCGCACGCAAAGGACAACGTGTGTACAAGGAGGCAGACCAGAAATGTACAAGAAGTGTACACGAAGGACACGGCGGGTACGAGGCCGAAGGAGTGCCTCGTCCGATTTGGTATATGTTAATCCCCTCCGCCATAACAGGTCGCGGCGAAGTACCTCTCCTTCATGCGCGATTTGTTATTCATGCCAGCCAATCCTTTCCGCGGGAGAGATGCTCCGGCCAGACACGTATTATTTATAAATCTATTCATTTATTTATCCACCTATTTCGAACCGACATTCAACGTAAGTTCACCAGAGGAAGCAAACAGAAGGTACGACTGATCCCCCGAGACCGACGACGCAATCCTGCTTCGTCCTTGCATCTCGAGGAATCCCGCTCGACCAACTGCGGGAAAATCGTCAAACAAAATATATTCGGAAAGTCACCTTCATCATCTCGCAAAAAGAGAAATTTCCCAGGAACTTTAATGTACCTCAAAATAATAAAATATCAGGTGTGCAATTGCGGAAAAAGCTGAATAATCTACCGCCGGCAGCCATAATTTCCACCGACGGAATCAATAGGTCACATACCACGGAGGCAACTTCGCCTGTCAGGCGCACACTCCTGATTTCCTTTCAACAGGCGCCATAAAAATGCACATCGACAATCTCTCAAACACATCTCATTAAAACAATAATTGAAATAAGACACCGAATACACGTAGTAATGAGGCTGGGTCGAGGGACCCAGCCTCCTTCCCCTCGTCCCTCCCCTACCATCACCCTCCTCCTCCCCTCTCTTGCCCCCCCCCCGTCCCTTCCTTCGGTTCTGCCCTCCCTCCCTCCTTTCTCCTTCCCTCCTTGTATACACGCCTTGCCATCAACCCACCCACCAATCATCCCACCCACCCACCCTCCCTCCCTCTCTCCCAAACATCCACCTTCCTACCCTCCTCCCCTCCTACCTACCCATTAACCCCCTTCCCACCTCCCGCCCTCCCTCCTACCGCCATCCCGAACTTCCTTCTCGATCACTGCAATAAACCCCCGGCATAATGACCGGCCCGACGACGCTCTGCAACAAAACCCGGGAATCGGCGCGTCCCCGGCAGCGGTCCGTCCCGTCGCGCCGCCCCCTCCACCCTCCCAACACGCCAAGGAAGGGAGGAGCTTGATGAAGCCCAGGAAATTTATTTATGGCTACTATGCTCGGATGTACTTCCATGTCCATAAAAAAATTCAAATAGAGCATGGGGAGAAAAGGAGGGAAGAAAAAGGAAGGGGGAGGAGGGCGGGGAAGGAAAAAAAAAGAAAAGAGAGAGAGAGAGAGAGAGAGAGAGAGAGAGAGAGAGAGAGAGAGAGAGAGAGAGAGAGAGAGAGAAATGAGAAGCGAGTACTTTCCGTCCGGAATTCTTAAGAGAGCATGACATTATTGCCGAGAATGACGTCAGTATCGTCATGTTTAGAATACTAAACTGCCCAACGTAAAAACACACTGTATCCCCTCCCTAACCTCCATACAGAGATACATACATAAATACACGCACGCACACACACACACACACACACACACACACACACACACACACACACACACACACACACACACACACACACACACACACACACACACACACACACACACACACCAAAGAAACGCATCCGCAAAACGCCAAACACCAAATAGAAAAAAGAAAAGGAAAAAAAATCAGCGTCACCCTCCACCCTCGCCCGGCCTCGGAGTGCGAC
The DNA here is from genome assembly GCF_015228065.2 of Penaeus monodon. Classification (NCBI taxonomy): domain Eukaryota; kingdom Metazoa; phylum Arthropoda; class Malacostraca; order Decapoda; family Penaeidae; genus Penaeus; species Penaeus monodon. Next base: position 42,025,180 of record NC_051401.1, on the reverse strand, counting down.
CTGCGGAGGATCTGGCGCACCGGACGCACCGCCGCGGCCGATCTGCGTTGCCAACCTTGACGCGCGTTGCATGGCGTGCGGGTAGTTAGCACTTCTTACGCCCCGTCGCACCTCTAATGTGCCGGAGGATAAATATGGTGTGCGCGCAGGGGGAGGGGGAGGGGGAAGGGGAGGGGGAAGGGGAAGGGGAAGGGGAAGGGGAAGGGGAAGGGGAAGGGGAAGGGGAGGGGAAGAAGATGAGGAAGATTGGAAAAGAGGAGAAAGAGGGAGAGAAGAACAGAGAGAGAAAAAAAGGAAAAAAAATGGTAGTGGTATGGGGGGAAGAGGGGGAAGGGGTAGAAAGAGAAGAATAGGAAGAGAAAAAAGAAGGATATGGTGGTGGTGGAGGAAGAGGGTGAAGAAAAGGAGATAGGATAACGAGGAGATAGAGGTGGAAGAGGAATAGGAAGAGGAGGAGGAGGAGGAGGAGGAGGAGGAGGAGGAGGAGGGAGGAATATGATGATGATGATAAGAAGGTGGAAGAGAAGAAAAGCGAGATGATGATGATTACGAAGAATAAGAGGAATAATAATGATGATGATGATGATGATGATGATGATGATGATGATGATGATGATGGATGATGATGGGTGATGATGGATGATGAGATATGATGATGATGTGAGATGATGAAAGATGGAGATGATGATGATGATGATGATGATGATAATAATAAGAAGAAGAAGAATTAGAAAAGAAGAAAAAAGAAGATGAAGAAGAAGATAAAGATGAAGAAGAAGAAAAAGGTGGAAGATGAGAAGGGTGAGGAAAAAGAAGACGAAAGATAAAAATGAGGAAAGAAGAGAAAGGAAGATGAGGGCGAGGAGGAAAAACGGGAAGAAATCCCCATCTTCAGCTCTATTTGGAGAGATCCGATTTTGACGAATTGCATATATCTCCCCTTCCTTCCTTCCTTCCTTCCTTCCGCCGAGGCTTCCGCGGCGAAAAATATTCTAAAGACTTGGGCCAAACCATTTCCTCTTTCCCACGGTAAATGCTTGCTGGAAATCCTGCTTTTTTGTGCTGTTGATAATGACCCTTGAAAGTACGCTGTTATCGCTATGAACGAAGCCAATCATGTCCAGGAGATAATTCACTCATCAGCAACTGTCATCACCGCACTCATGACCATCTACTTTATCGTTACTATCATCAATATGCTTATCACCGACTCCACATTTAACCATCAATTTATCTTTAGGCCTATAAAAAAGATTAATCATTTGATCAGCTCCTAACAAGTCTTCATGTTCCCTCACATACAACCAAACTAGTAAAGTAAATACATAAATAAATAAATAAATAAATAAATAAATAAATAAATAAACCAATAAATAAATAAACAAAAAATAAATAAATAATACAAACACATACACACCCACTTCGAAGAAAAACTGAATGTATACGTATGTTCCGGTCTGTATGTGAAAGGATTTATAAGGCTCTTTCTTTGGGAGAAGGAGGAAAAAAAGTAAATTGCCCGCAGAAACCGCAAAACTACATGCACGAGCTCTCCGGAACTCTGTGACTGCGCACTGATTTCACAAATAATGCGAGAGGGAGGAAGAAAAAACAAAAGAAAAGAAAGAAGAAGAGGAGGAGGAGGAAGAGAAAAGCAATCCGATTCTCCGCCGCGGTGATTTTCACTTGCAACTGCGTCCTCCTCTTCTCTCTGTGCGGTCAACGCTCGGCGAATGGACGTGTGTCCTACGTCATCAATCTTGGCCACGCCCTCTTGCAGCGTCACGCCACGCCCCTCTCGTAATCACGTGGTCTCCGATTCTCACATATCATTTCAGGGCTTCTGTCTTGTCGTCACCCCTCGCACACATATGGTTGCTGCCAGCTGTAGGGACCAACCTGCCGTGAGACCAAACCATGACTGGCTCTTCGTGGCGGCTTTGCTGGCGACGCTGATGGATTCGAGGTGGTGGGTGCTGTGGTTACTATTGTAATGGCCCGGAGTTTAAAAAATGCGGAACGTATATGGGCTCTCATATATATCATGACGGACATCCACACACGTTCCGCGCACCTATGAATATACGGATGAGCGCGCGCACTCACACACATGCACATACACACACACACACACACACACACACACACACACACACACACACACACACACACACACACACACACACACACACACACACACACACACACACACACACATACACACACACAAACACACAAACACAAAAAAATAAAATGGCGAAAACTGACCGAACAAACCAAGAAGCAATTCTGTTCAGACTTATTTCACATTTTCAGACACGAAGAACCGGGTTAACGAGCTGCAGCTGAGAGCAGACGTAACTTCGGTCAACACGCACACCTTTTTTTCCTGACGACAATCAGTCTCTCCTGATTCCTGCCTTTACGACTTCACGCAAAGATCCAGGTCGCGCACGTTCGCCCCCCACCCCCGTACCAAGCTTCCCAACCCACACCTCCCACTTACGGCTTTCGTAAGTAGAGAAATAGAGAGAGAGAGAGAGAGAGAGAGACGGGGGGGGGGGGGGTAGTCGGGGCAAGTCACACTAGATGGAGCGAAATTCACGCAATGGAAATGACGCAGCATTCCGGTCGAGTCGTAATGCACACTCCGCGCCGGGCACCCGTACGCGCACTTCCTCATGACCTCAAAAAAGCGCCGCTACTCGAGCCAAGAAATACCACAAGTACGGTATGCAAACACGCATTAAGCAGCTGATTATACACACCGAGAGAGAGAGAAAGAAAAACTCCTTAAAGGAAACGTACATCATTCTGAAGCAGTCGATGACGAAGCGAGGGAGTGGCGGTGACTCAGTGAAGAGACGAGCCCTGGAGGTCGAGGGTCACCTGGGCGTTCCTTGAGCCTGTCACACACCTGCACAACGAGGGTCATCTCGCCCTGTTTTCCCTTCGCCACTTTTTATGTATAAACAAGTTTTCGTAACGGATGGTCGAGGCGTACAGAAAAGCAAAACACGAATTAAACATTGGAGAAACAACCACAAAAATAAAACAAAAAAATCACAGAACGAAATGACCGACCCGTTCAATGTTAAGCCACCAAAAAAATAAGCATAAATGAATACACAAATAATCATTAAATACCAAACACCTGAAAGCGACCCCGACTTGACCCGCGCTACAACAACACAGTAAGTCAGCTGGCAGCGACGGACGTTATCTGTGGCCGAAGCGCATAAACAACGACTCATCGCCACTACGTGTTGGTGACGCGAGATAACCCGGCCAACAATTCCCTGCAACACATCCTCAACTCGACAGCAACGGAACTCATTAATCGAACTTGAGGAGAATAGTAAGCAAGAATTACAAGGGCCGAATAAAAGGTTTATTTTTTATCAAAGCAAATAAGTAAACGGATAGAAATAATGCAAGTAAAGGGGGATGGATGTGAGGCAGAAAGAGCAGTAACAAGATAGAAAAAAATAAAGTAAAATGAAAACAAGAAGGAATAGAAGAGAACAAAAAGGAGATGGAGTAGGAGGAAACGAGATAGAAAAGAGGAACAGTAAAGAGATGAAGAGGAAAGAGCGAAATACAGAGGATGGAGGGGGAGGCAGACGTGGAATGAAGAGAAGTAAATTCAAGCCAAAGGTCTTTCAGGCGGCGGAGCAATACCCGTCGAGGTGTCACGTGCCCACAAAGGGCCCCTGGCTTGAGGCCATGACCGCTCGAGGTGAGCCAGTGCCACCCGACGAACACCCACCACCACCCCTTCACCATCAAGCAAACAACCCGCCGATTAGCACAGCCTCCCTGAAACCGCGAAAACAGCCTTGGGGAAAGAGAAAAGATGAAGAACAAGAATAAGAAAGAAAGAAATAGAAGATGATTTTTTAAAAATCCAGGAGGCCGAGACACGCAGCCCGCACGAGGCATCGAATCATGCGATCACCGGCGGCACAAACAAGGCAAGCACCAAGACCCGGATGTCAACAAACCCCCCAAAGTGCCTCGGGGGTGACAGGTGTTTCCAGACGACCAAGATCCTGTCTAAGTAACGGCGCACTCCACGCCCTGCCTTCTCACGCACCGCCGCCGGATGTTGCCGAGGTAACCCACAGGCAGGGAAAAGAGGCGGAGACGAGGACGATGGTGGAATTTCGATACAAAAGCTTAGGGAAAATCAGGTTCTTGTTTCTAAATGTCATTCAATTAAGTGAATTACAGTGAATTGCATCGGTATCATCCAGTTATATTCTTTTTATATATTGTAATCATACAGGTATAAAATATATTAGAAAAGGTCACCAAAAATCACCCGTTAGACAAGGAAAAAATAGTGAAGAGCAAACAAAAAATATACATTTCCTTTCTTTTGCTCCCTTCAAAACAGACAAGCCTGAGAGCGAACACAAAAATATACTCTAAGAAAGGCAATTCGTCACAAAACAACGAGGCAGAAACAAAGCTTTGACATCGGGAAAGCCTCCGCCTATTATTTTCTCTTCCATTTATTTATTGTTTTCCCTATGAGAGCCACACGGAAAGAAAAGCGATTTCTACAATTCACCATCAAAGTGACCGTCACCATCACAGTCACCGCTGCCTCAATCCCCACCAAGGAGGAAGGGGAAGGAGAAGGAGAAAGAGTCTCCGCATTCCTTCACAGCGGATGAATGCCGCTCATTAGTGCAGGTTCACGCGGATACACCTGTTTACGCCACGTCTCCCCTCCCTGTCCCTCGTCCCCTCCTCCTCCTTTCCCCTTCCATCTTCTTTCCCTCCTCCTTTCTCCTTCTCTTTACTAATCTCCTCCCTCTCCCTCCCCCTTCTCCTTCCGCCTTCTATTCCCCTTCTCCCAGCCAGTTATTCCCCTCCCCTTCCCCACCACCCCCATCCATCCACAAGGACAACATCATGTTCCTCAAAGGCTTTTGGTAGCTAAGCCTATCAAACGTCGTAATCTCTCCCATTCAACCTCCTCGTCCCTATTATCCGGTTTGTTTTGGGCCGCAGCGTCGTCGCGAGGGGGACCTGCTTCACATGGAGAGTCACCTCGACTGACACAAACACAAGACAAAAACACGCACGCACGCTTGGAATGATGGTCAATGGAGGTAAAAGATGGTAAGGGAAGAACAAGGGGAAACAGAATGAAGGGGGCAAAGCTAATAAAATATGAAAACCGTGGAAATATTTTAAAACATATACATAAAGATATGCAAATAAAATGAAAATACAAAAACAGAGCCACCTACAAACACCGTCACCACACATATTAGGTGGGAAAAACGAGATCTTGAGCAAACAATGAGGCAAGCAATCACGCCCACAGCACCGAAATGAAGTCACAAAAGAAAGAAAACTACACCCACAGTCAGGCCAAGATAAAAACAACAACAGAGCAGCAACCGGGACAAGGCGCCGTCCATCACTCTATTATGATGGCACTCCAGTCAAACAGAGGGGGAGGGGCCACCGGGAGAGGAGAAAGGGCCTTGCAGCCGATAATGTAAAATATTGGACGTCGCAGCAACAACAAATGCAGCGGGAAGAGGTAAAAAATGCGTGGGGAGAAACGCGAACAAAGCAGACAAGGGCAAGAGGGTCGAGGACAGAGTGGAAGGAGAGAAGTTGGGAGGCTACGAGAAATGGTGTAGAAGCCAAGACCGATAACGAACTATCGATTTAGATTTTTAAAAATCCATGTTTTCTTAGAAAATGGAGGACGGGAGGGAGAGGAAGGCAAAAAAAATGAGAATGAGAAGCCGAGCAAAGGAAAGATAAAGAAGAGTACGAGGAGACGAACATTCCAAAGCTAAACAGCAACTCCGCCAATCCAAGACAAAACATAAGAATCTCGAGCACCGCATTTCCTCAGGGACGGCGAAGAAACAGGGAGATATTTCACAGGTTACCAGACGGTCACCGGACGGCACGTGGTATCAGGTGCTCTCTAGATGCCACCTTAAAATAACGTAAATACCTGGACCTTGGCCGCACGTCCGCAACGTAAGTCGGATGCAAGGCTTACCCCACACAGGATATTGTAAATCCCCTAACTTAGAGACTTTGTTTTCGTATTTGTCTGTCTGAGTCTATGTCTATGTCTATGCGTGTCTTTATTTACATCTGTCTAAGTCTACGTCTGTGATTATGTGCGCCATGTCTATGCAAGTCTTTATGTAATCTATATCTGTTTCTGTGGCAATAAATAAAGCCTGACTAAATAAAGCCTGTCTGTTACCACACAGTCTGCCTGCCTCTTCATCTCGCGCGAAAGCCTCTCCCACGTCACTATTTCTCTTTAGAAAATTACCCCGAAAAAAGACCTTTTAATCCCCCTGACTCGTCACCGACCCACCGGAATCCTCTTCAATACGTTGCGATTCCTCAGACGTTAATCCCTTTACATGTCCCTCACAGTAACTGGTTCTCCTCGGACAGGTATAGGCCACGGAGGCATCAAGATACTATATTTCTAACTACTGTACTAATCAAAGCACATTTTCACTTTATAATTTATTTTCTTAATTTTTCAATTCTTTTATTTTCGTTTCCAAACTCCTCATCTTCCTAAGGGAAGAAATTCACCTAAGGAATTCCAACCAGTGACTAACTTCATCATTGCGAATGTGCGTGCAATAAAATGTCATAGAAATATAACAGCAATGAAAAACCTACCTACAGTGTATTTCCTTGATCCCAATGGTTCCCAGTCACTACCTATTTCTAATTCGGGTTTTATTTCTAGACGCCTCTACTTTTCTTATGTTCTGTTTTTGGCCGTTTCATTTTATTCGAACCGAACTTAATCAAACTTAACATATCGCCGTGGAACATAGTGCACGGGGGGGTCCAGGTGCACCCGAAAGGCAACAAGTACTGTTAACGTTTAAAGCCATATAGAAGGAAATGCCCAGCCACGAACAATGAGGAATCGACACAACTCTAAGGGGGTCGAGAGCCCAAGTTCGAAAAAAGCCAAACAATAAAACAAAAATACCGATACCGAACAAGAGGAATAGGAGGAATAGGAGGAATATCTGAAAGAAGGATCACTGAGAGGATGCCTGGGAGCACTTAGCGTAAGGTCACGGGGTCGCCGGGCCAAAATAAACAAGTCTTAACAAAGACTGAACCCGCGCTGTGCTGGCCCGTGCATGATAATGAGACGGCCAACTCCACCTGGCCACACCTGTTCTGGCGACCACCCGTGGGTCTCTCCCCTTAGCTCCATCACAAGCCACGTAGCAAAGCCGGGGCCTAATTCCCCAACCGGGATGTGGTAAGTTACACTGACACTTCGGCTTAGATGGGAATCAAACCAATCCGCCATCCTCCCGTGAACGTAAGTTTATACTACAAACACTGCGTTAGCTAAACACCGCGGTAGCTTACCATGTAAACTGCATGAACATTTAACATTACCATCGCACAATAGCAGACAATACATCACAAAGTGAAGTATAAAGATAAAGAAAAAAATGAACTTCCTCGAGGCCGTGATTGCAAAACAGAGACAGAGAGAGAGAAGGGGAGGAGAGGCTGAGACAATGGCTGTCGCTCTAGGCGCAGGCACAGGACCGGCGGGGCGACAGTGAAGAATAAACACAGGAATCCATGCACGCACAAGCACGCACGCACGCACGCGCGCGTCGCACACACACACACACACACACACACACACACACACACACACACACACACAGAGAGAGAGAGAGAAGAGAGAGGAGAGAGGGAGAGGGAGAGGGAGAGAGAGAGAGAGAGAGAGAGGAGAGAGAGGAGAGAGAGAGAGAGAGAGAGGAGAGAGAGAGAGAGGAAGAGAGGAAGAGAAAGGAAGAGAGAGAAGAGAGAGAAGAAGAGGAAGAGGGGAGAGAATGAGGGAGAGAGAGAGGAGAGAGAGAGAAGAAAGGAAGAGAGAAGAGAGAGAGAGAAGAGAGAGAGAAGAGGAGAGAGAAGAGAAAAAAAGAAGAAGAAAGAAAGAAAGAGAGAGAGAGAGAGAGAGAGAGAGAGAGAGAGAGATGAGAGAGAAGAGAAGAGAGAGAGAGAGAGAGATGAGAGAGAGAGAAGAGAGAGAGAGAGAGAAGAGAGAGAGAGAAGAGAAGAGAGAGAGAGAAGAGAGCAGAGAGAGAGAAGAGAGCAGAGAGAGAGAAGAGAGCAGAGAGAGAGAAGAGAGAGAGAGAGAAGAGAGAGAGAGAGAGAGAGAGAGAGAGAGAGAGAGAGAGAGAGACCAACCCGGAAGTGTGAAAGCAGAAATGGGAATCGCCCACTTCAAAAGCCGTGAACACAAATATGGTTACCAAATCAACCGCAACTTCGATTTCCGAGAAGGAAAATAAGAAAGAAATCGCGTCCAGGGAATGTGCGACTCACACAGGCAGAACGGCAAACACGCAACAAAACAAGAAAGAAGGGAAACTAACAGACAGGGAGACAGGCAAGGAAAAGGGAGCAAGTGCAGCGCCCCATAAACACATGCAGAAAAAAAAGGAGATGGAAAGGGAGGCGGAGGCGGTTGTTGTAGAAGAAGAAGAAGAAGAAGAAGAAGAAGAAGAAGAAGAAGAAGAAGAAGAAGGAAGAAGAAGAAGAAGAAGAAGAAGAAGAAGAAGGGGGGGTAAGCTGCAGGAGGAAGAGGATGAGGAAGAGGAGAGGGAGAAGGGGAGCTGCAAGAGGGAGAGGGAGAGGGAGAGGGAGAGGGAGAGGGAGAGGGAGAGGGAGAGGGAGAGGGAGAGGAAGAGGAGGAGGGGAGCTGCAAGAGGTAGAGCAAGAGCAAGAGCAAGAGCAAGAGGTAGAGGAAGAGGAAGAAGAAGAGGCAGAGGAGGAGGAGGAGGAGGAGGAAGAGGAAGAGGGGGAGGTGCAGAGGGTCCCAGGTATAGGAGGATAAGGGCGAAAGGGAGCCTCCGAACGGGCAGGGTGACTAGCATGCCTCGCAGCAGTCGGCTCCCCATTCAGGTAATGCCCCATCCTTATGCGGCAGCCGTGATGTATCGCTGGCGTGATACAGATACCAAGGATCCAGGATGGCTAGAATGGCAAGGATGGCAAGGATGGCAAGGATGGCTAGGAGGTGTGGCGGGGCCAGGATGGACGCATTGCCCCATTTCTTCTGTTATTCTCCCACCCCCACCCCACCCCCCATTACCTTTTTTCATACGTCCTTTTTTCCGAGAACTGTTCCTCAAGAAGACTACGCACTTCCCTTGATGCGTTGACGACTACCCTCCCGCCGATCCCGTCACTAATATCAGCGTTTTAACCTTCTCTCTGGGCTATCTGCAAGAGCCCTTTAATGTACTCCCTGGAGCAGAGATTCCAGAGCTATGCAGAGAGAGAGAGAGAGGGGGAGGGAGGGAGAGAGAGAGAGAGAGAGAGAGAGAGAGAGAGAGAGAGAGAGAGAGAGAGAGAGAGAGAGAGAGAGAGAGAGAGAGAGAGAGAGAGAGAGAGAGAGAGAGAGAGAGAGAGAGAGAGAGGAGAAGAGAGAGAGAGAGAGAGAGAGAGAGAGAGAGAGAGAGAAGAGAGAGAGAGAAGAAAGAAGAAGAAAGAAAGAGAAGAAAAGAGGAAAGAAGAAAGAAAGAAGAAGAGAGAGAGAAGAAGGAGAAGGAGAAGAGGGGAATGATGTGCTGCTGAGAGCGCGCGCGAGAATGTTCACCAGTGTGCGTGAATGAGGGTGAAATCTGCTTTACATCCATCCCTTCATCACCTAATTACGCGCCTTCACGCTATGCATCAAAGGCAATTCAATCCCATAATTTATCACCGTCAACCCCCTAACCCGCCCCCCCCCCCTCCTTCCACCATCAGCCGTAATCACCAACAACCAATATCAATACACCACGCTCGCCTCATCCTCTGCTCTCGCCTTTACCCTCAAGGTCATTCTCACCCGCAAATTACCACCAAGCCTCCCCCTCTTCCCCTTTCCCCCTTCCCAATCCCTTCCCCACTTCCCCCTTCCCATTCCCTTCCCCACTTCCCCCATCCTCACCCATCCCCCAAACATCCTCAACAAGTCCACTACCATTCCAACGTTTTTCTCACTTTAACACAGTAACATAGCCACAAATATCAACATTTCACCGTTTTTCTCCCATAAAATATCCTAATAAAGTCTCTCCCTTAATGCAACATTCCTGCAAAAAGGGGCGACCCCACCGACTAAATCAAACCAAGGCCGCGAAGATAAACGAACGTGAAAACAAAATGAGGCGAGAGAAGAAAAAAAATTGGATTATAAATATCAAGGAAGGAGGCGCTTGAGAATGGTGGCGTCGCGGGTGGTGGGGCATCAAGGGACGAGCGCGAGGCACGAGAGAGGAGATGGGAAAGAATAAAATCAGGGGGACGAAAAATAAGAGGAAGGGGGACGCTACGGAGGAAGAGGAAGGAGGAGGAGGAGGAGGAGGAGGAGGAGGAGGAGGAGGAGGAGGAGGAGGAGGAGGAGGAGGAGAGGAGGAGGAGGAGGAGGAGGAGGGGAGGAGGAGGAGGAGGAGGAGGACGAGGAGGAGAAGGAGAAGGAGAAGGAGAAGGAGAAGAAGAAGAAGAAGAAGAAGAAGAGGAGGATAATTTGGAGTATGATAAAGAAGAAGGACAAGAAGAAGAAGACGAAGAGGAAAAGGAGGAAGGAGGGGAAAGGAGGGAAGAAGGGAAAATAGAGGAGAGTGAGAAACAGAAGCAGAACGAGGGATGAAGTGGGCTGGAACCAATTAATGACCCATGTCTGCCTACACGGCAAAGGAGGAGAGGACCAGGTCAGTATAACTGTGATCCTGGCAAAACGGATGAGGCTCCCGATGGGCACCTCCAACCGAAAGAAAAATCTTTGTTTTTTTCGAGGAAATTCCAGATGGCAAGTCTGTCTGCGCGTTCCCGTATGCGTCCGCATGAGAGAGGAGGAAAGGGTCTGGGACTGGGAGATGATGAGGGAGAGGGAGAGGGAGGGAGAGGAAGAGAGAAAGAGAGAGAGAGAGAGGAGAGAGAGAGAGAGAGAGGAGAGAGAGAGAGAGAGAGAGGAGAGGAGAGAGAGAGAGGAGAGACGAAAAGGGGAAAAGGGGAGAGAGAGAGAGAGAAGAGAGGGAAGAGGGAGGAGAGAGAGGAGAGAGAGAGAGAGAGAGGACGAGGGGAGAGAGAGAGAGAGAGAGAGAGAGTGAGAGAGAGAGAGAGAGAGAGAGAGAGAGAGAGAGAGAGAGAGAGAGAGAGAGAGAGAGAGAGAGAGAGAGGGGATTAGTGAGCTCGAAGCAAAGCAAAAGAAAAAAAGGCGATAACCCAAGGTGGAACGTGCACACAGACACATTTTGGTCTGCTAACTTTTCAGTTTTCAATCTATTTTTTCCTTCGCCGCTCGCTCGTCGCGCAACAGTTACTCAATTAGTTGGTCAAAAGAAAAAAATGAGGAAGGGAGGGGGAGGCGAGGGAAAAATATAAAAAAAGAAAGAAAACAGTATAAAATGAAAGAAGAACAAACAGGAGATGCAAAGATGTAATGTACGAGATGCAAGGAAGCAAAGCACGAGTAGTTAGAAAGAGGAAATGGACTCAGAACTTAAAGAGGAGAATAATCATACAAAAATAAGCTGGGAAAGGCATTTAGAATAAAAAAAACGAAGACTAGAGAAGCTGAATAATATGAAAGAAAAGAATAAGAGAGAGAGAGAGAGAGAGAGAGAGAGAGAGAGAGAGAGAGAGAGAGAGAGAGAGAGAGAGAGAGAGAGAGAGAGAGAGAGAGAGAGAGAGAGAGAGACACGCCTGTTTTCATATCCTCCCCTCTTCTCCTAACTTTGCACCCCCCCCCCTTTCCAGCTACTTCCCTACTCTCCCCTCTTTACACCTCCCCCGGCCCCCCCTCTACCTCTTCCCCCCTGCCCCCACCCCTCCTCCCCCATTCCCTACCCCCTCCACGTAAATAAAATACGAGTCAAGCGAGAATTTCCACTCCGACTCGCCAGGACAACTCGAACGGGGACGCGAAGGTCATCGCAACGATACTACACTTTAGCCCACCTGCTCTAGGGCACCGCGAGGGGGCGTGTCTCCTCCGATGGATAACCAGTGTTTTACGCTGTATGAGAATAAGAAAAAAAAAGAAAAAGAAAAAAATCCTTATCATTGCTCCCATGGGCTTGCTGGAGGGGAGATCCAACCTGATACCACATGCCATATCCCAGTGTACCGTGCCCAATCTAGTCCGGAAAGGCACTAGGAGCTTCGCCAACTCAATTTACAGTCGCAAACAACAAATATAAAACTTAGTATTATACTCCGCTCGTATTTAAAATCTAACAAAAAGGTGGATCATCGAGCTCTATTTCCCATACGTGAAATCTAGACAGACTTAGATGCAGTAAAAAACACACACACAAACACACACACATCTCGCAGAAGAGTCCCCTACTTCACCACGCTCTCGTTGCTATCCATGTCTTCACTTTTTACACGCCGTCGTCGGGAGAGGGGTGTATGTAATCTTCTTTCCACCAGTACAATAAATGCAACGAAAATGCTCAGGTCTCTGCTCCCTCGCCCCCCTCTTACGATTACCATCCCCTCCTTCCCTTTCCCTCTCTCCTTCCCCTCCCTTTCCCTTTCCCTCCCTTCCCCTTTTCCTTCCTCCCTCTTCCCTCCATCCCTTCCTATCTCCCCTACCCCCCTCCCCGCCCTCCCTTCGGCAAAACCGCCCCACCAGCCCTCGTGACACATATGTTAACGTCCGCGCTAATTACACAGAGCAGCTTCCCAGTGGCCGCCCGACGGCAAGAACGAGGAAAAACTCCACACTCGAGCTGGAGGTAAATTACGACGCAATGAATAAAGAAGACACGATACTAGTTCACCCCTACACCGAACGAAAGGCGTATTCAAACAGCCTATCACTGAACAGCTGATAGATACACTGTCGAACGATGCACAACACGAACACCCCACCGATATACAAAAATACAGTAGATAAACTCCCCGTAACACCAAGACACGACCCCCTCCGCCGTGTTCCGTCTTCAAACTCGGCCATTTTCCGCCGCTTTAACCCGCTTATCCGACCGTCTTCCTCTATCTTCCGCATGTCCGGATTCCAAAGCCAAACCCGAACACACGCTGTAGATAATGCCCATCAACTGTCCTTCCCTTTCCCTTCTGATGTGCGTAACCATCGGTCGATTTTTTATGGACACTTCGAAAGTAATGCCATTTCTAAAGATGACTGTCTGCTTCAATATTCACTATCCACATACCTATTATGTATCCGACTGAAATACTTTCACAGAATTCTAAAATGTGCGTATATATGCTCTTCTTAGTGCCCTGGGCCCACCAAATATATAACTAATTATAAATCCCAAATCCTAGGTAATTCATTTGCATTTATTTTACATTTTGTCAAATATCAATCTCAATTTGCCATATCCTATAAACCCAAATCGATTCAAATAAATTAATAATGTCGTGGACAGATACGCATTATTCGTAAACAACGCGAGGCAGAGCGGACGCACCATCCGGTCGCAACATCAAAAAATAGAACAATACGGCGAAGATGAGGGCGAAATCCAGAAAAAATGGTCAGATGAAAAGATGGTAAACAGGAAGATGACCCATGACATCAAACTGAGCGCGTGGTTCACGCCATGACTAACAGAAGCTTCTAGAAGCCACGAATACGAAAACAACTAGTTGGAGGCGATCACTAGATATATCACAATATTCAAGTCGGGTATCAAGAAAATAACACGGAAGGCAGATAGACAAAAGTTAAAGTGATAAATACAGTGTTGAAAATTTGCTGGGACATAGGAAAGTCCTGACGCAGATAGTTTTCGAATAAGTGAAGAGAAATTATAATTATATTCATGATAACTGCTAAGGGCGTGACAGGAAGGGCCCCCATAGCGGGGATAAAAGACGGGTCGAGACAGACCAACGGAGGAGTAGGAGTAGGAGTTTGGAGTTGGTCTTGAAAGTCATCCCTGGTAGCACCTTGCAGCCATGTCACTTTGGTGGCATTTTTGGGTAAGCCCTATTGAAGCAGTTGAAGTATTTCTTGTTTAAGGGGGAACATGGTGGACGGGAATGTGCTATGGAAAATGTGTATTAAGTAGTTTATAAGTATTTCTTGATTGATGTATGACTATATAAAGGACCAAGAATTGTATTTGACTAAGTTCATTTTAGAAGTAATAATTATATAATGGAATAATTATAGATTTGATTGTCAAGTTTGAAGAATGGTGTAATTGAAGACATATAGATTTGAATTCTAAGTGTACTGATATATTGAGTTTCATTGAGAGTAAGGAATTAATGATTTACTTTTACGAGATCTCAGCTCTACGGAAGTGTGACTTAACAGTGATGATGATTGTTAATTTCCGGTAGAGCGTAAGAATAAGTTTATGTTTTGTATGTAATCGTTAAGTAATTCCTAGAATAAGTTTGCTTGAGTTAATTGCGGCTTAGCAATATTAATTCAGTATTATGATTGCTTGATTAAGCACAAGACATTTTATGTCCATTTTCAGAATGTACTCATTTACTTTTTACTGGAGATAATCTTGAGTTTAAGTTAGTAATTGTGTAAAGACATTAACTTAGTATTTTTAAATTGCTTGGTATAAGTAATTCATCTTGCCTAAATATAATTCTCACTATTTTCTGTATTTCAATTTGCTTACAAATATTTTTATGATTTCAATCATTGTATGTGAAGAAAGGAATTCTTTTATTAACTGCTTACATCTATTTTAAGCATTGACATTGGTTAATTAATAACAGCTTGCTTAAATTTATATTATGTAGTTTGTATGTTAACAATTAGAGTAAAGTGACAAGTTATTTGTTAAAGTTAAAAGATGGATATTTAATATAGTATAATTATTGTATTGGATTATAATGAACTCAGATGTTATATTATTGACATATAAATTTATGTGATTGACTTTACATGTTTACTATATATAATACTTTACAGTAAATAAATTAGTTGTAAATTCTCTAATAAGTTGTGAACTTTCCTTTACATTTGTCTAAACAAATTAATACAAGTTGAAAGAGTAAGATCTGTGAGAGAAATATGACTAGTATGAACTATTAAGATTATATCAGATATTGAGGAGATAATATATTATGTTGATGCAAAGAGGCAACAACAATAAAAGTAGTTTTCCAATCAACATAATCGCCATCTTTATCCGTTTGCAAATCCCTACTTCGTAAAATATAAAAGTCACGACCTCCGTTGCAAGTGACACGCCCTCCAGACACTGTGGTCAAAAGAAATCAGGATAAGTTAAGCCGCCATTTCTCTGTGGTTTAAAGGAGGAGGAGTTTAAGGGCTCGGGTTCCGCGCTCTCACGGCAATCCTTTCCCGATACTCTGGTACGCAACTCTCGCCTCTGCCGCATCCGTGGCTAAGGTCCAAAACGGAAGGACCGATCACTTTCTGAAACACTCGAATCCGTAATTCTGATCTTACTCAGCAATCAGCTATTAAGCCAATGACTCACGCGGCGTTTCTTCAAGGTACGTAAAAAAGTTGCGACATGCGAGCACACTATATTTTCTGCTTTTTTGTTCTCCGATTTTCCAGGCGTTTCGGATTTCGAACTTCCCCCAAAGACCACGCAATTCGGAGCATTTTCCAACAAACAGGTTACGAGGAATGCTTGACAATGATGGCAATGTTGCAGCGAAACGTATTCTCTCAACAGTCCCTGTACATGCATCATGGCGCCTTTGTTGCCCTGTCACACGTAACTAATGGCAGTTCTCGGGAAGATAATGAAGCTTCAAGTTTCTGGCAGCAACATTTACGAGATCCAAATCCCCTCAAGGAAACATTAAGATGGTCTGCTTAAATAACTATGATCCATCATGTGCACCTTGCGGCAGCCATGCACTAGATACAAAGGAAAATGTGTCTCCAAAAAAACACGGAACTAAAGATACCATGACGGAAATGATTTAAAGAGAACTGGTTCTTCATAACCTATTCCAACTGCTATGTATATAAAAGAACAAAATAATACAAAAGGAGACAATAACAGGACTGTTGTTTACTTTCAAGAAAAAATCGTCTCTTCAGTCTTATTTCACCAACTATGATAATTCATCACTTTCACCCTTCCATCATCACAAACTAAAACACAAAATTACAGTTAACTACTCACCCTATCTAAAGCACCCATCAACACACTCCACAAAACACCTGACACCACCATCTAGCACTTTCTAACCTGAGTAAGAGTATCAGAATATCATCTTGACAATTAGCAGGATAATAGTCACATCACCAAGAACATTAGCATCCTTGACGCTGCCTCTGAGGATGCCTCTAAGCCCAGCAAATTTGTTTTCTTTCATCTGTGCTGGCGGAGACTGACGAGGAGTGTTACTGTGAAATGAATGTGCACAGGCCGAGAGATGATATCTGGCATTGATATATATTCTAAACGAATGTGGTCCAGTAAATCAGACATAAAAGTCTTCTCTGAGAAAGGTATGTTATGAATCAGTCTATAACATTCGTGTCAATAGAAGTTTAGCAAAAAATTAAAAACATTTAAATATTCTTAACTATGATTCAGTATTGTACTGGCTTGTGTAATTTCAGTATCAAGTATTCAGCTGAATATATATTGTCTGTTAGTGCAATGTTTAGCCTTCACTAAAATTAATAAAAGTTACCCAAAGCAAATAATTAATTCAGATTCTCACTAATTCTTGCTCTCTCACAAAATGCAACCAATACTTAACATCACCAAACTGTATAAGTTTGAACACTCTGCTGTCATACCCATAATCTTGGTATCTAAGTGAAAATCCCGGAAACGACTGCATGACCAATTAATTTAAAGCACACACGCTATCAAAAAATATACCAAGAAAATTTCAAACAATTCCTGGTTTCCCTCCAGATTTTGGGTTTGAAGTTTAAACATCCTGAGTTCCAGAAAACTAATCAATCATGCGAGCTCTCATGTACCAAGAAGAGGAAAACTAATCAACTCAGAAGGATGAAGACTTCTAAAATATATATAACAACCAAAAGAAAAAAAATGTGTGTATATAAGAGTAATTTCATTAAAACTTTAAAAAGCAAGATAAACATTTTTTTCATCTGAGAAGAAATATATAAATATAAATTCCTGTAACAGCTACTCTATCTGTTAAAGATTATAAAAAAAATAAGATCTACAATTAACTTCATTTATACCTCTGTGGGATGCTGATGTAAGAAAGTTATTTTCTACTAAACCACAAAAACTTATAAAATACAGTCAACTAACATGCCCTCTGTTCCAAGGACTTTTACTAAATTATCCACGAGATCTTCAGACTTTACCAACATTATAAAAATGTGATACAGTCAGCCCTCCCTACCCACAGGTTCTGCATCAGTGAAATGCATATCAAAAACATACAAGAAAGACAAGAAAGAAGAAAGAAAAATGAAAGGAGACGAAAATCCAGAAAGTTCCTAAAAACAAACTTCATCTATCTTACACTGAATACTGAAGGTATGCTGTAAATGAAGGTATATATCACAGTTTCATCTGCATTTCAAAGACCCTGAGTCTATTCTCCAGCACTTGTTTGAGTATAATTAGATTCCTGCTACTCATAATCATGTTCTCTCTATATAATTGCATTTCAAGTATTCTGCATCTATTTCCCTTTTAAAACATTGTACAAAAACTATTTGTAAATATTGAAAATGAGACATAATGTGTAGTATGAACTCTTGTTATCCAAAGAATTATAATGTAAGAACTATTTGCACAGCGCTTACATTGCATTAAGGATCTTATGTGATATGGTGATGATTTACTATGCCATTTCATATAAAAGCATTGAGCATCTACAGGGTTTTGCTATCCATGGGGAGTTCCACAGATACCAAGGTAAACTATAAATGGTATTTTCACATGGCTCACAACACCTCAATTAACAATTTATAAATATAAATATAAGATCCTTGTCTATTTAATAATTTGTGATGACTTTTCACAATGTTTCCTGACCTTTTCCTTTAGAAGTTTTTGAAAATATACGCAAACAGATACAGGAAAAAAACCTTACACTTGAACTTACTCAAGAAGTAAATACAATTGATGAAGAAATCTCCATGTATTAGGCAAAGATTCTGAGAACACAATAAAAATGACACCCAATGATGTAAGTAATGGAAAAAGAGAAAAAGAGAAAAAGAGAAAAAAAACAAAAATGAGAAAAAGAAGAAAAGACAGGAAAAGGAGAGAAGAAGAGAAAGAGAGAGAGAGAGAGAGAGAGAGAGGAGAAAGAGAGGAGAGAGAGAGAGAGAGAGAGAGAGAGGAGAGAGAGAGAGAGAGAGAGAGAGAAGAGAGAGAGAGAGAAGAGAGAGAGAGAGAGAGAGAGAGAGAGAGAGAGAGAGAGAAGAGAGAAAAAAAATAAAAAAAAAAAAAAATAAAAAAAAAATAATAATAAATAAATAAATAAATAAATAAATAATAATAATAAGAAGAAGAAGTAGAAGAAAGTAAAATAAAATGAAAGAAAAAGAAATGAAAAGAAACAAAAAAGAAAGAAAAAGAAAACAAACAAAAAGAAACAAGGAAAAAAATGCGGACTGCTAATCTTATCAATATGAACTTCCTTAACATTCTTTAAATTCCAGGGCCACTAAAAATGGCAAATCAATACCAAGTCTCCCTAATGCCAGTGCCAACTTATGGCACTCCTATTACACTTCAAAATTACAATTTTCAGTCTCAATTGTGATCTTACACAGACTATAGAAGACTTTTATGATGCCAAGTAAAAAAAAAAGCTGAAAATAAAAACAGAAATACAGGTGAAAAGGTATTTACCTTCATTTGGTGTAGCAGTCGTTGTTGCAGATGGCATCATTAATCCTGTATCCCGAACTTCATCGAAGCGTGTCATTAAAGCTGGTAATCTGGAGGGAAAAAATTTTGACGCCATTACAATCTTAAATAGTAAATAGAAAATGAGGCGGGAAAAAATAAATCCTATGTGGGAAGCAAATCAACATAAATTAAACAAAAAATGGAAGCTGATCTCTAAATTGGTTGAATAAAAATGAACTACAAAAACAAACCTAACTTCAGTTTCTCAGGAATAAAAAAAATGTGGGAATTTCCTTACCCATTTCTCTACATCTATTTAACTCTTAAACAATGCACAGACTTGTGATCTGACACATATGTGGTGCCACACCTTACTAAGCAATCACTTCTATTAATTCCAATTCAATTTGCACAAAAAAGGATAACATTTTTGGAATTCACATATCATATTCTACATTGTGAGACTTGAACACATATTATTCATTTTCTGGCATCTAGTGGGATTTAGGTGCAATCTGCCTTATTGGATCCTCATCTGAGCAAGCCTAAATAGAGTACAGACATCCTATTTAGGACAATTGAGTTAATTTTCGCATTGACAATCCTTTGAACTCTCACTTTAGAACATATAAAATAAAATTAATATCATCCGAACAATCTCCAATATAATTCTACTGTTACAGATTGAGGATCATGATCATCACATATTTTCCATTCACCAACACAAAATAATGGACTAATTCATGGTTTCATACAGCTGGTATACCACAGTATTACAAAATGCCATTGAATATTTAAAAAGCAATAGAAGGTAAAACGTTGCAGACATAGTCCAGTTATTGAATCACCGACATATTATGCATTATGTATTGATAAACTGATGTTAATATTACTCTCTTCTCATTCCAACAAATATTATAGATTTTTACCTTAAAGTGGGGAAAAAATCTTTAAATAGAAATATTGTATGAACTGATTTAGTAATCACATCAACAATAATAATCATGTACACTGGAAGGTCTGCTACAAAGCCATGTATTATGGATCCATAACATTCTTGATACTGAATGGGTATAACATACATCAAATATACTCCTAAAACCAATAAACAGTCCTGTACCACAGCTATAGAGGTACACAATATCTTTCTAGTATACTCTCCTCTATTGCTCATTACACAAAGAAAACTAGCACAAACATTTTTCAGTGGCTCGTAAAGTAAAAACTGTAAAAAAAAATGTTATGAGTTTGCCAATAGCTAAACAATTTATCATTATTAAGCAAGTCGGTTTTCTTTCATCCCATTTCATTCCTTACAATCTAGATGACATGACCATCATGTAATGACAAAATTTGGCTTGCCCTGTGTGACATGAATATGTTATCATGAGAAAATCTGGCTGTGGGCCAGGTGTCACAAGATTGCCATGAACATTTCAGCTGAAGGCCAGGGTGACAAGTGCACAAAGCTCTTGGAGGGTGATTAAACTCATTTGGCATTTAGGAAAGAGCTTTTGCAGTATTCTTATCAATAAACGAGTGTGGGATGTAGTGTCCATGAGCCACGACTGGAAGAGTGACGGATACAGGGAGGATGCTATGCTCTCCATCCTCTCCCTGCCCACCATGAACGGCAGTGCAGGTTGTATTACAGAAAATTATGAAAAAATGAATAAAACTAAAATGACACAAATAACATAATGTTACCTATTGACATTATTATTGTGCTGAATTATAGAATACCTAGAGAGATGATAGGAGTCTGCAAGGAAAACAGTCAAATACCATCTGGATAAATCAAATGTCAAGTATAGACACTGGAAAATGTCAAATAAGCTAAATGCATATGCAGAAAAAGAGAAAATAACATTACAAAGGAGTGGACATGGAGTCTTGTTACTGCACATAAGTGTTCGTATGTGCCTGACATAGAAGCCACACACTCATCAGATTGGCTACTCACGTTAGCCTAATGCCAACGTTTTGGGGCACATGATGGCAGTGAAGCATCTGGATCCAATGGGTTAATGAATTGTTTCAAATTTTAAATCATAATAAAAAATAAACACAAAGAGGATGCTATAGATCATCCTTCAACAGAAATTGTTAAGCAAAATTATACAACTAAGAACAGAAAATTTTTCTACTAGTAAAGAGCCAACTCGCACCACCAGGAATTGCATATACACACATGGCATGACCACAGTGAGTTTAATCCATTAACTGTATTTACACATAGATGGCACCACAAGTGCTTAGTCACCAATCAGTCAGTCACTAGTCCGACCTATCTCACCTGTTTACCCGTTTTCTTGAATTTCATATATATTTTATATAATCCTATCTTGCTATTACTGTTCATGTATAATAATTATAATGTGAATATCATATATTCCCAGAAGGAATTGGGTTAATAAAAACAAAGAAATTAGGGTTAAGCCAACTTTGGAAGTCTGTACCTTGAGAACTAGTGCCATCAGAACCATAAACCTTAATGCAATTTATCAGCTCCCTATATTATCACTGCAAGTACAAGTGCCATCATAACTTTGGGCCCACCCTTGACACTGGGACTGGGTTAATATAGTATATATCAAATCATGAAAACTTAAATCTACTTATATGCCTGTCTTTAACTCATTGGATTGTGGTTGCTTCACGGCAGTCGTATGCTCCAAAATATGGGCATTAGGCTTACATGAGCAGCTAATCTGATCTGATCTTTTTTTTTTAAGCATTTTTAAACTTTTTTGCCACTTTTCAATGTCCATATTTGAGATCTGATTTGCTTTATCCAGGGGGTAGTAGACTGTTTTCCTTGCACAGACTCCATATCATTTCTCTAGATAGTCCAAAAGTTTCTCTTGACGCAATGGTCACATCGTCCAGATTGTAGGGGTTAATGTGTAATTCTTTATAGTTTGGAAATTCATATTAATATCTTATATTTCTGACATTTCCACAATATACATACATTTTCAATAACATTTCTGTTCAATAATTGTAAAGAAACAAAAAATATATACATAAATAATAATAATAAAATAAATAAATAAATAAAAAAAGAAAAGAAAAGAAACTCAAACTAACTTCACATTATCAAACTTGGAATATTACAATTATGCTGTATAAATTGAGTAATAAGAGTAAAGGACATATTCTTATGATCAAATTACACTTTAATTTGGTAAAAATGAAAACATTCAGCCTGACACTAAGTAAATATAAAAGATTTGCTAGTACTGCAAATTCATTTGTAAAAAAAACTACATATTTCTCAAAAACTATTCTGCAACCTGTTTTCCAGATCAATAATAGATCATTTTATAAAATGAATACTCTACAAAATCTATTTCATAATAAACATTCAATAAATTCATAAACTAGATATCCATTCACACAACTAACACTTTTAGCATGGTATTACTGGAATGATTGCCAAATGGTTATCTATCTTTTCTTTCTAATCTAATTCTTTATTCCAGTTTCCTATCTAGATGACACACCTTGTCCAATTCTATACTAAGGGTATTACACAATTTCTTTCAATTATTATACAAATAGCATTCAGTTCTGGAATTAATTCTATATTACTTTACATATTCTAACTCGATCTGTGGTATCTGATCTCTTAGAACTTTAATTCAAGAACTAATTCAACAATAATCAAATTGATTTTTCAAAGACATAACTCCATTGTTTTCTGTCTTCTTCACAGTTTCCATTTTCTTCTCCTCATTTTTCCTCCTACTTTTTCTCCTCCATCATTTCTAAATCACCACACAGCAACTTCCTTAAACAAAGATTTATGAACTATAAAGGCACCTCTCTCTCAAATGTTACACCACTCTCAACAATTTATTAAATTTCCAGGCGTTCCTTTTCCACTTGCAATCTGTAAGAGAACTCTTCACTCTCCCAAACATTCTGATTACTTCAGGTATTAACTTTCCCTGCTCCCTTTTTAAGTGAAATCCTTTCATCTCTTTTATCATATATAACTCAGGTCTACATATTCAACAGAAGGCTTCTGAAAACATTAATTTAGGTTTCTTTTCATTACAGTTTATATCATGATTATCAATAACAAAACAGGTATGGATACCAATATCTAACTTTAAACTAGAGGTCTGTGCTGATATTTTGGTCTTCATGGCAGGTACTTGCTCTCAAAGTATCTTATCACTTATTCACTTTTCATTAATCACATTTTCAAAATAGCTTTTGAAAAACTGTTTCCATTGATCAATGAATATAAAAAAGCTATATATAAAAATGCAACATGGTCATCCTTTTCCACTTATTACTGCATTTTCCAAAATTCAAATTAGAATGTGTGAGGATTCTCACATGTAAATTCATTAATCACAACATTTCTGGGAAATTACTGTCAAAAGGAATGCATTACTTAAATGCAATTTTCTTTTGGTATAAGATCATTAAGCAAAAACACATGTGGAGGATGGAAAACACAAATTCCACTACCTGTGAATATACATGTAAATTCTCAAAAAAAAAAAAAAATCCCCTATTACTGGTCATGTATAAATAGCAAATTTCTGATCGGAAAAAAAGTTCTTTCAAATTCACTGTTATTTTAAAAGGTGAATGCAATAATACTGACAAAAAATATAATAAAAATTACTTTACAAACTATACTCTTTAACATTACCATTCTGTATTCCAAATCAACAAAATAGCATTAATAACTTTTATGCTTATTTAATACTGCCGTATGTAACAAAGATTATCATAACAATGACAAAAATCACAACAAATAAATACAAGGAGAATCACACAAAATAGGTTAATTCCCATAACAACACACCAAACTTAATAATAAAACACTTTCTACAATACATCAAATCTGATCACAAGAAAACACCTTCATAGATCACTCAGGAAACACTCATGAAAAAACATCAAAATACCACTCACTTTCCAGAAGGAATATTGTGTTTCTTTGTCAAATCCATTCTCAATCTTTCACCATAATGTTTGTAGCACTCAACCAAGGTGTTGAAGGCGCAATCTCTCACTGGAGCTGTTGGGTCAGACAGTAGTTTTACTACATGTGGGATGAGCCGTGAGACTGTTACTGCTGAAGCTCCATGACTGAAAATAAAAAAAAGTCATCAGTTAGTGAACAATGGAAAATGGAGTTCATATTTGATATTAATACAAATACAAATACAAATATAATAATAATAAGAAGAATAATAAGAATAATAAGAAAATAAGAATAAGAATAAGAATAAGAACAAGAACAAGAACAATAAGAATAATAATAAGAAGAATAACAATAACAATAAGAATAACAATAAGAATAAGAAGAATGATAATAAGAATATGAATGAGGTAAGCCTATAAGGCATAGTCTTGACCTACTGATTCTATAGACTGACACTTCATCCCCATGTGCTAAGAATGGTTGGGACCTAATCATTAGCTGCACAAGAGAGCCTCAAATTACTCATCATTAGATAAGCACTCAAGCACCTTATCTACTGAACTATTGCACCCACAAAGTTTTTAGCTGACATGAACATAGATATAGAGAGTCCCTATGACTTGCATATACAATAATGAATTGGAAATCACTATGACACACTAATGAATTTTTAAAACTGAAGTTCCACATCATTCTCTAAGGGTTCAAATGTACAGCATTATCAAAAAAAGGAAAATAACAGTACTTGATGAATACAAGTAACAGCTTACAGATAACTAAACTATTCTGCTAGCATATTTATTTAATCATCCAAATACCTGTTCTTGCAAATTTAAAAATTGTAAACAGATCAACAAAATACTATTTTAAAATATTACATTAGCTATGGCAGTTATCAGTTCATACTCTATACATTAAAATGCAAAGCCAATTATCCACTCTTGAAATTGGATGATTAATCACATGATGCTGATATATAATTGATTTAGCTATATAAATTTGAACATCTACGGAACTATATATATTTTTAAATCAAATGTTCCTACATAATATATTTCCTGAAACCCATATTCTTCACTACTCCCTCATGGTCCTCTTAACAATTTTTCCTCATACTTTAAATACATCTTCAACTCATACTGTAGTTACTATAATACAAGACCATTTCCTCCTAAATAAGTCTTTGGTCTCGTGTAAAGCTTAATTGCACTCACTTGGTTAATGTATTCTGAAGGCATGTCATGACCTCTTCTCGGACTTTGCCATTTTTGTGGGAGAAGGCTGGGATAAGCCTTTCAAACATATTATTTGGGGTGACCACATTGTCCATCATACTGGAGAGTAGCGTCTGTGCTTTTTCTCGGACTGCATCTTTACTGTCACCTGGAAGGATTGGGAAAAATTTAGAGATGTGTAACATTGTACATTAAAAGGATAAACGACAAGAGGAAGAAATCAATGAAAGTAAAAACACTACAAAACTGGAAAATGGTAACAGCAACAGATGTGACATAACCACAGCTGCGTGCAAACCTGTCATCTCAGTTCTAATAAACTGCTTTTACAATATGGACTTTTCTCCTACCAACTGTGAATCAAATCACTCTGCTGAGACATCCCAAGCAAAACAATCATTTAATATTCTGCAGAAGTTTGTTGAACCAAAATATAATTTACAGATTACAGCAGTAACAAGTAGAGTTTGCATTTCTAGCCTCTGTGGAAAAAGCTATTTAAGTTAATCTATCACAATTTTTCCATCAGAATAACTAATTGCTTTTATAAATATCAAATGTTATTTATGTTGTTAGATGTAACAGAAATATAATTTATCATTTAGTAAAAGTACACAAATATACACACGAAAATAGCAAAATAAACATTATTAAAAAAGAAAGTGGTTTAACCAACTGACACTGGAGGCATGCATTATACTCTATAGTTTTGTTTTACTAATTTTGTTTACAGAGGGCCTAGATGGCTTCACAGATGCATAGGCCCCAAGGAGTCAGTTAAACATTAAAATCACTTGTACTTTGTCAACAATAATCATATTAATATATATTTTTTAAATTCTTCCAAAACCTCAAGGAATTGACAAATAGGTGAGGTCAGACAGACCTAGTAAATGACTCCTTGGCAACTAGGCTAAGTGCTTCTGAAGCCATTTGCATGTAAACAAAATTACTTAAGCAAATCATATTGCTAGGCAGAGTATGTATACATGTAGTCCCAGCATCACCAGCTTAAAACACCATCATAGCGTACAATAACGGACTATGAAATAAAGTAAGATCTGTAAATATACAGAAAAGTAATTTACCAAATATGAAAAGGGAAATGAACTCCCAAAAATACTTTAAAGAGGACTGATGATTTTTTACAATTAAATTCAAGAATGAAAAGATTTTTTTTCCTACTCAAAATGTGTTTTAAAAAAATCATAGTTAAGCTTGAAACATCTACAGTGCTTGTCTCATATATTTAGAAATGCAGAACGTATTAATCTCAAAACACAATCACATAAATATTGAAAGAATTTCATATTATATACCTACTGTAAAAAAATGGAAAAACACAGGAAAAAGTAATTTTCTTTCAACAAACAATAATATGAACATGAATAAAATAACAATAACAATATTAAAAAATAGACAATAAAAAATAATAATAACATTACCAATAATAACAGCAACAACTACAATAATAATCATTATTATCATTATTATAAGAATAATAATAAAAAATAAAAAATATATACTACTACTTACTACTACTACTACTAATAATAATAATAATAATAACAATAATAATAACAACAACAACAATAACAATAGGAATAACAATAATACCTAACAATAACAGCAATCATGATAACATTGATGATATTAATAATCATTGTAATAATATCAAGAGTAAAAATAACACCACCACCAATAATAGCAATAGCTTTCATTTAATCCGCCAACCTACCTAATCTGTCCGCCACTGACGGGACAACCGAGGAGAGATAAGGCCGAAAGTCCTCCTTCATGCGGTCCACCAGGAAGGTCATCACCTCCAACCCATTCAAGGTCACCTGAAAATCAACACCATTATTAGTACATTGTAAATCACGCCACATCTTAATTACTAAAACAAATTATGCGGGAACATTGGATTTCTGATGACGAAGATCATAATTATCGCAGGAGATAAAAGGAGAGCTAAGATCACCACATTAAGAACAATTACATGAATGAGAAAAATAGGAAAAAGGAAAAACTGAAAAAGGGGTGGTTTTCATCTGCGAGTATTTTTGAGAAGGAACATTAACTTTCATTACCCTGGCCATAAAACTTTCAAGGTCTGAATTTTCCCAGGAGGGTTTAAAAAGCATTCCTTATGTTAAAATCTTTGTGAAGGTCAAGCAGGATTTTCGATCTACCTTTTGAGATATAACTGAACAGTTCCCTTATCAGAGGCATTGATCACTCAATATTATCTAAATATTAATTTTCGTTAAGGCAAAATTGTTTCAACTTTTCTATTAGGCAAGTTTCTCACGAAGCAGAAAAGACAAAGTAAAATAAAATGAATTTATTCAATACAGTGTGCATTATTAAAAAAGACAAACGATCTACTTCAACGTCGACAAACAGACGAAATCTGTTCCCACGGACGGTTCAAAAAAGCAACACACGGTCACGCACGTTAAACCCAACCACGAAAAAAGCAGCGAGCGCAGGTGAGTGCTCAGGACAATCGCCACAAGTCTGTAAACAACGCCATGGCGACACTAATGACCTGACCCCTTGACCCTTCCCGGCATAAGTCGCGGGTCAATTTCCTCGCCGTGTCCAAGCCGGTTTATTACTCGTGCCGTCCCTCCACCGTTCACACCTCCTAATACTTGCTCCTTTTCCCACTTTCCTCCTCCTTCACTTACCCCATATCTATTGCTTCTTCACTCATTTAATTACCTCCCTTTCCCTTCGTCCCTTACCCCTCGTTCTTTACACGTCATCTGTCAACACCAAGCCAATGCAATAACAGCAAGGGGACGGAGGAAACGGAGAGAGTATGTACGTCCTGCTGAGTGTGACGAGAACTTGCGATTCTAACAGCAGAATGAAAGAAAATAGTTAAAGAAAAATAAGAAAGTTGGATTTTCACCCTTGAGTGCACTCTTTACGTAAGCGCGATAATGGGTAATGACTATCGCAACATCAGAGGTTAGCCAATGACAAACGTGAAAAGGGGTCGCGCAGGCTACGAAAATAAATTAGTAAATGGAATCTTTCTCAACCTACTTAATATATCACTTGCAAAATGCGAGGCATGGTTCACTGGAAATCACGGCGTTGCGTTTATGATTATCTAGTAAAGTGGTGAAACTAAATATTCGTTGCCTTTGTATGCATGTGCCTAGTGTGTACTGTATATCTATATCTATATATATCTATCAATCAATCAATCAATCAATCTTTCTATATATACGTATACATATGCGTAGAGGCTATATATACAGTGCGTGCATACAAACATATACAAAGATATACATATGAGAGAAAGCGTGTGTACAGTCATGATATCCACCGACACGATAATGTTGGCACCCATACGGAAGTCCTCTTCCCCGACGCCAAAGTAAAAGAGGGGCGTGACGTAAGCCTAGTCACGCTTGTTTTACATGCCAGCGCAATGGCCTGAACCCTTTCCCCGGCGGTCAGCCCCCGTGGCGTGCATTACCTCAACAATCTCCATTCCCCAACCTTCGATTCCCCTCTCCTCCTCCCACTCTTCAATACTTCACCTTTCCATGACATCCTGGCATATCACGGCATGTCATACGGTCTGGGTCACGCCATAGTTCGTTCCTTCCTTCTTTTCTTTCTTCCTTACTTCCCTCCCTCCTTCCTTCCTTCCTTTATTTCTGCATTCGATCTTTCATTCAACAACATATGGCTAATGTGAGACGATTTTTTTAAATGACCCCCCCCCAAAAAAAAAAATAATAAAAAAAAAAAAATACATATCCTATGAAAAACACAAATGGCAAACTTTGTTTCCTCTTTTTACGCAAGTCAAAAATATAAAATGAAAAGGGATCAGCAAATCCATAATCCCGCGAATCCGCACACATCCACGCCGCATCTGTCTGTGCAACACCAATCCCAAAACAGAATTAGGACGCACTGAAAATTATTCATAAATCGTCCGCGTAAGCGAAAGGGCGGCCATTACGAAGGCAACATATATGCAACTTAAAACACAAAGAAAATAGTGGTGTCTCCTGCGTTGATGGTTTCATGGGTGCCATATAAATTGCCCTTTCGCTTATTACTGCAATTATGTAACGATCCAAACGCGGACTTTCGGCCAGGGAGTACCCGGCACACGGGAGACGGGATCGATGAAATATATGCGGCATTAACCGAAACTTTTGACCTTTCGTAAATGGGGAACATATATATCTATATTTGCTTTATTCATATAGTTTACATACATACACACATTAATAAACACACTAAACACACGTACAATGATTCCTAATATTTCACTCTTATAACCGCTTTCATTTCTTTTCATTTTTCTCCACCTTCATTTTTATCACCTCCTCGAACTTTCTCTTATCCCATCCGTCATCTTCCGTTTTCCTTCTTTATTGCCATCCATTTACAATTTTCGTTTACAACTAAACTCTTCCACCTCTTCGTCTCCATCTCCTTTATCCTCATCATCCTCCACTTCACCCAATTACCAGTTTCAATCCGACCTCCAATTGGAGTGCCAGAGGATAATCTGAACAAGCGTGCCGACCAGGAAGGGAACCCAAGGACCCACTTTCCCTCCCTAGCGTGACATGTCTCTCAGGTGATCATGTGGGCCTAACGCCGAAGTAGTTGGGAGGAACACCAGGTTAATTAGGAAGGCGAGAAAAGGGGAGGCAGGGGACAAGGGAGAGGGGCAAGGGAATAGGGGTATTGGAGCGGAGAAGGGTTAGCGAGAGTGCAAGTGGGTACAGGTGTGGGCGTGAGTGAGGGAGATAGAACGGTGAGGGCGCAAGGAGGAAGAAGGTGGAGAGGGCGTAAAATGAAAAGGTAAGGGAGAAGGGGAGAATGCGACAAGGGCGTAAATAAAGAAAGGCTGGAGAAGGTATTCGAGAGGGGGAGAGGGAGGGTGGTATGGGAGAAGGGGTAGAGGAAGGGAGACAGAGAAAGAGATAAATAGAGATAGAGATAGAGATAGAGATAGAGATAAAGATAGATAGATAGATAGTGGATTGAGTATAAGAGGGGCAGATTGGAGAAGGCGAATGAGGAGAAATACAGAGAAGAGGGTGTATTAGGGGAAGAGGGGGGGAGGAAGGGGGGGGGGACAAGCTCTGTAATGACCCGTGACCTGCGACGTTGCTGTCCCTCGGGAAAGATTGTGCGGTCGGGGGTAGCTGTTCCGGGTTATCTTTGTGGTGTTGCGTGTGTTACGAGGTTGGCACAGGTAAGGAGTGTGTGTTCTCTGAGTATTTGGATATATGTATGTAGCCTATATGAATACATAAAATATCATATAGTTATTTCTATGTAAAACTCTCCATCTACCTAGACCTATTTATCAATATGTAAAATTTATATTTAGAAGCGTGCGTGTGTGCATGCGTGTGTGCGGTATGCGTGTGTGTGTTGTGTTGTGTGGTGTTGTGTGGAAGAGAGAAGAGAGAGAGAGAGAGAGAGAGAGAGAGAGAGAGAGAGAGAGAGAGAGAGAGAGAGAGGAGAGAGAGAGAGAGAGGGGAAGAGAGAGAGAGAGAGAGAGGAGAGAGAGAGAGAGAGAGAGAGAGAGGAGAGAGGAGAGAGAGAGAGAGGAGAGAGAGAGAGAGAGAGAGAGAGAGAGAGAGGAGAGAGAGAGAGAGAGGAGAGAGGAGAGGAGAGAGAGAGAGAGAGAGAGAGAAGAGAGAGAGAGAGAGAGAGAGAGAGAGAGAGAGAGAGAGAGAGAGAGGGAGAGAAGAAGAAGAGGGAGAAAAGAGAAAAGGAAAAAAGGAAAGACACTATAGGGAAAAGAGTAGGAGAAGAAAGACTGGAGCAAATACGACTGTCTCTGATTCGAAAAACAAGAAGCATAAGAGAGACGAGAAAGCAGGCTTTGGGCATCCTAAAGGACCTTCGTCACTATGAGTCACTCCTATTTCTCTGCTTGCCTATCTGTCTGCGGTCTGTCTCGCTCCCTATCTCTTCGCTATGGCGAGCTGGTATGATGTTTTTCTCCCTTTTTTCATAGTACGTGTCTTTTAAAAAAAATTCTCAAGATATTCAGTATCCTGATGTTATCTTTTTGTCTATTTTTTGGGGGGAGAGGGAGGCTTACTAGGCCCTAACCCACTGATGATTTATTCTTTTGCGACGCTCTGAATCATTCATCCTGTCTCTTTTTCTCGCCTCCCCCGCACCGTACGTTGGTCTCGTTCAAATTTCACTCCTCTCTCTTTCTCTCTCCATTTCGCTTTCCCTTTCCCTGCCCTCTCCACCCACTCACTCAATCCCTATCTGTCTGTGTATATCGGTTTGACTATCTCTGTCTGTCTGTCTATTTCTCTCCTATTTACATCTTTATACATCTTTATGGAGGCCCTGCACCTCTCTTCCTCCCTTTTCTCTCTCCCACACGCACGCCGCAGGTACGTAGGTAAACGTTTCGGAATCGATGCGACGGGCCAGCATGAGTCACTCGCGGAGCATGTGCTTGTGCGCGCGTAGGGGGTGGGGTCCGGCGCGGAGTAGCCCGATTAAGGCTCAAGGGCTGTACAGTAAAAGAAAAAAAAGAAAGACAGAAAACTCGTGCACACATTTAATTCGCTATACCTAGAGCTACGTGTGATATATGGGTTACAAATGGAATTACGAGTGGGTCAGATACACAGCAGGATGCAGGATAAGGAGAGAGGTGTGGCTGGGTTAGGATGCTAGATTAGGACATCTCGGGTCAATGACCGATTGCAAGGGAAGCGACGGAAGGCAGCGATAGTCAAGAGAGCCGAAGGGATACATTGCTTTTGTCTAGCACGGTAGACTTCTAGACATTACTAAGGTCCGTGGAGGAGTGCAGCGTAGACACAGATTGGGTGCTAGACACATCTAGGGACGGCGGCGGGGGCAGACGGGGTGATCAATAAGGAGGGAACCACGTCACACCCCCACCGGTGGCGCCTGCCTGGCTGACTCATCTTTGCACACATTCATACGTACACGAACTCTCATACTCATGGAGATGTGCACAGTTACAGTTACATACAGTGTGAACATGCTCGGACGCACATATACATACAGCTATGCAAGCAATCTGACAGACAGACAGAAAAACGCAAATAACCGAGTCAAACCCATTCCGCTCTCCTCCGCATCCCGCCTAATCTGCCAATCCTCCCTAATCAATTCCGACCACTCCGACCGCCTCCCACATCGCCATAGAACAGCTGAACACTACACAACTGCACAGGACGGTAAGCTGGCATCACAGCTGCATAGGAGGAAGAGCGTGACATCACACACCTGGATAAGACGAAAGGCGTGACATCACACCTGCACGAGACAAAGCCCCGGAGCAAAAGAACGTACACGCTTTCGTTACGTGAGCGGCGAGGAACGTAAGCGGCGAGGAACGTGAGCTCTCTGCGTCACGTTGCGAGACATTCGTGTCTTCTCACCTGGAAATTCCTTGAGCGAAAGATAGAAAGAACGAAATAAAAACGCCACACACAAGACCTCAGAATTTTAATATCAACGCTATGTCAATTACAGTTATACCGACAATACAGGTAAATGTACATTTATGTGCGTCGTTATACGAAGTCTAATTCAAATATTCATCTAATCCCTCACTCCCACTCACTCCTTCCCTTCCTCCATCCTTACCTCCTGCCCTCCCTCTCTCACTCTTACTTTTACTCTCGCTCTCTCCCCCTTCCCTTATGTGCCCATACTCACAGCTGAAACTCATTCTCTCCCTCTCTCAACTCCAAAATTCCTCCAGCCCTTCCTCCCCCTCATAATTATTCTTATGAAAAACTGAAAAGAGGTTCAGAAGGGGAAAACAACATCTACGATTCCTTAGGAGATGATTCACACGTGTACGCAGTAAATGTGAGCTAAAATTAGGCCAGCTGTGACAAGCGATGAGTCAACATCCATCATTCATGTAGGCATATCGGTACTTCTACGCTTTCTGTGCCTGTGCTCAAAAGTACCAAGAGATAAAGGGAGGGAATGGAAAAGAGGATGGGAGGAGACTGAGAATGGGAAGAGGGAAGAGAAGAGAGGTGAAGGGAGAGGGTGGGAAAAAGAGGGAAAGGATGAGAGAGAGGAGGGGAAGAGAGAAAAGAGACAGAGAGAAGGAAAGGGTGAAACAGAAGAAGGAGAAGGGAGGAGAGAGGGGGGAAGGGTAAGACAGAGGAAGGGGAAACGAGGAGAGAGAGAGAAAAAAGGGAGAGAATATGATAAAGGAAAAGAGAGAGAGGTGGGGAAGGAGAGGAGAAGGGAATGAAGATGACGAGAGAAGAGAAGAAAAGGGCAA
The DNA here is from genome assembly GCF_015228065.2 of Penaeus monodon. Taxonomy (NCBI): domain Eukaryota; kingdom Metazoa; phylum Arthropoda; class Malacostraca; order Decapoda; family Penaeidae; genus Penaeus; species Penaeus monodon. Next base: position 41,991,844 of record NC_051401.1, on the reverse strand, counting down.
ACAAGGACAAGGGGAAAGAAGACAGCAAGAGAATGATAGAGTGAAGGCGAGAAAGAAAGAGTACAAGAAAGACAAGAAGAAACCGGAAGGGGAGAAAGAGAAAAAAGAGGGGAAGAGAGACAATGAAGGGAAAAAGGGAGAGGGAGTAAATAACGAGATGGTGGAATGGAGAAAGGAAGATGAAAATATGAGAAAAAAGAAGCGGGTCTACGCGCGCGCCCGCATCTGTGTGTGTGTGTGTGTGTGTGTGTGTGTGTGTGTGTGTGGTGTGTGTGTGTGGGGTTTTGTGTGTGTGTGTGAGAGAGGAGAAGGAGAGAGAGGGGAGAGGAGAGAGGAGAGAGAGAGAGAGAAAAGAGATAGAGAGGAAGGGGGGAGAGGGGGAGAGGGAGAGAGGGAGAGAGGGAGAGAGGGGGGGAGGGGGGGGGAGAGAGGGAGGGAGGGAGGGGGAGGGAGGGGGGGACGGAGAGAGAGAGAGAGAGAGAAGGGGGGGGAGAGAGAGGGGGAGGGAGGGGGGACGGGGGGAGGGACGGGAGGAGGGGGGGGGAGGGGAGGGGGAGGGGGGAGGGAGAGAGAGGAAAAGAAGAGAGAAGAGAGAGGAGAGAGAGAGAGGAGAGAAGAGAGTGAGAGAGTGAGAGAGTGAGAGAGTGAGAGAGAGAGAGAGAGAGAGAGGCGGGAAGTGGGGGGCAGAAAGAGGGGGGCGGTGCATGGTAGCCGGAGCTTAAAAGAAAGCGGAGACGGCGGTGCAGGATCGCGTTACATAGCCGACCCGCTGCCAGATCCAAGCACAATCTCGGCGCCAGGCAAGCGGAGATGGCAGGGGGGGCGTCTAGGATTCCGCACTCCAAGCACAGGGTCCCCTAACGAAAGGAGTGCCGTCCCCACACAAGCCCGCATCCGTTACTTCAGGCATAGGGCAAGAAACAAGCCAGCAAGCAAGAAAACAAGCCAGCAAGCAAGAAAACAAGCAAGCAGGCACGCAGTCAAACTCTTCCAGTGTCACAGCGCGATCACAGTTACGCCATATGACCTCGGCGCAAACACTGGCCTCACAGAAGGGCGGTCTGCATGCGCCCACGCCGTAAGGTAAATCATGAATTCCAGGAAGGCACACGATCTCATGATCAGGCGAGGAACCACGAAATTCTACTAATTCCTCAAACAAACATGGTCTTCCATGGCCATATTAATCGAAAGACGCTACTCCCGGTAATTCAATCTAATATTCTGGTTAGATCATTTCCTGTGTCTGAAATAAACAAAGAGCGGTACTTGCCGTCTAGTAGCATAGTAGCAGTAAATGAGTTATACCATTATGAGTAGTATTTAGTACATATATTAATAGTAGCAACATAGAGTATAAATGTAAATAACGACAGTAACTGCAACAGAATCCCGTAATTCCATTTTCGATGCAACACAGCGGCGATGGAGCAGGTAGCATAGCAGTAGCAGCAGCATCATTAGTACCGCTATAATAGCAGCGGCATAACGAGCAAAATCAGCATTAGGGCAATCGTTGGCAGCACCCACATTAGCATTTGGCAGCAGCAGGAATATTAATATTAAGCAGTAGTAAAAACAGCAACAGAATTAGCGCTAAGCCAACGGCAGTCGTAGTGTGATGATGGTTTTATGATTATACCGATAACGATGATGACAACGACCACCACCACAACAATAATAATACCAAACATAATAATCACATAAAGAGGCGTTTAAGGGCAAGGTTTTGTAAGCGTGAATTCGGGGTAAGTGGGTGAAGGGGCTGGCCGGGAGTGTGAGTCAGAGGCCGGCGTGTTGCACGGGAAAACACTCCATATTATTGACTTCGCCCATCACCCTGATCACATTATTGACGGCGACTGGAAAAAGGATGGGAGGGATGGGAAGGAGGAACTGGGAAGGGAAGGGGGGACTGGGAAGGGAAAGAGGGACAGAGAAGGGAAGGAGGGACAGAGAAGGGGGAAAAGGAGAGGTAGTGAGCGGGGAGAGGGAGGGGGGGGGGAGAGAGAGAGAGAGAGAAGAGAGAGAGAGAGAGAGAGAGAGAGAGGAGAGAGAGAGGAGAGAGGGGAGAGAGAGAGGGAGAGGGAGGAGAGAGAGAGAGAGGAGAGAGAGAGAGAGAGAGAGAGAGAGGAGAGAGAGAGAGAGAGAGAGAGAGAGAGAGAGAGAGAGAGAGAGAGAGAGAGAGAGAGAGAGAGGGAAGTCATACCTATAGAGGGAAAGAATTCGTGTGTCACTGGAGCTCAGCCACACCTCGTTCCCATGAACACAGATACGCATGCGCACAAGTGCACTTAAAAAAAGTCGAATGCTTATTGCGGTTAGCTTTCGTCAGAATTTATTGTGTAAGTCGGCCAGTGTGTGGTTAAAGCGCAGTCAAAGATAATTGTTTGCTTGCTTGCTAGCTTGCTTGACGACATCAGCCATGTCTATATCAACATGCACATGCTTACGACTCATTAACAACGAAAATGATGCATAAAGCTCCAAACAAAAGAGGAAATTAAACGAACAACAAAGAATAAATAAGTCCACGCAATGAAAAGACTATTAAAGCTCCCTCCATAATGAGCGGCTCGAAAGAGGAAGGCCACTCCTCACCCCGAACAATACTCCTCGACACAACAGCAACTCCTAGATCACTCCCTTCAATTCGATACACGAACTACGTCACAGGTGGTAACACAACGAAAATGGTGAAATTAGGACAGGTGGTAGAGACAGACGGTCAGAGAAGATAGTTGGTCACACGAGACAGTGTCAAAGAAAGAGGGACAAGTACTGAGAGAGATACTAAAGATGGTCAGAGAAACAATATTATTAAAAGTGACAAGATAGTTGGTCCGCGAGACGAGACAGATGGTCATGAGAGTAGACAGGCGATCGCCGAGATGCTAGCAGGAAGAGATGCAGACTCCTTCAACCTGGCACGTGTCTCGTCCAGCTCGCCCTCGCCCTCTCCCATCAATCCATCACGCAACCCATTAGTTTCTCTCGGAATTTTGAGTTGCGTTAGTCGTTCAACCAGTCAAGCCTGCTGCACCCACCCACGAGAGACCGGCGCACCCACCCGCCCACTCGCCCAACCGCCTACCCGCCCACGGAGTCGCAGCGATTCCACCTGGCCGCATTAACCTCAATTCCTAGTCCAATGCGATCATAAATAAAGGTACCAACTGCACTCTCGCCGTCTCTGGAATGCGTGTGTCTTGGAGAGTGGGCGTGGGTGGGGAGGGGCGTCGAAAGATCCACGTCGCAGCCCAAAGGGGCTGCCTTGAGTGTTTATTCCTTTTTTTCAATCTATGACGAAGAAATGGCGAAAGACTCATATCATTAAACTCTTTTGGATGCAAATATAGCTACGATCTCAACGCTTGCCGAACCATGACGATGCGGACACTCAGATCAGTAATCCATTCACAGAGGCAGGGCGAAGGACTTGAATCATAATAAACGACAGTGATTAAAAGACTAATGGATAAATGGATAATCATTAAATCTGTCTTTTTATAAAGTGAACACCAAATGGAGGTGAAAGAGAGAGAGAGAGAGAGAGAGAGAGAGAGAGAGAGAGAGAGAGAGAGAGAGAGAGAGAGAGAGAGAGAGAGAGAGAGAGAGAGAGAGAGAGAGAGAGAGAGAGAGAGAGAGAGAGAGAAGAGAGAGAGAGAAATCATGAATAATAGCACTGTACTGATCAAACCAAATATTAATCTACTAGGCATTTGCGAATTTAGCAACAAATCATAGTTCAATTAAGCTGATTAATATCACGATAGTGGCATCGACTGAATATTAGCGCGAACAATACAATTTCAGACAAAATTCCCTAATCACCAACAATTTTAGCAGCATCCCAATAAACAATTACTCTTGATTTCTGAGACCAGATAGTGATACAGGACGAAGCAAACAACAAAAACTTAAATCAAACTAGAAGACGGGAAAAATGACCATAACGCAAGCACATGCACGCGAGCCAAAACCCTCGCAGAAAGGGACATAAAAACGGAGACAATATAGACAGAAAAAAGTGGACGGAGATGGATAATGAGATCGAAAGAAAGGATAATAAAAACCTCCAACAGGTGTCTTCTCCAATAACCCCACCTCCCTCCTCCTTTGTACCCTGCCCCCCTGTATCCACCCATCCCCTCCTGCGCGTTTTAGGTTGACACAAGCGCCCAACCTGCCGCGAAATTAACGTGAATTTAGCACGGGATAATTCTGGGCGTGGGCGGAAGGACGGGCGCACAATGGCTCTTGTTCTTGGTGAACTGATGCTGCGATAAATCATTTCCTCTCTTGGACGCTTTTATTTCCCAGGTTGCTACGATGCAACGCGAGGGCAAGTTTGAGGTCACTGCGAAAGAAAGAGAGAAAAAAGGGAGATAGGAGATAGGAGAGAGATAGAGAAAGAGAAAGAGAAAGATAAAGAGAGGGAGATAGGGAGGGAGGATAGGGAAGATGGAGACAAAAACGGAGTTGTAGAGGAAGAGGGAGAGGCAGAGAGAGGGGGAGGGGGAAGGGGGGGAGGGGAGAGGGAGAGGGAGAGGGAGAGGGAGAGAGAGAGAGAGAGAGAGAGAGAGAGAGAGAGAGAGAGAGAGAGAGAGAGAGAGAGAGAGAGAGAGAGAGGGGGGGGTACTATATCATAAAAGTTCGTGCTGCCCTCTTCTCTTGCTCCTTTACCTCCTCCTTCACTCTCCTCCTCCTCCTCCACTTTTTATACCCCCCCCCCGACAATGTCCCACGAGCAACAGGATCCTAACCGTAAATCTGCAGAGATATTCATCCTCCAAAAATATAAAACCGCAAGTTTCTGGAACATTCTCCGTGGTTGCAGCTTGCGGCAATCCGGGTACTCAATAAGACATCCTGGGTACGCTGTCTGTGGGACACTACTCGAGACACGATACTATCTTGCCATTTTATTTTCGCCTGTGCTAGCGTTTACTGCCCCTAAAACCCTATTTAGCTAGGCACTCGTTCTTCTGGTCTATCTCATATATGCTGTTCCCTCTGACTTTCCACATTTTGGTAACTGCCTTTCTCCCTCTCTCTCTCTCTCTCTCTCTCTATCTCTCTCTCTCTCTCTCTCTCTCTCTCTCTCTCTCTCTCTCTCTCTCTCTCTCTCTCTCTCTCTCTCTCTCTCTCTCTCTCTCTCTCTCTCTCTCTCTCTCTCTCGGGGGGTCTCCTCATACACACAGTCACTCACTGTTTCTCACCCCTTTTCATGACTTATCTCCTACCATTTTCTTCTTACACATGCATTTGTCCTCAATAGTTATCCAATCACTTTTCCCCTATTTTTCTCTCCTCTTCGTTTTTCTCTTATTTTGTTGTGTTTTTCCTCTTTTTAATCCCTCTATCCCTCCAACCTTCTAATCCCCTTTTTAACAGTGAATCATAGCCATTCGCGATCATCTCCATCTCCGCCCAACAGCACACCTGCAGCACAGCCCACAACGGGAGCTCAGCGAACACATTGGTCAATAAGCGGGCCTGTCAGCAACCGCGGTGTCTCCGCACAAACGCTTGCAAGGTCGCTGTTAGCAGGAGTATTAGACCGCAATGTTACACCGGATACAGGTCGCCGCTCACGGCTATACTTGGGCCGAACGATCAGTGAAGTGAATAAAAATAAATGAAGTAATAATAATAAAAATGTCCTATGCTCTCTGTCTCGAAACGAACCGAATCCTGCACGCCCTACCTATACGAGAAGAGCGCTCAGCCAACGCCAAACAGAACACCTTTTCACATGTCAATTCATCATTGCATAAGCCTTCTTAAAATGGGGAAAAAAATTAAACGAGGTGGCATTTCCTCCTCGCCACAAACGGGGCCGTGCTTGACATTCTCTTCGCTCACGTTGCCGAAAATGGCAGTAGTGAAGGCGGAGAGTGTGGAGGGGGAGGGGGCAAGGCGGAGAGGGAGGAGAGGAGGAAGGAGGAGAGGGAGGAGAGAAGTGGAGAGGAGGAAGGGGAGGAGGAGGAGGAGGGAAGAGGACGGGGGGAGGAAGAAGTAGGGGGAGGAGGAGGAAGTGTGGGAGGAAGGGAGGGGAGGAGAGGAGGAGGAGGAGGAGGAGGGGAGGAGGAGGAGGAGGGGGAGGGAGGGGGAGGAGGAAGGAAGAGGAGGGGAAGGAAGAAGGAAGAGGAGGGGAAGGAGGAGGAAGAGGAGGGGAAGGAGGAGGAAGAGGGGGGAAGGAGGAGGAGGAGGAGGAGGGAAAGAGGAGGAGGAGGAGGAAAGTGAATGCGATTGGGAGGAAAGAGGTGGGGAAAGAAGGAATGAGTATTAAGAGGAGAAAGGAATGATGGAAGAGGAGGAGAGGGGGCAGGAGCGAGGAAACGTGGACTGTATGGAGGCAAGAGGTGAAGAGAAGGAAGGGAGAACGATGAGAAGAGGAGGGAGGTGGGCATGAGAGGAGGAAAATTGTGCGGATGTAGGGGAAGGACAGAGGGCGAGGTCAAAGGAGGGGGGAAGAAGAATAAATGAGATGGACCGAGGGACGAGAGAAGAGGCTGAGGGAGGAGAGAGGAGGAGAGACGAGAGAGAGAGAGAGAGAGAGAGAGGAGAGGAGAGAGAGAGAGGGAGGAGAGGAGGGAGGAGAGGGAGAGGAGGGAGGAGAGGAGGAGAGAGAGAGAGGAAGGGAGAGAGGAAAGGAGGGAGGAAGGGAGGGAGAAAGGGAGGGATGGAGGGAGGGAGGGGGAGAGGGAGAGAAACTAAGTAAAAGGGGCTAACGAAAGACTGAATGAGCGAGCGAGTGCAACAAAGCGTGCAGGTGTATGAATGAGCGCGTACACGAAGAAGTGGAACATGAAGAAGCAAACGGCAACAGGTAAAGGAGTACCAGACGAGCCGTGGGTGTTGGACACGACCAAAGGGCTTCACAAAAGGCGACCGAAGAGGGTGTAGGAGGTAGTGAAAGCGATAATGGCGGGTCGTGAGGCAAGGTTGCTGCTAGTTTCCCTGGTCTAGATATCATTCTCATAAGCTCGACAAAAAAATACAATGCTGATTTGGCTCGGTACGTGGCCTGTCAGCTAACGACATCTTTCCCTAATTTTTCCAACTAAAGTGAAAGGATACTCGTTTAAACACGAAGTAAAGTGACGCAGATAATGGAATCCCTTTAAAATGAAAGTCCCCGGGCGTAAAATCAACAGCAGCGGTGCATCTGTCCTCAAGATAAGAAGCGACAAGCAGCAAATTATTTTCGCCGCATCCTTGCCTGAGGAAGTCTATGTTGGAGGTTGGGGCAAATGAAGGTCCTACAAACCTCAACCAAATACACGACCCGTATACAACACCTTTCCCCTCCTGTTCTCTTGCCACATTAGGCATCTTCATTCCTTCTCGACCTCGATTCATCTCTATAACTCGTCCACTCTATCCAATTCCCCTTTCAGACTATTTTCCTTCTCTCTCCCTAGCCCCTTTTCAGACACCTAATCATATAATTATAGCTCAGCAAGAACCCCTGTTTCTTCGCGACTTCTTTCCACCCAGGGCTCACTCACTCTGCGACTGTGCTGGTTTCGTAGGTATTCATGAGCCAGCACATCTTGGCACCGGTACATTTATTCGAGAACCAGGGAGAGTGATGACAAGGGAGCTGCATCTTCCTCGCCTGTCTTTGTCGAGGTTTTATCCTCCGCTGGCGTAACGGTCACAGCCATTGTTGTGACGGAACATGAGCACTGCATCGCCGACGGACCCGAAGCGGGGACACTGACCTGGCGTCCCCAGCGGAGAAATAACAGGGAACGAGTTGGCGTGCTCTCGGGGGCTGCCCTGCGACCACGCCAGACCCCTCGCGGACCGCGACCTTTGCCTCGAACCCAGAGGTCATCCTGTCGTGGACGCACAATAACATCACGCTGACCAGCCGGTGCCAGGGAAGAGGGGTCGAGCGATGCGGCATTATCCTTCATTCAGCGTGGACGTCCAAACACTCTTCGCTTATTATTCCTTTTACCGTATTAGCCGTCGCTTCTCCCCTGCCCTCCTCCGCCCCCGGCGCCCTCCCACACCAGGATCCCCGTGCACGCCCTCCACATCCCTCGCTTTATGCAATGCCGTTACACCCAAGACTCGCCTCGGGTCATGGCGCAATTATGCATTCCGGCGCGCGCCAACGCCTTAAAAAACACCCCTTTTAATAAGTTTATTAATACACCAATAAATAAGGTTTCCCCAAGACAGGAGCGACATATAGATGAGCCTACGACTTGCAAGTGAAGCGAGACTTGCACAATCAGGCAATCGGGTGGAGAGGAGCGCCGGAAACCTCCCTACCCGTCGAGGCGAGACTGTAAGCACTCGGTTTAATCTCCTCGCTTCTCCACCGCTCATCCCGAAGCATGCGTGACCGCGAAAGCACGCGGTTGACAAGCATCATTTCGACAAGCGCATGCATGACGTATCTGACATGAACATCGCCCAAATAACATCCGGGTCACTCGAAGAAAGCATGAAATCCGCCCCCTACCCCAAGAAAGAAAAAAACAATTTAATAAATCTGAAAAAAATCCGAAAGTGTACGATTCAACGATCGCGAAACTCCGCTGGTGAGCGTCACTGGCAGCATAGCCTTGCAAGATGAGCGAGTCATGATCTGCAATGATCCTGCAACGAAGCGCGGCTACAAGGGCACGCAGCGAATAATCAGAGGCGTTTGCACATTTTCTTCGCCAAAGGATGTGACCCGAAGTCGACGCCGAAGGAGGATTCGGACATTAACCTTGAAATAGGAACGAAAAAGTGGTGCGCCGTAATGGTTTCAAGCATTGCCAGCCACTTGCAATTATATGAGGGCATTAAATATTCATATTAATGGGGTTTCAAGAGCAAGGTGAACTGGCTCGTGGCGGTGACCGTGATTTGGGAAAGAGGAGCTAGAGAAAGTGGTGGTGGAAGGAGAAAGAAGAAAAAAAAAAGTCGAGAATAAGAATGGCCAAGGAGAGGATATAGAAATGGAAACGGAAAGGGAAAGTTACAGAATACAAAGGAAAGGCAAGGAAAATAAAGGTAAAAGATAAGAATAAGGTGGAGGAATATTAAAGATGAAAAGTGAGCAAACAATAATAAAAAGGCAAAGCGATAAAGGTGACAGCTGGTAAAACAGAACACACGAATAAAATAAGACAACGAAGAGAAGAAAAGAAGGAAGAAACACCAACCGCAAACAATCAACACCGATTTCCTCGCCACTAAATTCCCCCATTCACTTTCTCCCCCCCCCCCCACCACTACCCTCCTTCGAGGCCCACCCACCCTCTCCCACCCCCACTCCACTCCCACCTCACCCCCATCCCACCCTAACCCACCAGGCAAAAAAAAGGTAACTTCCAAAAACACTAAACTTACGATCCAGATTCCCCGAAATCGCCCAAAAGGCCAAGACTTCGGGTCGGTTTACCCTCGGCACAATCAAGCCGAACCGAGCCGCGGCCAAGGATAATTGAGCGCGCTTTCCCTCCCCCTTACAAGCGAGGGAAGTGTTTGTAAACATCCCTGAGGAGGCACTTTCCGACCGTTAAACGAGAAGGAATTATATTTAAAAAAAGGTGATGAAAGAAACGAGAAGAAATGCTGTTCATATCAAACCTACACACGAGAAGAGAGAAAACAAACTAGGATTTCACATTCTTTCAGTTTTTATTCTCTGCATTTTCTCATTTCTTCAATCAACTCTCAGCCGCTGCGGGGGATGGCCCTGGGAAAACAAAGATTAAACTGCCTCCTGCGAACAAGACAATCTCCGTTAATTGTATCATGGCATCTGTTGTCCCGCTGCAGATGAAGCAAAACTGGTCTTCTCTCACTTTAAAATTAAGAAAACCAGTAATGATAAAATGGTGCCATTAATAATCACAATAGCACAATTTATATATCCATTATCATTCGTCTTGCTGTTTCCGCAAACGTTACCCAAAAATATTATTTGGATAAAATATACCAAGGTTAATAATTTACAGTTTTTGCCCCCCCCCCCCGACAGTCTCCCTACATCCTTCCACCCCCGAAGGAAACCCCGACGGCAAGTCAAGTCTGCAAAGAAACTAATCAGTTAGCAGACCAGATTCCGCTGCAAAGTTGCTAAAAACGGAGTTTCAGTACATATTCACAAATACTAATTGGCTTTTTCAACATAAAAAGCAAATAAAGGCTTTTTCACAAAACAACGCAAACGTTAATCCTCCTTCAATGGAGAGGCATAAAACCAATAACATCAAACGAAGAAGCAGACGTGAGGCGATCTCCAGAAAACGTTTGACGACCTCTCCGCATTTATGGCTGTGTAAACGTTGCGACCATTTGTGCAATGGCTCACGTAACCGCCATGATGAGGAGCTCGAGGGGATGGCCTTGAAGTGTGTCCAATTAGGTGTGTGTACGTAATGCATATGTACGTATCATGAATATTATGAATGGATATATGGAAGAATGGAAAGAGGAAATATTAGACGGACAAATGGAAACAGACAAATAGGCTATTTATACGTATGCCTCCTTTGCCTTTCGCCCTCTTCCTTCCTTTCGAGACTGTGCGGGCTGCCCTTGAGCGATAGGACAGGAACGGCTTTCGGGTAATTGGCCCCAAAGGATATTTTTCACCATCTCTGGGAATGAGGGCGGTAAGGCGATTAGTTTTGAATAATGAATTAGTAGCTTGTAAAAGCAATTACAAATTGTAATCCCTTGTTGTTTTCATATCATTATAAATGCTGCCAATATTAACCGAATTCCTTCCATACTGCTGCCTCAACCGT
>NC_051401.1:41966072-41978572 GCF_015228065.2 Penaeus monodon | reverse complement strand
GATTTATTCGCCTATCTATCGATCTTCTGTTTTATCCACCATCCACCTCTCCCAATCGATCTCCCCCCCCCCCCCTGTGTACAAGAAGATGGAGAACATTCCAATGTGGACGCGACAAAAAGAACAATACGTCACGTGTCACAATACCACAGATAGCGACATTTATCATTCCAGGAAATATCGCAAGGCCTATCTCACAAAAATAATTTTTAAAACACAAGCCAAAAATACATAGATTGATAGACAGACTGACAGACAGATAGATAGATAGATAGATAGATAGATAGATAGACACACACACACACACACACACACACACACACACACACACACACACACACACACACACACACACAACCACAAACAAGCCAACAAAATAATCCACTGTTGGAATGCTACATGTCGCCTTGCAGAAATTCTCCGGATGGTATATGCAGCCTAAAGTACTGCGGTGATGGCAGAGAGGATTCCAAGATTCTAATCCTCCCTCTCTTTTTTGTGAGAGACACCGAGTGTTTATATAATGTGTACATGTGTGTATCTCTGTCTGCATGTGAATGCAAACGTGCAACATCTACGCGAGGTTAAAGTACAGTTGCTTCTATACCCTACGACTGTATTAAAGGGAAGTTACCACAGGTTTGCCACGCCGCGCCTAAAATTTTATATATGTATACAAAGTCGACTTTCATTATATACTTCTTTGCATATACTTCTGTACATATGTATGTGCGCGCTTGTATGCGATTATTTAATATCAGAACTATCTATTTAAAAAATTACCGTAATAACAGTTATAATAACTGTAAGAGTAGCTTCAGCCGCAGTAGTAAATTGGACAAGTACTTCCAAGAATAATCACAGTAATAACATCAAAGGTACTGACCATTCTTAATAACACCATTATCTACAAAAATTAGAAACCCCTCCCAAAACAAAGGGAAACCAACCGAACCGGCAAACAAACCGAAGAGATGATCCGAGACAAAGGGGAACCACGCAGAACCTTCAATAAAAGAGGGGGAGAGACCCGAGAGAAAAGAACCTAATCAAGGTGAGAGATGGCCCAGGCAACACCTCAGGGAGGGAGGAAGTTGCAACCTGCTAAAGGGGAGGGAACAGCAAGAGACCGTCGCTGCACAAGGTTGAGAGCAAAGAGAAACGAGGAAAGGACGGTCAAAATAGGATAGAAAACAGCCAATCTACACAACAAGGAAACAGTTTCATATTGACAACAACCGTTCCTCTATCTAAAATTTCCCTTTTCTTCAAAACGTTTATCCCTACTCCTTTCTTATCGACCTACCATCCAGTAACCTAACAACTAGTGCCACTCAACCAACCACCCATTAACTAGGCGTCCTTAAATATACCAAACTTTCAAACGATATCCGACCACACGCGGCAAGGTGTTTCCCGGTACTCGGATTCCGCAAACGACACGGGAGAGAGTATATAGAAGCTAAGACCTCGATTCCAGTGACGAGCAGACAAGACAAGAATCAAAGATATAAGGGATATGGAGAAAAGGGAAACATAAGGTGGAAAGATGGTAAGGGTAAGGGTGAGGATGAGTGAGTTAAAGAGAAGGGAGGAACACAGAGGAGAGAGAGAGACAGGGAAGGCTAGGGAGAGGGAAAGGAAAGGTGAGGGACGGAGGGGATGGAGCGAGGGATAGGGATAGAGGAAAGCAAGGATATAGGGCGGGAGGGAGAGGGGGAGGGAAATAGGATAAGGAGGAGGGGGTGGGTAAATCTACCTTAATGGAAGGTGACTGGACAGTGTGGCTCTAACATTTCGCAGCACAAAACACCTACTCGTAACAGTCGGAACTGCGCTAACACTTCAGGACGATCACGACTTAACCACTCAAAACGCAAACACGTTCAACACATAAGAAGAAATGGAAAGTGTCGTCGCTTTAACTGTCAGTAGAAAAAGAAGGACCATAGTGATATAATGGAAAGGGCGATACGCAAAATCTAGTAACGTCCCAGGGTAGGAGAAAAAAGGAGGGGGGAGGAGGGCGGAGGAGGATGAGGGTAGGAGGAGGGGGGGGAGGAGGTAGGAGGAGGGGGAGGGGAGGAGGAGGTGGAGGAGGAGGAGGGAGGAGGAGGAGGAGGAGGGAGGAGGAGGAGGAGGAGGAGGAGGGGGAGGCAGGAGGAGGAGGAGGTGGAGGAAAGAAGAAAAAATAAGCGGGGGAGCGGGGTGAGGGGGGGGGAGGAGGAGTTGGAAGAGGAGGAGAAATGGAAGAGAAAATCATATATGTACAAAATAAGTTCAGACTTGTACAAAATCCAAGAAAGATGTGATATCACGGCAATTCACACGCAGGAAATTAATAAATGTTTGGAATATAAGGAATGAGGAAGTATACGTGACAAAACCAAATTGTAAGATGAAGACGCAAACGGAAAAGCATGTCTTCACCAGCAGGGAGAAGGTGAGGCAAGGGGAAGTTACAAAGGCTAAGGTGCAATGACGAGCGAGCAGCGTGGAATGTTTTGTCAGTGGGCCCCCTCATGAGAACTCTAAAGGCAAGTGAGCCATCTTTATATTACAATTGAAATGTTGTTTAAATAACACTACCTATAATACCTAAAATACGACTGGTGGATTAACATATATATATATATATATATATATATATATATATATATATATATATATATATATATATATATATATATATATATATATATATATTTCCCCCCCCCCCCAGCATCGCACATATACTTGTACTTTGAATACAAAGCAACGTTTTAGTATTAAGTAACAACTTTACATATGAAATATATCTACGATCTATTCATTATTGTATTTTATCGGACATTTATTTTATACAGATTGTAAACAAATCATAGTCAGTTTACTATATACATCAGTGTTGCAATATTTTCTTTATGCAGTTATGATTATATCTGTGGCGGGCAACATTGGAAATTTAAACAGACCCTAGTATTGTGTGAGGAAGTGACGTCATAAATAAATACAGCCAGGAGGATTATAAACAAAAACCAAAACAAGAAAGAAAATGAACGGCACAAAAGGGGGAGGTGCATGGCAGACTGTGCGACAAAGCATGAACAGACATCGTTCAATTACGTAATTCTCTTCCCTGACTGTTCTTCCTTCTTTTCTCCTCAATCACGCATGTCTCCTTCCCTTTCTCCTAAGGACGCACGCGACTGCCCAACGCCGTAGCTTTCTTTGTGCACCCGAATCTCCCCCAAGCACACCCTGTGTTTACCTCGCGGGTGCCACAAATCGATACCGTCTGTCTGATCTTCGGAGTGACTCACAGGCGATGACGATGCACCTGGCATTCCACTCAATTTGGAAGCCTCTGTATGAGTCAATTGCCTTTTCAAAAAAGAAAGTGCACTTTAAATATCTTTTACAATAAGGTCTTACTACCCATATCCTTTCATCCCTCAGATTTTCACGAACGCATGTCCCAAAATACGAGGAAAATATCAAAGAGCTACAAAAAAGCGGAGCCGAATCATGCTTGTCCAATATCCGACAGCAGTCTCCCCGAGTCCCCAAACCATCGGAGAGAGGTTCCCCTTGTCAATGCCGCCGGGCCGACAGAAGAAAATAGAGAGAGGAACGGCCATCTCGGCATCGAAATCGACATCGAAAATATATCGTAAGTTCAGGAATCCAAGAAAAAAATACAAGAAAACCGACGTAACAGACTTAAAATAGCGCGCGAAAGTTATCCAAAGAACTATATGAATATGCAATCAAAAGGCAAATATCTTTCCTAAAGAACCATAATAATTAAATAGAACGCCCCTCCCCTACGGCTCAAAGACCGCACTTACAACCGCACCGAAACCCGCAGCCGCCGCCGAGGACCCGCCGGAGATGCAATATGCAGGACACGCCACGGACGGCTGGGGGGACGCTCACTGGGGGAGGGGGAGGGGGCAGGTCAACAAAGGCCATTATTGCTCACTTCGTGCTTGAGCAGGACGAACCGCAATGCCAGACTCCTCCTCCTCTTCCTCCTCCTCCTCCTCCTTCTCCCTCTTCTGCCCTTTTGTGACGGGGAAGAGCACCATCGCGGAAGGAGAAAACACAACGTTGCCAAGTTCTCTTTCGACCTGGAGGCACGGGTCCGGTTCCCCTTTGCAACGTCGGACCAAGAAACTCTTTCACTAGAATATGACGACCGTTTTTTCTTTTCTTCCCTTTTTCTTTTTCTTGTCCGTGCAGGTGACAAGATGCACTGGAATTCACCTCAAAAGACACACTTCGCTCTGATTAATCCAATCCTACATTACGTTATTCTCCTCGCTCCCATTCTTCCCCGCCTCACTCCTCTCCATTCTATTCCAAAAACCCTTTACCCTCTTAACTCCCCACCTCCTCCCCTCTCCCTTCCCCTAGCTTCCCTCTAACCAACCCCATACCTCTCTACCCCCATCCTACTCCCCCGTCTGCTCCTTACATTATATGAGCTTTAAACCACGCGCCATAACAACAATCCCCCTTTGATCACATCCGAGGCTAAGGAGAACATCCACCCCTCCCTCCCTCCCTCCCTCCCTATTCACCATCACCTTCCGTAAAGGGTAAGAGCTCTCTCCTGCTATATACGTACAAATGCATTACTTTTTTACGAGATACGGAAAGCGGGAAAATGGGGTGGCGCAGCTAGGAAAATAAAATAATTGAAATGAAATTAAATATAAAACATGAAGAACACTAACGAAAATGGAGATGATCATGATGGCGTTTATGGACTACAAAATTATAAGAAAGGAAATTTACAATAAGTAAAAGGCTTAGATACAAGGCTATAAGAAGAGTCAATCCAATAAATTATTAATGCGTAACCAAATAGGAATGGGAAGGAGGAAAATACAGATGGAAAAAGAAGAAAAAAAGAAAAGAAAAAGAAGTAAAGTTTAGCTGTAAAACTTTCGAGTATAGTTCTGGTAATGCTTTGCCCTATTTTCTGCCTCTGCCTCTGCCTCTGCCTCCTCTTCCACTCAGGAGTCTCAGTAAACATCCATTAACCAGCTCTAAGCTAAGTGTATTTTATTTCCTTAGCTCTGCTTGGCCCACGCGAGTCTTCAACGTACCCTACATGAAGATCCACGCTAACCCTACCTTGATGTCACATTCATAAAAAATACTCAAGTTATCACATTTCTTAATAAAACTACTGTTACGATTGGTAGATCCCCTCCCTCCACCCCTTGCGCACGAATCCCCCTCCCCCACCCCCTCCTCCCCACACGCAAGGGTCATACAGTAGGCAAGGAAAGGGATTTCGAAGACGCGCGAACACGACCTCGCCACGGGATCCTGCCACGAAACAAACATTTCCTGAGCCCACAGCATCTTCCTCTCAAAGACACCGGACACCAAAGGAGCGCGTTTAAATGTCCGCAGACACTCACGAACGCGACATTAAACGAAACATTAAAAAAAGGAAAGAGACAGGCTTTAAATAGACTCCCTAAAGACGAACCGGTGCCAACGGTGCGGGTAGGATTCAGTGTCAAGGCCAAACACCCAGGCCGGAACGCAGACCCGGCGGAATGCGAACGGAGTCGCTCGCAAGCTGCATGCAGGAAGAAGTAAAGGGTTAAGATTGAGATGCCTGCTGCTCCGCCTCTGTTTTTTTTCTTTTTTTTCAATTTTAAAATAAACTATCTGTGAAAACCTATCATGCATGTTCTACTGACCGAATGTATTTTTAAAAAATAACACAGACAACGTATCACTCAAAGTCCTACCACCCAACATAAATAAACTGAATGAATATCACAAGTTCTTTTTTCCTGGTGGACACAAGCGTGATTTCGCGAACAAAGCGACGCAGACGGCCTTCCTTGCGCTCCACAGTCTTTAATGGTTGTATTCAAAGTCTTGTTAAGCTTGATTTATCTTTCCTGAACATGCACGTCTTGAATGTAGAGCGTGGAAAAATACGCTGTTTTCTTGTCCTTTCTAGTCTCTCCCTTTCACATTCTGCTTTCTCTCTTGCCTTGATTGCTTCCTTCGGTCTCTACCTACTTCGTTCTTTGTGCAATTTGAGCAATATTCTTTCAACGCACTCTAGCTACGAACGAATAGAAATTCTAGCTTGGTATTTCTTTCCACTTCCGTTTTGTTCCAGTTAATCGTACTCGCAGGCTTTCATCATGAAATCCGTTGAATAATCTTTCACTGAACTTCCTCTCTGTCTCTTCTTCCTCGCCCTCCTCGACCCTGCGCTTCCCCTGCAACGAATACAAATGCGTTTATTTTGCTTTTGTTTCCGTCTCTCTCTCTCTGTTTCCATCTCTTACCTGGTTTCCCGCACACCCTTATTTACCTTCTCAATTTTCTCTCACTCTTCCCTTTACATACGGCGTGGGAATCAAGAGACCCTTGGGAGTTATTCTCAACACCCCTTCTCCCCTTCTTATCCTTTCCCTTTCCCGGTCCTCTTTTCCCTCTCCCCCTTCCACGTACGCTTTCATTTTCCCCTCTCCGACCTCCCCTCTCTCACGCCCCGCCCCCGCCAGCCCAAAACCTAGCGGGTAGCCTGTGCTATGGTCAGGTCTCACCTTCTGCGCCCTTTGTAATATATGACGTTTGTCCCTTGTTAGACCTGACTGCGGCGCAGCTGTGATATACGAGTCTGTGGAGGAGTCGCGGCCAATGCAGCTGTTCCTTTTCATTTGGTAATGAAAGACTACAGTTTGGGAATTTGATACACTGCATGTCACCGACTTTCACACTAGATAATACGTACACACACAGAAGCCTCTATATATGTTTATACTATATGTAGGTATGTGAGTATGAATGCATTTATCTATGTATGGGCATGAATGTTTATATATGTACGTATATATATATATATATAATATATATATATAAAGAGAGAGAGAGAGAGAGATGAGAGATTGAGAGATAGATAGATGAAGAGATGAAGAAGAAAGATGAAGAGAAGAGAGAGATGAAGAGATAAAGAAAAGAGAGATAAAAATAGAAAAGATAAGAAAGAAAGAATATAAAAGAAAAAAGAAAAAATGAAAAAAAGAGAAAAAGAGAAAGAATAGAGAGAAAGATGAGAAGAGAAAGTAAGATAGAGAGAGAGAGAGAGAGAGAGAAGAGAGAGAGAGAGAGAAGATGAGAGAAGCAAAAAGAGAAGAGAAAGAGGAGAGAAGAGAGAAGAGAGAAGAAAGAAGAAAGAGAAAAGAAGAGAAGAGAAAGAGAAGAAGAGAGAAAGAGAAGAGAAGAGAGAGAAGAGAGAGGAGGAGAGAGAGAGGAGAGAGAGAGAGAGAGATGAGAGAGAGAGAGAGAGAGAGATACTACCGCGTCCTGGATTCAACAGAACTGCAAGAAGATCCCACAGAATATCGGATAAACCCATAAATGATGAGGTCGTAAAGGAAGGCACCCAAGAGCTCCCAGTCTCCCTCATCTCCCTACTTTTCTTCCTAATTTGCTTCTTATTCTTACAACTACTCCTACGAGGGTACTACAACCTCTCCTTATCTTCTATATCATCACTACCATGCTTTTAAAACAAGCCCTGACTTAGCCAGCCGATGAGCTCTGACCCCGATTTAAGGGTGGGGGGAGAAGGGGGATTAGGCTTCGGTACAAAAAAAGAAAAAGGACGACAGAGCCCAAAATAAGATGCCCAAATTGTCCCTCATCCAATGCCTGGGCTTTCAAGTCTTCAATACTCGCCAACTTCACTAGCTTAATACCACCACTTCATTCAGCGTAATCTCCCCTGTTCCTATTATATGCCAAATGCAACGGATATGACAAGACCGCAATGTCCGTAATAAACGAGAGCACCCACCCGTGCAATGTTGAAACTCCAATACTGTCTCCGATGCCAACCTATTACTCGAACCTCCGAAGTGTCTATTGTAACCTCGTCTGACCCGCCTTTAACCTTCCTCCTCTGTCGACGCTAACATCCTAACCCACGGTCACCTAGTTATACTATTATTCCTGGCAATATTTCTTGTTACATTAAGTCTCTTAACTATGTCTTCTATTCATTCTCTCTCCCTTTCCCTCCTTTTCTCTGCCTCTGTCTGTCTGTCTGCTTGTCTCTGTCTCTGTCTCTTCCTTTCTCAAGCTTTCTACCACTGACCCCCTTTCCCTTCCACCGCTTTCTCTACCCCGCGTTTATCACTATCCCGTGTGAATATAATGCAACAGTGCCATTACCTTTAAAACTATACAATGTCTAACAAAGAATGAAAGAAAAATCACCTAGTCCCCTTCCAAGATCAAACAAGAAAAAGCAAATATCAACAATGATCATTACGAGCATCACCATCTGTAAAAAAATAATAATGAACGAATACATAAATATATAAAATCGATCAATCAACTAAAAGAAAGCTTCCTCCAACCTCTGCCGCCACTGCATGAGCCATCCAAAAGCACCTAAAACAGCGATTCAGAGTAACAGGTGGAGCACTCGGTGAACACGGCGGTATCTGAGCCTTAACTGCGGATACCGTTGCAAGTTCTTAATTAAAGCGTAAGTTCCCGATTTTAATAATTTCTTCCAACCTGCTTCCCATTTCGCCGTAAATATTTTCTTTTTCCGATTAGGCCTTTTCTGAATTCTAACCATGATAAAGAATATTACTATCACCATAATCGATGTTAGTGTTACTACATTAAGCTTGTACCATTAAACATTTGCTTATCGTTATCATGATATATCAATTAATCCCTATCACTACAGTCCGGTCTAGCATTACCGTTTTTATTGGACTATCGTTGCCATCTTCCCCTTTTCCATCTCCGCTTTTATTTCCTTTAACTTCTCTTTCTCTTCCCTCAGCCTATTTCTCAAAGAACAGCACGGAAAGTCCAGGCGATTTCTCATTTTTCCCCCAGCCTTTCTTCCGCCTCTGGCTCGTGACCCCAATCACCACGAAGGACGGCGTTCCCACCACCGCGGACGCCAATCGCGAATCCCTCTCCCCTTTTCCCTCCCTATATTCAGCCTATTATCTCACACGAACGCCATGTGAACGCCATGAGAACGCTATTAAGAGGTCACCGCGCGTCCCCTTTCCCCCCTCCCCCGTTCCTTCCCTTCCCTCACCTTTTGAACCCGTGACCTCGTGCCTACCCCCCTCCACATTACCCCTATCCATCCACCCCCTCCCACCCCCAGCCAGATCGGGAAATCTAACGAGTCTCTGGCAATGATAACGGTAATGTCTCGCGGCCTCCACTCGACCCTGCGATCGTCGGCGGGGAAAAGGTGAATGGTTTTCCTCCTCCTCTCATGCTGCCCTTGCGCCGTTTGTTGCTTCTCCATTCATCAGTGTCTTGCCTTCCACTTCCATCCTCCTTTCTCCTCTCGCATCCCTGTTTCTTTTTATCTTTCTATCTCCCTTTCTCCTCTCGCATCATCTTGTTTTGTTTGTGTTTCTATCCCCTTTTCTTCTCCCTTATCCTCCATTTCTCCCTCATACTTTCGTTCATTTTACCCCATTATATCAACATTGTGTACACGAGTGAAAGAGTAGGTAAGAATGCAATAAGAGTGTTAGTATACGATGTCTGATAATGTTTATGCTCGTACAGCATTGGAGAGAGAGGGGGGGAGGGGGAAAGGGAGAGAGATGGAATGGGGAGGTAAGGGGAGAGGGAGAAAGGGGAAGAGGGGGGAAGGGGAAAGAGGGGGAGGGGAAAGGGGAGGGGAAAGTGGGGAAAGGGGGAGCAATAGGTGGAGGTCATGGGGTGATGATGGTTTTGGGGGTCGAGGTAAGGGGGAGGGCGGTTATGATCCGCGGGTGCTCCAGTGACCTCCACCTCCCCCCTACCTAGCAACCCCCTTTCCTACCCTCTAATCAAGGAAATGCCACAAAGTTGCATGAACTGGTTCTCTCTCTCTCTCTCACTCTCTTTTTTCCATTCTTTCTCTTTATCTCTTTCTCCTCTGGTGTGTGTGTGCTGTCGGGTTGTGCGTGTGTCTGGGTCCGTGCGTGTGTGTATGCGAGTGCGTTTGCGTGTGTGTGCGTGCGAGTGCATGCGTCTGCGTGTTTGGCTCCCTCTCTTTACCGCAAGGAGTGAGTGGCGTGATAAGGCGTCTAGGCAAAAAGAATCGAGAGAGGGGAGGCAAGACACGGCTGAGAAGAGGGGGGGGGGCTACTGTAAGCTAGGGAAGGGGAAGGCAGGGTTGCAGAGAGGAGGAGAGAGGGGGGATGGGAGGGAGGTTGAGGGATCAGAGAATTATAAAAGAAGGCAAGAGAGGAGCGAGGCATGCCGTAATTAAACGAGCGAGATGAGGGTAGCTAGATTCCGGAGAGTGAGATAGGGAAGGAGAGAAATAGAGAAGGAAGGAAGGAATGAATGGAAGGACTGAATGGACGGATAGATGGATGGATGGAAGGATGAATAGATGGAGGGGAGGGGGTAGGGGGAGGGGGGAATGGGGGAGGGTGAAGGAAAGGAAGGAAAGGAGGGAAGGGGGGAGGGGGAGGGGGGAGGGGGAGGGAGGGAGGGAGGGAGGGAGGGAGGGAGATAGGGAGAGAGAGAGAGGAGAGAGAGAGAGAGAGAGAGAGAGAGAGAGAGAGAGAGAGAGAGAGAGAGAGAGAGAGAGAGAGAGAGAGAGAGAGAGAGAGAGAGAGGCAGAGAAAGACAGACAGACAAAGACAGATATATATACAGAGAGACAGAGACAGACAGAGAAAGAAAGAACGTAAAAGAACAGCACGCATACCCTAGTGAAAAGCACAGCTGGAAGGGGCGGCCGAATCCCAGCCATTTTCGGCCTGTAAACACAGCTGGAGGTTTGAGGAGCCATAACCAACAATGCCGCGACTAAATTGCTTCGACTCGCGACCCAAGTTTTCCTCATACGTCACTGTGATATTTCGGAGTGGCGTTTTGCTTCCTTCGCCGGATGTGTATTTTTAACCGATGTCCAGCCTGGTGAATTACATCTTTGTCTTTCTCTTTCTAGAAGAAAGAAAGAAAGTAGGAAAGAGAGCGAGAGAGAGAGAGAGAAGAGAGAGAGAGAAAGAAAGAGAAGAGAGAAAGAGAGAGAGAGAGAGAGAGAAAGAGAAAGAGAAAGAGAGAAGAGAAGAGAGAGAAGAGAAGAGAGAGAGAGAGAGAGAAAGAGAGAGAGAGAAAGAGAGAGAGAAGAGAGAGAGAGAGAGAAGCCTAAACAACACTGAAGGCAATGGCTCCCCACGCAGAGGGAACGGGGGCTGACGGATGCAACTTTACAAACATCTCGGCGAGATTATCATCCCACGGCGACAGCGACTCTGCGACACGAAACATTGCCCAGAATGGTGCAATCAACGTATTTTCTAAAACGCTGCAAGTGTGACACATTAATTTTTATGCATTACCGTGCATTTTTTTTTCATTTCATGTATAATGATAGGTAATATCACTGGACATAAAAATCCGAATTGCCCATTGCATTTCAACTGAACCATTGCAGATCATCATCATCGACTTCAATCATCGTCACGCATCGCCAATCACCTTGAAACACTCCGTTATCGACAACCGCTATCACACAAAACAAGAAAAGCAAGACATAAAAAGGAGCAGAAGAACACGACGTTCAATAAATAATCAATAAAAAATAATCCAATAAAAACACATTACAGGAAGAATAACGTAGCACCACGTGGCGCCAGCGATTTCTTTCCGGCCTCACCTGTCCCGTCTCCCAGCCGAGGCAAAAGCCCCTGACAAGCCGCTTCGCTCAGTGCAAATATTTACTCTGAAAAAAAATGTTTTCTTTGTCCAACTTGAGGGCTTTTTCCCCCCTGAAGTCAAAACTCTACGGGATGACATTGTCCCGGCAAAACCTCTCATTGTCCAGAGTTCTTAACTCGGCGATTCCGTTGTACGATAGCAGTATAAAAGATAACAATAATATAAAACTTCTCAACCAAAAAACAAGGCAGGAAGGATCAGGAAAAAACAACAAGAATGAAAGCAAGGCAAGCAAACGTGGACGCATTAAAGTACAGTATATATACACCCAATAAGATAAGACCGTTAAAAAGAGGAAGCAAAGCGCACTTATCAGCCACTTGATCAGCAGATAACGGATGCTCACGCGCCCGAACACCCGACCACAATGACCCTCAAGATAAGAACAGTAAGGCAAAAAACGCACTCTGTTCGTAACAATACCTACAGACAGCCCTATGAAAATACAAACGAACGAATGACCGCATCGCGTCTCGTTATCTCTTTCGTTACTATTCCTTTTCTCATACAAAGAAAAACAAACCACATTTGTGCTACCTAAAATCCCCAGCTGATCTCTCAAACAAACCATATTTCTTCTACCTAAAATCCCCAGCTGACCTCTCGAACAAACCATATTTCTTCTACCTAAAATCCGCAGTTTATCTTTTCTCCTCGTTACAGCTCACTTTCCTGCCGCTTGGATTGGCGAGACGACGACCGGTGACGAACAATCTACTTGCGGTCGGGTCGTAAGGGCAGCGCTTAACTAGCACGTTGTA
>NC_051401.1:41931072-41958572 GCF_015228065.2 Penaeus monodon | reverse complement strand
AATGAGAGAGAGAGAGAGAGAGAGAAAGAGGAATAAAAAGATAAATATGAAGCAAGACTAAATGAGAAAGGAACGGGTGTGAAGGGGGGGGAGGGGGGATTTTTACTTTAACGAGATTATTGAGACAAAGGTTTCACAATTCAAAAGGATGTAGCGACTTGGGTTCTCAGCCCCATCTTAGTAAGTAGCTCTGTAGGCTCACATATCACATACAAAATTCTGGTGATGAGAGAGAGGGAGGGAGTAGGGGAGAGGGAGGGAACGGGAAAGGGAAAGAGAGAGAGGGAGGGAGAAGGGGAGAGAGGGACAGAGGGGAAGGAAGAGGGATGGGAGAGGAATGGGGAGAGGGAGAGAGGGGGAGAGAGGGGGAGGAAGAGGGAGGGGAGAGTGGGAAGAAGAGGGAGGAGAGAATGGGGAGGGAGGAAGACGGGGAGAGAGAGAGAGAGAGAGAGAGAGAGAGAGAGAGAGAGAGAGAGAGAGAGAGAGAGAGAGAGAGAGAGAGAGAGAGAGAGAGAAGGGAGAGAGAGAGAGAGGGGAATGAAAAGAAGGCGGAAAGAAAGAAAGGGTGAAAAAAAAGTTTTACAGGCAGAGAGAAATAAAGAAATAAAAAGACAAAGACAAAAAGAAAATAATGAAAATATAGCAACTAGACAGAGAAAAATAACAAAGGAAAAACATAAAATATACAGCGATTCGGTCACTCACAAAATAAATCGTCAAGAAAACACTACAACAAACAGTAATCTAGCTGTACTCGTCTTTAACAACAGCTATAACGTGGCTGACAACATAAACACAAAGATCGCGAATATGAACAAACAATTCTCGCTCAACTGGTGCAATAAGTTATGAGCAGAAGAATAAAGGAAGGAGGATAGCAAGGTAAGACGAATGGGGAAAAATAAGAAGGCCATAATAAACAAGAGAAAGCTACTCAAAAATGGATGAAAGGAGGGAGAGAGATCATAAGAATAAGAGTGAGAGTGAGAGAGAGAGAGAGAGAGAGAGAGAGAGAGAGAGAGAGAGAGAGAGAGAGAAGAGAGAGAGAGAGAGAGAGAGAGAGAGAGAGAGAAGAGAGAGGAGAGAGAGAGATAGAGAAGGAGAGAGAGAGAGAGAGAAGAGAGAGAGAGGAGAGAGAGAGAGAGAGAGAGAGAGAGAAGAGGAGAGAGAGAGAAGGAGAGAAAGAGAGAGAGAGAGAGAGAGAGAGAGAGAGAGAGAGAGAGAGAGAGAGAGAAGGAGAGAGAGAGGAGAGAGAGAGAAGAAGAGAGAGGAGGAGAAGAGAGAGAGAAAGAGAGAGAGAGAGAGAGAGAGAGAGAGAGAGAGAGCCTTTCTAGCAGGCGCTGGCCACTGATCTCAAAGTAGTGTTCCTGGCGGTGGTCAGGATGATGAGAGGTTGGTGGAACTTGAAGTGGTCATCCTCATGCAGCAGCAGATGAGCCCCGCCCTCCCCCCCTCCGAATTATCGCTCTCTGCACGTCGTCCGCCTGTCCAACACTACACACACACAATATGCCAAATGCCCCACTAATATCTCTCTCTTCATCGTTCTCTATCCTTTCTCTTTATCATCCCCGCATTCTCATTCTCTTTTCTCTCTCTCCAAATTTACTAGGGCGAAGGGCACTAATCAGAATATCCATGAAAAACACCAGAAAAATAAAAACACGAGCACCATAACCAACGAGCAAATCCCGCAATCCTCCCACAAATCCTCCGTCTGAGAAGGTAAAGACAAAAGAGAGAAACGGCGGCAATCCCCGCGCACAAACAAGCGAATAAATCTCCCCCTCCCCCCTCCCCTCCCGGCCGGCTCCGCGAGAAACGCACGAGCACTCGGAGCCAATAAGGTGTTCGGATCCGTCACAATTACGTCGAACAAGCGATACCGGGTCCATTACCGCAGCCGCGCACCCCGTCATTACACCTCCTCCGCTGGCATCGAACGGCTTGTAAACGAGCTCTCGACTGCAAGGGAGATGTTGCGGACTACGGGGTAATGGTCGGCTAGTTCAAATACGAAGGCGAAAGGGGATGCTCCTATGACTTCATCGGGTGTTATGGGGCCGTGTAAACACCAAGTCTAGAATCAGTATTTAACGCAATTATCAATAATTACGCTTTCTCCATTATCTAGTGCTATAGATACTACTTCTAAAGGCGCTAAAAGCCCAGTAGTTAACACGTACAAACGCTCCACGGTCAGTTCGACTGGAAGCAAGATGCTACTGCTTGCGGGATATTGACTAGCTTGTTCAAATAAGAACCCAAGGACGTGAAAAGGGTGACTATGTGCCTTAATCAATCATTAAGGGGTCGACTTTCATATTCTCTGGTGTCAAGGCAGCTGCTACCCCTTCCCACGGCACTGCAAAGCACACACGAACACCAGGCCGTAATTAACTCAACTTCCCACCTGCCAGACCGGCCCGATGGCGACTCGCACCGCAAAGAATGCAATCGCATCACCTGACTCGCATTTAAGAGTATCATTCACAACATATTGTTTTACGCCTCGTCATGGTTAGTTGAATCTCCTCTAAGGAAATAAACGATAAATAACCGAAACGAGAATGAAAATAACTCTAGAAGTCCCGACGAAACAATGGTACAGAGAAAAATAACCTTAAGGCACAGTCAAATCGCCTTCGTGTTGTGTTACGTGACCCTTTAGGTCGCGTCTGGATTACGGCTGAGATACGTCTGTTTATCCCGAAGACGCGAAGATGCTCCTCCTGTAACGCTCTTCCTCGCGGCAAAACAGATTCAACATAAATCAACACGCATGCGCACAGACGCACCCACGCACACACACGCGCACACACACATAGCGGCGGAGATATTTTGAACTGCTTCGAAATCTACACCATCAATGTCGACAAACAATGAACAGAAGTTCAAAATTTAAACGTGTGTGTGTGTGTGTGTGTGTATCATCACTATCATAACCATCTTCATCAAAATCTATCTATATAGAAAAACAATAATTGAGAAATAATAACTCATGGTTAGTATAAGGTTTTGTCTCCGTGAGTGATTGCGGGGCGAAAGGAGGACTAGAAAAGTACAACAGCGTTTACCAGCAACAAACCTCTTCGCAACAAGGGATATGTTGCAGCGGATGCCCCCACAAAGCAATGCGGAAATGTTGAAGTGTTTACATCATCTGACGGGATGACTGTAACGATTCGCTGAGAACCCAACGACCGGGACAACCAGACGCGCATTTGCATCCATGCGCGCTTGCCTTTGCAATGCAGGATGACATCATGGCTACATACACGGCGCAGGAAAAAAGGAGTAATAAAGGAAAACAGCGTACTCATGACGATTCCGTGACGTGAATGAAATCAACGATTCCCGTATGTCAATCACCTACGCATAAATCACCTCCTAACACCCCCACCCCACCTCCACTCCATCTTCGCTCCACCGGCCTACTCCCCCCCTCACCATTCGCGACGGACGCACGGGCACACGAGAGAGGACACGCTGACGCAAAATCCTGCAACCGCCAGCACTTCCGGAAAGCAATTACAGCAGCGGGACTGACAAAGAACATACCAGTACCCTGTCAGGTATGAAAAGCGGGGGAGGGGGGGGGGCGAGGGAAAAGCGGGAGGCACGGCTTCGCAAGAGGGTGAACGGGAGGGGGAACGGAAGTAAAACTCCCGGTGGAGAGAAAAAATATATATAAATATAAATCATATCTCTCTCTCTCTCTCTCTCTCTCACACACACACACACACACACACACACACACACACACA
Organism: Penaeus monodon; assembly: GCF_015228065.2. NCBI lineage: Eukaryota > Metazoa > Arthropoda > Malacostraca > Decapoda > Penaeidae > Penaeus > Penaeus monodon. The sequence continues at coordinate 41,954,805 of NC_051401.1, read as the reverse complement.
AATGTCTCCATAAATCAAAATAACGAAATAATGAGGAAATAAACCACAAAAAACACCTCTCCCCATTATACGAGCCTCATTATGCAGCAGGAGGCATGCAAATATACAGAATACTGGCCACAACAATAGGCGTGAAGGTGGCGAGGTTCAGGCAGCACCGGCGCCCGAAAGACTTCACGCCCCGACCCGACACACTTTCTTTGCTGTGTGTGATAAAAAAGAGAGCAGCACGTGTGGATTCTCGGGTAAAAAAATAATTACAAAATACAAAAAAGAAGACAAAAAAACAAAATAATAATGATAATTATAAAAAAAATGGAAGCAAGAGAAAGTGAAGATTGAAGAATGAGGGGACAAGGGAGGAAGAGGAAGCGAGAGAAAAGCAAAATAGGAGGAATATAATGGCCAAGAAGGATCCAATGAAGGAAAGAGTAATTGAATAAGAGGACAGAGAGAGAGGATGATGATGGTAATGAGGTAAGACAAGGGAAGAGGGAAGGGAAACAGGCGGGATAACAGGAAGAGAAAGAGAGGAGAGAGAGAGAGAGAGAGAGAGAGAGAGAGAGAGAGAGAGAGAGAGAGAGAGAGAGAGAGAGAGAGAGAGAGAGAGAGAGAGAGAGAGAGAGAGAGAGAGAGAACAAAACGCAACAGGAAAGGGGAAGGGGGGCAAAACTAAAAAGAAGACACACCGACCCGAGCCCAGAGTTACACAGACCCATCACTTTAAAATCCCGAAATGTTAGCTCACCACGTTCGTCATTATAAAAGCTTCCACGCATCTTCTCATCACCCCACCTCTCCCCCCCCTCTCAATCCAACCTCCTCCTCTCTCTTACAACTCCGTCACGCTAATATGCAAATGAGGATGCGGGCGGGATCATCGGGAGATGGGGAGAGGGAGAAGAGGAGGGGAGGGGAGAGGAGGGGAGGGAGAGGAGGGGAGAGGAGGGGAGGTGAGGGGAGAGGAGGGGAGAGGAGAAGAGGTAGATGATGATGCCAAAATGCTTACCATTGTGTTTCGGCTTACAGGTGGAAACAATAGTAAGGAAGGGTGAGTAGGAATGGGGAGATGTGGAGGAGGAGGAAGAGGAGGAAGAGGAGGAAGAGGAGGAAGGAGGAGGAGGAGGAGGAGGAGGAGGAGGAGGAGGAGGAGAGGAGGAGGAGGAGGAGGAGGAGGAGGAGGAGGAGGAGGAGGGGGGGGGGGGAGACAGGAGGAGGAGGAAGAGCTGGTGGAAGAACAGAGGGAAAAGATGTGGGGGGATAGCATGAGAAATGGGGATCATAACAAACAATAATGATAAAAAGACAAACATTGTAAAGAGAAAAGCAAAACGAATCCCTCCACAGATAACGCATGCAGCAGGGAAAGCAAAAGGCGAAATAATATATGACAGAAAAGCGAAAGAGGAAGGCGGAGGAGGACAAACCAAAACATGGAGCGAGGAATAAAATGAAATGAAAATAATGTTAGCAGCATTAATGCGAGAAAAAACCCACAGATATATATATATATATATATATATATATATATATATATATATATATATATATATATATATAGAGAGAGAGAGAGAGAGAGAGAGAGAGAGAGAGGTGAGAGTGAGAGAGAGAGAGAGAGAGGGGATAGAGAGAGAGAGAGAGGAGAGATAGAAGAGAGAGAGAGAGAGGGAGTAGAAAAGAGAGAGAAGAGAGAGAGAGAGAGAAGAAGAGAGAGAGAAGAAGAGAGGGAGAGAGAGATAGAAAGAGAGAGAGAGGAGATAGAAGAGAGAGAGAGGAGATAAAAGAGATAGATACATACATACATACATACATACATAGAGAGACAGAAGAGAGGAGAGACAGAAGAGAAAAGAGGAGAGAGAGAGGAGAGAGAAGAGAGAAAAGAGAGGGGAGAGAGAGAGAGAGAGAGAGAGAGAGAGAGAGAGAGAGAGAGAGAGGTGGACGGAGGAATAAACAACAACAACAATACAGGGAAAAAAATACTACAGAAAAATAATCTGCGAAAAATAAAAAAAGCAAGAGCGAGAGCGAGAGAGAGACAGAGGGAGAGGGGGGTGGGAGGTAAAGATCCTCCGGTATTGGTTACTTAAGCGACATTCCGCACCCACGATCCCGAGTGCTTCCCCCACACTCCTAGCAAGTCTGATTCACATAACAATAAAACCCCCCCCCCAACCACACGCACTCGTCCCTTCCCCTTGAGACAACTCGTTCAAGCAGACCTTAAAGCGCTTAGGGATGTTTTGGGATATAATGCATTCAGTGGTGGTTTGGGTCTAAAAAAGGAATGGAGGATGGAGAGAGAGGGTTAATGAGATAAGTCAGTCAGAGTCTGTCTTTTTTCTTTTTTTCTCTCTTTCTCCTTCTCTTCCCTTTTCCATTCCCCCCCCCCCTTCCTCTTCTCTCCCTCCCTTCCTACCGTTTTCTCTTCTCTCTCTTCCTCTTCCTCTCCTTCTCCCTCTTCCTCTCCCTCCCACCCCTAGGCAAGCAACACCTAGTCATAAAACGTAAAACGTAAAACAACCCGGCGCGTCACCATTATATTGCATAAACAACAACGGCGTGCTGTGTTCCGACGATAAAGACACGAGACTATAAAAAAAATAAATGACCCGTGCCCTAGTCCAGCCCGACGTGCCGGCCCCCGAGGGTTATGTCGGAGTACCTGGTATTAAAAGCGACGTTCTGAATTTAGGATGCTGGCGCAGTGTACCACGTATCGATGTATGTGGTGGTTGCGGTAAGGCGGCGAGAAGATTTTACTTTAAAAGCCGTTCCTGAACGAGGTAGGAGATTTGTAATAATAATAATAATAACAGACGATGATATGCCATAAAATCTATGGCCGACACGTAACCCTGGCAATTATACAATGATAAAGAATAAGACGATAAATTGATGACATCATACAATGTAAAGACACTGAATAATTTTCCATAGCACAATAACAATCATAAAGAACAATTTCATATATTAATATCAATTTCGTGCAAAACATTAAGAATGTGCAGATTTCCTTTTCTGGAAATTCTTATAATTCTTTCCCCGCCTGAGACAGGGACCGAAATGGTTTTTTTCACACCTGGTGCATCATGGTAACAACGTAGCCGTTGCACTGTAGGATACCACGATAGGGGAGAGTGTATGGACCGACCCGGTGCGGGTTTGGAGCATTTATCTCATCCGGCTTGCTACGACAACCAAAAAGGCCGCTTTGTATTGGGCTACTAGGCCTATCATGGTTTTTTTTTTGTTTTTTAGCATTCAGCTAAACGCAGGGCACAACATGAACAACGAGACAGGCGCTACGTCCGGCGATAGTGTCGTCATGTGGCACAGGTGGGTGCGCGAAGCGGATCTAGCTCAGGAAGGAGGCAGTGGGACCCAGGCGGGGGGGTGGGGGGCGTCGTGCAGTGTGGCAGTCCTCCGCGTCCCAACAGGCATATCAGAAGCCACAATTGCGTGACCCTGTCACTGCAAAACAAACCACCTCCGCCCTCCACGGGGCCCCCCCAGCAGCCATCCGCAATGTAAAATAAAATCGCTATCGTCCCCTGAGTGCTGAGGCCATTATTCAACCACCCCCGCTTAATTGCACAATCCACGCGCCCTATAGAACAACCTGCATCCATAAACTTTAGCAAAAAAAGGTTCTCCACGTTCTCCCCACTAAGGTCGAGAAAATCCTCTTTCGCGTGGTTGGCCTACCGCCCTTGACTCCTTAACCGTAGGCCTATCCCCCGCCCCCGCCGGCCTACGAACCAGGCCAGGTGTCTAAGGGACCCATTCCTTGGACCCATCCTGTTCCTCCACGTTCCCCAACAAAGTTACGGAGCCGCGTCCGCCTGGCGTACCTTCCACCTTCCCCTTCTTTGGTCACATTCTTTTCTCATTCCACTGGGATTCGTCCTTAACAGACCCCACGCATGAAAAGGACTTTTTAAGCTGTTTATCTTAATACAGGGTAGCTTACATAAAGAAATCCTGCTCATCTCCTTTACATCCTCCTCACGTCCCTCATTCCCCCTCCGATTCTCCGTCTTTTCATCATTCTCATTCTTCTCCCTCATTTCCGTCACCACTTAATTCCTATCCCCCTCTTCTCATCCGCAGTCTCCCCTCCTACGTCCTCATTCTCCCCCTTTTGGTTCTTGGTGTTCTCCCATTCTACTCTTTTTTCATTTCATATCCTTTTTCCTTTGCTCATATTTCCCATTCCCCTGCTTTCTTCCATTTTATGCCTCTCTCTAATATTTTTATCTGCAAAGTCCTCTATCTCATATCCCCCTTCTTCCCAACCTCTGTCCCTATCGACAACGATATCCATATACTCCCCCCCCTTAGCTCCCCACCCCGCACCCTGCCCCATTGATCTATATCTATTTCTGTCCCCTCTTTATTTCGCAGTGGTAACGATTTCCTAACCAAAACCGCAGGTCGACAAAGCTAAGCTCTCCACTTCGCGGTGTCAGCAGGCGGGTTCGGGGTGGGAGTGCCGCGGGGAGGGGAGTTGATCATATGCAAGCGATGTATAAATCACAACAGCTAAAGGCGTAACAAAGAACCTTCGTGCACATGGCAATGTTTATGCCACACAATACCCCCTCTCCCTGCGCAGCCAACCCCGCCCCCTAATCTCCGTGCCTTTGCGCCCCCCTGCAGCTTGGCTTCAGAGAATTAATTCTGCTCGGCAATTTGGTCGCGTTTGTTGACGTAAGGGCCAAAATCAGGCGATTCTAAAGGGCCGTCTTATACCCTAGTTCTTTCTCAATGTTTTTAAGCTGCTCACGGGGTACTGCTTCCGAACGCTTTCTATCTCTCGTCATCTTTGTTCTTTTTTTTTTTTTTACTTAACTCTGTACATTTTTATTTTACCTACTTTTTCTTCTTTTTCCCTTTCCCCTTTCCTGGGGCTTTGTTGCACGGGAGATATTTATCTTCAAAATACCTTAAGCCTTATAGAAACGTTCCTCTGAAACTTGATAATCCCTAGGCGTTCCCTAGCGCTCTCCCTCCAATTAATCCTGTGCCTGGGCGGGGTGTGCGGAAGCGGAGAGTTCTGTCTAACGAAAATATCCCCGCTTCGCTTTGCTCTGCTTTCCCGTCCTTCGCCGCAATGCCGTCTGGCGTGATGGACTTTACTCAAAATATCACCCCCCCGCCACAACAAAGAATAACTTTCCCCATTCCTTACTCCCCCTCGCAAATTACTTCTTGTTCTTTCTTCTTTTGCTTGCTTTCAGCGTGCTCGAAATTAGATGTCGTACGGAAGAAAGGAAGCCGAGCGATTGTCGATATAAACTCTGCAAAGGAAAACGTGAAACCAACGAAACGGCAGCCAACGAAAAGCGGAAAAATAGGAAGCGTGACGAGCATCCCCCCGAAACCCTCTTGCTGGCGGTCCGGTTCGGGCCCGCAAGCGCAGTACGCATGTACATGCGGCGGTACACACCATCTCTTGAGAGGAGACTGTAAAACCCAATGATGATAACTACTTAACTTTCCTCCTCCTCCGCTCCTGCCTCCGCTAACATCGCGCGCTGAAAATAGAGGGGAGAGGGAGACGAGGGAGAGAGGGAAAGATAGAGGGGAAGATGGCGGAGGGGGGAGAGGAGGCAGGGGAAAGGGAGAAGGAGAGGAAGAGGAAAGGAGAAGGGGCGAGGAAGAGGGAGAGGGGAGGGAGGGAGAGAGGAGGAGAGGAGAGGGAGGAGAGGAAGGAGGGAGGAGAGGAGAAGAGGAGGGGAGAGGAGGAGGGAGGGGAGAGAGGGGAGAGAGAGGAGAAAGGAGAAGGAGAGGGGAGCGGTAAAGGGGAGGAGGGAGAGGGAAGGAGAGGAGAGGGAAGAAGAGGGCAAGAGAGGGGAGGGGAAGAGCGGGAAGAGAAAGGAGAGAGAAGGGGGAGAACGGAGATGAGAAGCCGAGAAGAGGGGGGAAGGCGACAGAGAGGGGGGAGAGAGGAAGGGGAGAGAGAGAGGAAGGAGAGAAGGGAGAGAGAGAGGGAAAAGAGAGTAGTGAGGAGGAAATGAGGGAAGAGGATAATAAGAGAGGAGAGTCAGTGAGAGGAGAGGGCTCGAGGGAGGGAGATCGGAGGGATCGAAGAGGGAGGAAGGAGAGGAAGGAGAGGAAAGGAGAGGAGAAGAGAGAGAGAGATAGATGAGAGAGAGGTAGATATAGAAGAGAGAGCGAATATATATAGATAAATCTAGAAAGAGAGAGAATGGGAGAGAGGAAACGAATAGATCAGATAACTAGAGATAGGAATATACGATAGAGAGGAGTATAGCTAAGGAGGAGGGCGGGAGGGAGGGGGGTAGGGAGAGAGATTAGAAAGAGAGTAGAGAGAGAGAGATAGTAGAGATCTTAAGATGAGAGAGAGGAGTGTGTGGGTTGTAGTGAAAGATGTGATGTGGATTAGATATAAGTCGAGAAGAGAGAGATGAGAGCTAGAGAGTAGATATACAGATAGATGGCGGAGAGAGATTAGGAGAGAGAGAGGAGATATTGGAAGAGATTAAAGATAGAGATATCTAGATATAGCGATATATATAGATATATATATATACTTTTCTTCACGAATAGAGATATATTTATAATTAGGAGAGATACACAACCTACATTTCACAGGTCATATACGCACCCTTTCTGTAATAATGGCCAGAAAAAGAACAAGCCATGGGGACGACGACAATCGGCTGTAGCGACAGTTCCTCCATTGGTACAGATTAACGCGTTCCTAGACAACAGACAAGAGCTGAGGACGAAGAGACAGGCGAATGAGAAGGGGGAGGGGGGGGGGTGGAAAGCCCAATAAAGTAGGAGATTAGGGGTGGACGATGACTGGGACGAGGAGGAGGAAACATAAATCATATGGAGACAGTACACGTTCTCGTTTGGTTGGGGATAAATCGTGACGGCTCCCCTTCAGGCATGCCTTAAACTGGAAAAATTTGAATGACAAAACTACTCTTTCCTTGTCTCCCCGTTGCGCCCACGTCATCAAACGACCATACGCGAGGTCACTAAAAACCTACCACCATGAATTTGCATATGATCAAACTCGACCAAAATCTTACGACTAAAACTTAAAACAATAATACCACCACCCCGAGAGGAAGTGTTTCGCTAATAAAGGGTCCATAGCCCTTGAACAATTCTCACTCTCTCTCTCTTCTCTCGAGATCTCTCCGCTCTCCCTCTCCCTCTCCTCTCCCGCATCTCTCCCTCTTCCCTCTCCCTCTCTCTCCTCTCTCTTCTCTCTCTCTCATCCTCTCTCTCTCTCTCTCTCCCTCGCCCTCTCTCTCTCTCGCCTCCCCTCTTCCTCAGCTCAGGCATCAGATCTCATCTCCCTGCACTCAGTGTCTTCATCCACCCTCTCTCGTCTCTCTCTCTCTCACTTCCCCTCCCTCCCTCTCTCTCTCTCTCCCTCGTCCCTCCACTCCCTCTCCACTCTCTCGCCTCCACTCCCTCCCTCCCTCTCCCCCTCCCCCCTCCTCGCCCCCTCCTCCCTCCCCCCCCACCTCCCGTCCCCTCTCTCTCTCTCTCCTTCCCCTACCCCTCCCTCCCGCTCTCACTCCTCGCCTCTCTCATCATCTGCCCTCATCCATCCCTCCCCTCTCCCTCCCTCCCCTCTCCTTCCCTCCCCTCTTCTCTGCCCTCCCTCCCTCTCTCCTCCCCTCTCCCTCACTCCTCTCTCTCCGCTCTCCTCCCCTCCCTCTCTCGCCCGCCCCTCCCTCCTCGCTTCCTCCCTTCCTCTATTCCCGCCCTCCCGCTCTCCGCTCCTCGCAACTCCCCTCGCCTCCCTCATCACCTTCACCTTCCCTCGATTCATCCTCGCCCTCGCCCATCCCTCCATCTCTCTCCCTCGGGCCCGCCCTCCCTCTCTCGTCCCTCTCCACTCACCGCCCTCTCTCTCCCTTCGTCCTCTCTCCCTCCCGCCCTCTCACCTCTCCCTCTCCCTCCCTCCCTCTCCTCTCGCGCTCTCTCCCTCTCCCTCCGCCCTCCCTCCCTCTCGCATCCCTCTCCCTCCCCCTCACTCTCTCTCACTCTGTCCCTCCCTCCCGATGCTCTCTCCCTCTCCCGTCCCTCTCCCTCCCTCGCTCTCCACTCCCCCCTCCCTCTCTCTTTCTCTCACTTCCCGTCTCCCTCTCCTCGCCGCCCTCTCTCTCCCCTCTATCTCCCCTTCCTCCCCCCCTCTCTCCTCGACTACCTCGCGTCTCTCCCTCTCCCCTCCCATCCCTCTCCTCGCCCTCGCCGTTCCCTCCCTTGCCGCTCCTCTCCGCTATCCCTCCGCTCCCTCTCTCTCCCTCTCATACCTGCCTCCCTCCCTCCCTCGCTCCTCGCCCTCTCCCCCTCGCCTCCCACACTCTCCCTCTTCCATCCCTCCCTCCCTCTCTCTCCCTCTTCTCCCTCCCTTCCCTCTCTCTACTCTCTCCCTCTTTCCCTTCCCTCGCCTCTCTCCCTCTCCCTCCCTCCCTCTCAATCTCCCCCTCTCCCTCATCCCCTCTCCCTCTTTCCCTCCCTCCTCCGGCTCACCTCTCTGCTCCCCTCTCCCTCTCCCTCTCTCTCCCTCTCCCGCCCTCCCTCTCTCTCCTCCCCTCCCTCCTTCTCTTCTTTCTCCTCTCTCACGCGCGCCTCCCTCCCTCTCTCCTCTCATCTCAATCTCCCTCGCTCTCCCTCCCCCCCGCCTCTCTCCCTCCTCCCTCTCCCTCCCTCCCTTCTCCTCCCTCTCCCGCCACTCACCTATCTCCTCGCGCGCTGCCCTCATCCCTGTGCCCTCCCTCTCTCTCCTTCTGTTCCCCCTCTCCCTCTCCCCTCCTCCTCCCCCTCCTTCGCCGCCCTCCTCTCCCCCTCCTCCCTCCTCTCCCCTCCCTCACCTCCCTCCCCCCTCTCTCCTCCCTCCCTCCTCTCTCTCTCTCTCCCTCTCTCAGGTCTCTAGATCTCTCATCTCATCTCTTCCCGTCATTTCTCCCTCTCCCTCCCCTCTCATCTCTCATCGTCACCCTTACAATCATCTCTCTTCCTTCGTCTCTCCTTCTCCCTCTCTACTCTCACTCTCTCTTCTCTCTCTCTATTCTCTCTCCCTCCCTCTCTTCCTCTCCCACTTCCCCTCTACTTCTCCCTCCCTCCCTCTCCTTCTCTCCCTCTCCTTCCTCTCCCGTCCCTCTCCCTCCAAAATCCCTCCCTCTATCTCTCCCCGCTCTCTCTCTGTCCCTTCCTCCCTCTCGCTCTCTCCCTTTTCTGTCCTCCCTCCCTCAGTTTTTTCCCCGTCCCTCCCTCTCTCCTCTCCTCTCTCCTCTCTCTCGTACCAACCTCCTCCTCTCATCTCTCGCTCTGCTCTCCGTCCAGCCTCTCTCGCTTCTCCCTCTCTCTCTCCCTCTCTCTCTCTCACCTCTCGCTCTCGGTTTCACGTCCCTCTCTCTCTCTCTCCTCGGCTCTCTCTCTCTCTCCCTCCTCATCGCCTCTCATTCTCCCTCCCTCCCGCTCTCCCTTCATACATCCCCCCCTCGTCTCGCTCCTCCTCCTCTCTCTCTGCTCTCTCTCTCTCTCTCTTCCCTAGGTCCCCTCGGCTCCCCTCCCTCCCTCCCTCGCTCCTTCTGACTCTCTCTCTCTCTCTCTCTCTTTCTTTCTCTCCTCATCCCTCCTCCCCCCTCCCTCTCTTTCTTTCTCTCTACTCTCTTCTTCCTCTCTCCTCTTTCCTTTCTCTTCATCTCTGCCTCTCTCTCTCTTCGTCCTCTCTCCCTCTCTCCTCTCTCTCTCGTCTCTCTCAAACCACCTCTCCTGGCCCATCTCTTCGTTCTCTCTCTCTCTCCCTCTCCTCCCTCCCTCCCTCGGCCCCGCCCCTCCCTCCCTCCCTCCCGCCCTCCCTTCCCCCACCTCTCTCCTCCCCTCCCTCTCTCCTCTCTCTCTCTCTCTCTTTCTCAATGATCTCCTCTCTTCTGCTCGCTCGCTCTCCCCCTACCGCTCTCTCTCTCCTCTTCCCTCTCTCGTCTCTCTTCTCTCTCCCTCCCTTCTCTCCTCTCTTCCCCTCTCCTCTCTTATCTCTCGCATCTCTTTTTCTCTCTCTCTTTCTCCCGCTCTCTCTCGGCAACTGTCAAACTCGATACGTTCTTTCTCTCTCATCTTTCTCTCTCTCTCTCTCCCTCGCTCTCTCTCTCCCTCTATCTATCTTCTATCTATCTATCTATCTCCTCTCTCTCCCTCTATCTATCTATCTATCGATCTATCTATCGTCTATCTATCTTCTCTCTCCTCCTCTCTCTCCTTCTCCCAGGTGCTACGCATCTTCATCTCTTCTCTCTCTCTCTCCCTCCCTCCAATCCCTCTCTCCATCTCCTCTCTTCTCATCTCTCTCTCATCTCCTCTCTCTCCCCTCCCTCCCTCCCTCCCTCCGCTCCTCTCGCTCTCTCTCTCTCTCCTCTCTCTCTCTCACTCGGTTCTCGTCTCCGTCTCTCCTCTCTCTTTCTCTCTCCTCTCCTCTTCCCCTTCCCTCTCTCCTCTCTCCCCTTCCCTCTCTCCCCTTGCCCCCTCTCCCCTTCCCTCCTTCTCCCAGTCCCCCTCTCCCTCCCTCCTCTCCCTCGCCCCTCTCCCTCCCCCTCCTCCTCCCACTCTCTAACCTTCTTCCCCCTCTCTACCCTTTATCTATTCACCTTCAAGGTACAAGGCCATATGAGAAGGAAGTAATAGGACAATACAAAAAACATACGACTCGAGTACCCAAACAGTTTCTTAGTATTACGGCTAACCTTTATCTGCAATCTGGTTTGTTTCTTGCTGAGTAACCTTGCATACTCAAAGCCCCATTTCCTATACCAATATTTATATTCTTGTGAAAGATATTATTATACTTTTTCAACTGCAGTTTTCAATTCCAATACGGTTTCCTAGATGCTTATTGATCCTTTCCCATTACCGATAGTGCTGTTTGTGCTACACCGATTGCCCATTACATAACCAAGCTTATGTACGCCTTGGGCTTTATGTAAGATGTACGGCTTTATGTACCCTAAGGTCTGGTGATGCTGCAGTGTCATGCAACAAAGTAGCTGCGATCGATGAAAGAAAAAGGGGCCATGACCATAGCGCACTTTCAAGCATTCGTTTCTCGCCCTCGCCCTCGCCCTCACCCCCTCTCTCTCTCTCTCTCTCTCTCTCTCTCTCTCTCTCTCTCTCTCTCTCTCTCTCTCTCTCTCTCTCTCTCTCTCTCTCTCTCTCTCTCTCTCTCTCTCTCTCTCTCTCTCTCTCTCTCACTCTCAGACGCGGACTAACGAAATCCCCCGCGAGTGGCCCAATCGTCCGGCTACTAGAATCGGCGCCCATCACGCCCCTCGGACGCTATTCATGCCGTCCATCCACGCGGCCAGACCCCACCTCCCCACGTGCCGCGCCTCACGCACGAGGCACGCACTCACGCGGGCGCCGTGACGCATGCGGGACAGATGGAGATTACCTTCACGTAGTACTTGAGATAGTGATGGTAATGACATTAAAAGAGACGGCGGGAGAGGGAAAAGGAGAGAGACGAGAAAAAAAGAGAAAAGAAAAGAGAAGAGAAGAGAAGAGGCAAAACTGTGTGTGTGTGTGTGTGTGTGTGTGTGTGTGTGTGTGGTGTGTGTGTGTGTGTGTGTGTGTGTGTGTGTGTGTGTGTGTGTGTGTGTGTGTGTGTGTGTGTGCGCGTGCGTGCGTCTGTGTGCGTGGGTGCGTGCGTGTGCGTGTGCGTGCGTGCGTGCGTGTGCGTGCGTGCGTGTGCGTGCGTGCGTGTGTGCGCGCGCGCGCGCGTCCATCCGCAAGGGCACTAGCATGTGAGTGTGTGTGGCTAGCATTGCCCTCCCCCAAGAGCGGGTTCGCCCTCGCTCTCTCACGTGCAGTCCCGCCGGTGACTCATATCCTTAAGGGGGACACATAATATAACAAGATCTCTCCATGTGGCGACCGGCGTGAGTCAAGTCGCTGCCACGATTAGGTGCCTGACAGCTTTGCTTTCTCGCCAGGGGAAGGGGTCACTAGCACATGACCTCCCTCCCTTAATGCTCTTACCTTACCTATCAGAAGTCGCAAAACGTCATGAGTCTCTCCTGTCTTACCTGGAAAAGAATAAAAAGAAATCTTAGTCCTGTTCTCATTTCTTTTTTCTCTACACTTATGCTCTGGAAAACAGTTTGGCTGAAGTGTTTAATTCACTCTTGTAAACAATAAGAGACAAAGATGATAATGACATCACTTACAACTCAAAAATAAGGCCACAATTAAGAGTTTAAGGCAAAAAAAGAATGAAGAAATGCGAGTAAGGTTAGGCCGGTCAACGATCCTTTGCAACGTTCACTGCACGTTCGTCGGTTCGTCTGTCAGCGCCAGACATATGACCCGGCTATTTAAGTTTCGTAACGGGTCTATAAAGCTGATAATGATGCTAACATTTATGGTGATAATCAATAATATAATAATTATATATAAGTAACATTTCAACAACAGCAATATTAACAATCAAAATATTAATAAAATATGACGGAAATGACTATATAATAACAATAATACAACAATAGTTCTTACAATTATAAACACAATTAGAAAATACATTATATCAAAATAACAAAACGACAATAACAACAATCAACAATATTAATAACTGGCCAGTAAGCTCCCCCCCCCCCCTTTCCTCCATCTCTATCCGCAGTGCAACTACTTTTTCTCTCCTCGGCTTTTCCTTCCTCTTTCCTATTCCTTTGTCCCTTGCCCTTCGCCTTTGCTTTCTTCCTTTGTCCTTTGCCCTTCGACTTTCCTTTCTTCCTTTTCTACTCCCTTCGTCCTTCCCTTTCTTCTTCTTCTTCTTCTTCTTCCTCTTCTTGTTCTTATTCTTCTTCCTCTTACCCCTCCTCGTCTTCTTCCTCCTCCTCTACTCCCTCTTCCTCCTCCTCTACTCCCTCTTCCACTTCCTCTTCCACTTCCTCCTCCTCTTCTTCCTCCTCTTCTCCCTCTTCCTCTTCCTCTTCCTCCTCGTCTTCCTCTTCCTCTTCTTCCTCTTCCTTTCCCCCCCGCCCCCTCTCCCCACACCAAATCCCCTAACTGCCGTCCCCAGCTCTCACAAATCTCCCTCCCCCTTCAGCTCCTTTCCTCCCCGCCATTCCCATGATCCTTTCCGATCCCCGATAATGATCCCTCCTCCACGTCGCCCGTAACAGCCAACGGCGACAGGCAATCTCGAGCAATCCCGAGAAGTGACGTGACGTGACTTGACGTGACAGGACGTGGCGGGACGTGATGGGATGCCAAGTGACGTGACGGGACGTGGTGGCGCTTATGTCATAGGGCCTAGTACCAACTTCTGCCTCACTTGGGATCGGATATCATTAAGAGTGGACGGAGGGAGGAGGGGGGGATTGCAACGGAAGAGGAATGGAAGTCAAGGTAAAGAGGGTAGGAGAGGGGAGAGAGAGAGGGAGAGAGAGAGGAAGACAGAGAGAGGCAGAGAGAGGAAGAGAGAAAGAGAGAGAGAAGAGAGAAGAGAGAGAGGGAGAGGAGGGGAGAGAGAGAGAGAGAGAGAGAGAGAGAGAGAGAGAGGAGAGAGAGACAGAGAGAGAAGAGAAAGAGAAAGAGAAAGAGAGAGAGAGAGAGAGAGAGAGGAGAGAGGAGAGAGAGAGAGAGAGAGAGAGAGAGAGAGGAGAGAGAGAGAGAGAGAGACAGCAAATGAACTAACGCAATAAGCATAAATCTCTGATGAAGAAAAGACCATCAACATAACCCAGCTTCCTGTCTTCACTCCACATAATGAGACACGACCGAGGCCTAGGTCTATAAGCCAAAACCTACAGTATCACATAAAATCTAAACTACAGAAACCAATCAGTCAATCAATCAATCCGGCAAATCCCTTCCACAAATCAACATCTTGTCTACAAAGAACATCGCAGCCTTCCTCCCCTCGCCATCTGTTAACAAGAGAAGGGTTACTATCCTTAATTATCATCCACGAAGGGGGGTTATTAACAAAACCAATCAGGAAACTGTAACCGCGTGCTTAGCTAGCCCAATCATTTCTCCCTTTAGCCACCCCATCCTCCGTGCCCCCTCCCCCCACCCGTTGCTCCTCCATCCCAACCTTGCCGCCGCACTTCAGGTCCTCCTCTCAAAATTCTTTCTTTACCACCTTCGACCGTTGACCCTTTCATTCGTCCTCTTCTCATTCTTTTCTTCTCCTTCCCCCCTCCCTCCCACCCTCCCATCCACCACCTTCCCGCTTCCCCCTTCCACCCCAGCAGCCCACCCACCTCGGCCACCCGTCTCCATAACCACACAGTAGCGGCTCCTTGTCCGCGCGTCGATGGAGATTTTATTGAGTGAGCAGCGACTTTGAGCAACTACTTTCATCACGGTACTCGCGTTTACATCGATTAGCCTGATTATGGACTGCGACACGCGCGAGGTCACTGACCAGTGCTGCGCCATCATACATCATGAATATCTACATGTAAGCACATAGAGTGGTTCAAGGCTATTTACATGCGAAGGTATAGATAGACGTGCACTGTTTTCAACACAAAAGAAAAACATGGAAGTGACGAGGAATCACATACACACAGGCAAGAGGGAGCAGAAAAGAGATGTAAAGAGATAAAGATCAGAAAGGAAGGAAGGAAGGAAGGAAGGAAGGAAGGGAGAGGAAGAGAGGGGAGGAGAGAGGGGGGAGAGAGAGAGAGGAGAGAGAGAGAGAGAGAGAGAGAGAGAGAGAGAGAGAGAGAGAGAGAGGAGAGGGAGAGAGAGGGGGGGGAGAGAGAGGGAGAGAGGAGAAAAGAGAGAGAGAAAGAGAGGAGAAGAAGAAAAAGAAGAGAGAGGAGAGAAGAAAAGAAGAGAGACAGAGAAAGAGAGACAGAGACAGAGAGAGAGACAGAGAGACAGAGATGGGAACCCAGCCAACCCTACCACCGCAACAACAGCTGGGATTTAAATTCCACCCTTTAAATGGCTTACGACGAAAAACTAGTCCGCGGACCCTACCTCGCTCAGTCTTCAGCAAAGGATTGATGTTTGCATTCAGCGCCATTAGTGATTATCTTCCACCCTCTCCTCGAGGCAATGATCCCCTCAAGCGCACGTGCATCAAGCAGGGGCGTCGATTTGCTTTCAGCCATTATAACATCACCCAAATTGCAAGCGGCCTTCCGTGGCCTACCTCTTCCTTTCCTGGTTTCGCCATCCTACTTTCCCTCTCAACTCCAGTCTCTCCTTCGCTTCCCTGTGCCACTGCCTCCTCCAACCCAGTCCTGCCATAAATCATCCCCATCCTCATGAACACCATGGCTCTTTCTAATCCCTTCCCTTCCTCTCCACTGTCTCCTCCTGACCCCTTTCCCACACCCCCTTTCCCTTACTTTCCCCTGTCTTCTGACCCCCTTCCCTGACCACTCCTCACCTCCTCTTTCCTTCCTCTCTCCTACTGACCGCTTCCTATCTTCCTTTCCCTTGTCTCCTCCTGACCACTCCTCGCCTCCTCTTTCCTTCCTCTCTCCTGTCTCCTCCTGACTGTTTCCTATTTTCCCTTCCCTTCTTTTCCCTTGTCTCTCTCTGACCCCCATTCTCACCTCCCCTTCCCTTCCTCTCCCTCTTCTCCTCCGGACCACTTCCATTCTTCCCTTCTTTCCCTTTTTCCTGTCTCTTTCTGACGCCCTTTCTTACCTTCCTTTTCCCTTCCTCTTCACAGTCTCCTACTAGTCCCTCTCCCTTGTTCTCCACTGTTTTCTTCTGTCCGCCTTCCCATCTCTCCTCTTCCTCTTCCCTGTCTCCTCCTTACCACTCCCAACCTCCCCTTCCCTTCCTTGCTCCCATCTCCTTCTATCTGCCTGTGGAAAATTGCAGTAATCCAAAGAAAATGCCATCATACGGACATATAGAGTTACCATATAATTACAAGCAAACATGTATACACACAAAACATAAATACTGGTAACTGTGTGCATCCTTACTCATCATGTATTTTCATAAATATACTATTGTGTCTACCAGCCTTTCAATCATAGTCACGACATCCTTTACGAATGTACTTTCAGTCTGTTAACGGCGAGTGGCCTTAAAAGACAGCAAAGCCAAGTACCGGTAAAATACAGTAAAACGAGAAATGAAAGAAATGCTCGACATTCCCAAGTTCCCCTTCGCTTGGCATCCTCCCGTAATCCAAAGTTACGAGTACATCTACCTGCTTCCCTCTGGCCCGGAGTTCACCTAAGGGCCAACTCAACACTCAGTGTTAGCGATTAACACTTTCCAATACTTATACAATTTTTCTATCTTCTAATACAACCATTAAGCTTTGCATTTCCTTATTGTGATTCTTTCCCTCTGCCTCATCCTCATCTCCCCCATTTCTCCTCCTCCCCATTCTGTCTCTCCCTTCTCCCTACCCTCCATCTATCGGCTACCTCTGTCTAAGTAATGCCCCCTCAACGACATCCATAAACGTTTTATGCTGTAACATACTTTTCTGTACATCTTTTCTGCGTTAACTGAGACATGAAACCATTCGACAAACAAGAACATACATAAGCTATCCTGTTAAGCTCGCGTTTCAAGTACAAACCAAGTTAGCGGCTGTACATTCTGTAATTTCTGTTTTAATATAACTGCTGTCATGAACGCCCTTGCACCGCAGCTCTGTACACCATATATAGGATGGACGCTTCCTTTAAGCAACTTGACTCCCTCATAGCAAAGCCAAGGCATTTCCTGCAGTCAAACGGGTCCCCCACAATTCGAAGAAAGCCGCAGCATTTTGAGAAGCACGAGAAAGACACGCCAACTTCTCCTACCCACAGCCTATGCAGGGGCACGTCTGCGAGTGTTAAGAATACGACGTCTCGATCAGCAGAGACGCGTGTAAACATTGGAGGTTGTTAGGATCAACGCTGCCTGTACGTTGCTTGCATGGTTTCTTGCTAGCCCGCTTGGTTGATATACTACGTAATTAACTTGTAAGACGAGTGGAAAGGTGGGAGAGAATATGAAGGAAGATGGATAAGGAGGAGGAGAAAGAGAATTGAGGGTACGGGAAGTGGAGAGGGAGGGGGAGGAGGAGAGGGAGGGGGAGGAGGAAGAGGAGGGGAGGAAGAGAGAGAGGGAGGTAGAGAGAGAGGGAGGAAGAGAGGGGGGAGAGAGAGAGAGAGAGAGAGAGAGAGAGAGAGAGAGAGAGAGAGAGAGAGAGAGAGAGAGAGAGAGAGAGAGAGAGAGAGAGAAGCTCAATAGCCCTTTCCCGAGGTTCAACACCACTGGAATTTATTGATTCCAACGCCACGTCAAGCCGAGATGGACAAGTCTCCTTGAATCGAGCGGCCGCAGCAAAAAGCCTTTGCACGAGCAAAGCATACGGCTCGATCCCGACTCGGCGTACTCGGGGTCGGTGGCTAAATTCACATCCGAGGTTTTAAAAGAGCGACTACACGGGCATAGGAACTGATGACAGCCAGCACGGGGGGGGGGGGGATAGAGATGGAAAGGGAGAGGAAAAGCGGGAGGGAAAGGGGGAGGAAAAGAGGGAGGGAAAGGGAAAGGGAAAGGGGAGGGAAGGAAGAGGATGGAATAGGAAGAGGAAGAGGAAAGGAAGGAGGGGGGATGAGAGGAAGAAGGAAGGAAGGAGGAAGAAGAAGAGAAAAAAAAAACGAGTCTGAGGGATGCGTAGGTGAACACTACAGGAACTGATAGAGGCAGTGCTGGTTGAGATGGTATACGAACAAGAACGCATATTGGAGGGCACTGAAATAGCGAGGAAAAGGGGAATGACGAACGAAATGAAGAAAACAAAAAATAAGGTTAACGTAAAAAAAAAGAAAAAAGAAGAAGAAGAAGAAAAAAAAGCAAAACCGTAACTCTAATATCAAAATGACCTAATTCACATTCCACGCGACCTCTCACAGCGTCACGTCCGTCGCATATCACGTCCGATAATCTATGTATCAACCTCCCTCTGGCTCCTCTCCCAATCCTTCTTTATCCCCATCACCTACCATTCTTCCCTCCTCTCCCTCCTTTCCTTTTACCCCCCTCCCCCCACCCCCCTCCCCACATCTTCACCCCCTACTCTTCATTCTCCTCCAGCATCACCTTCTAAAGTTGAAAGCTCTGTAACCGGACTCAGCAGATTTTACTAAGAGTCTGAGTTCCATCTATCGTCTTTAGTTGGTTTCTGACAGAATTCCGATAGTCTAGGCCATAATGATGCGTTCTATCAGGTCCATCAGAGAGGTGACTCCCATTCACATGCAGTTTTTTATTATTTTTATTATTATCCTTTTCTGAAAAATATGAATAGGTCTCCTCGTCATTTCTAAATGTGTATTTTTCTCTCCTTTTCTAATAAATATGGGGTATATATATATTTATTTTCCAACTATATTACTGAACGCATTTGCTTTCTTATTCGTTTACAAACATGCAGCAAACTTAATTATGCATTATGCTTCCCTAATTATGAAGAAACCGTTCTTCGTAACCCTTAATTTCTTATCTCTCTCCAATTCGCCGCGAGTCACCCGTTCGGTCCCGACGCCCTTCCCCACCCATCCCCGGCCCTTCCCCACCCATCCCCGGCCCTTCCCCACCCATCCCCGGCCCTTCCCCACCATTCCCCGGCCCTTCCCCACCCATCCCCGGCCCTTCCCCAACCTGGCCTAATCACACGTCGTCAGCAGATTAACAATATTCGACCATTTGGAGCCTAACGGGGGAAGTTACCTATCAGCGAGGGGAAATGGCCTGTCTCCCTGCTCGTCCGTGCCCAAGTCGCTCTCTCCCTATCTCCCTGACGAATCAGTGCCAGATTCGTTCTCTTGTCTCCCTGCTTTTCCCGCTCTCTCTCTACGTCTGCCCCACTGTCTCCCTGTCTGAATTACTCGCCCTCTCCGTATACTCTACTCCTGCTCCCTCCTAATTCAAGTCTCTCCCTAATCTGTCCAGCTACTCCTCCCTCCCGAGTCAGTCGCTTTCCCCGTCTACCCCCACCACCCGCTCCGTTTATGCTCCTCCCTGCCTCTGCCCTTCCCACTCCATCTATACTTCCCACGGAGTCTTAGACCTTTTCGCCCTCACCATTTCCCACCTCCCCTTCGGCAGTGCCCTGTCTCCCCGTCTCCCGTCGACCTGCACTCCGTCTCCCCCTTTGTCTCTCCCAATCGCGCTCCCAGCCAGCCCCCCAACCCATTCCTCGCCCTGTGAGCACCCTTCTATCGCACCCTTGGCCTTTCCCTGTCTCGCCAACACCCACACCTGTCCCCTTTTTTCTCTCGTTATTTCCTTTTTTTTTATTCAGACTTTTGCTCCCCCTCCCTTTTGTCACTTTTATCTTTCCTGTTTCCTAGCTCCCTATGTCTCCCTTCCTTGGACTACGGTTTGTTGCAAGTTAATTTTCAGTTTCCTGCTTATCGCACATGCTCTCTGGGAAAAGGTTCGCAGTCCCTCCCTTTGCCTCTTCCTGCACCTGATGCTAACTTTTGTCCTTTCCTTATAGACTACACCCTCGCGTCTGCATGTTTATCTGTCAATCTGTCTGTCAGTCGGTTTATGTCATGTCATGTCTTGTCTGTCTGTTTGTCAGTCTGTCTGTGTGTCTGACAGCCTACCTCATTCACTCGCTTTCACACACTCCCTCAATCACACGCATTCGCAACCTCACTCTCACGCCCTCCTTTCGCTTACCCTCATCCTTTCCTTTCCACTCTTCCTCCACCTTCCACTCAATAGACGGTATTACTCAACAGACAGACAGCGCTAATAACCATATTCCTTACCAATACGACCATCACCTGCATCCACAGTCCCTCCAAGTCGTAAATAATTCACCAGGAGCACATTCAAATCCCAATATCTCTCGCACCAAAACACATCCAATTTTCCGATAGCGATGAAAAAAAATCTTCCTCTCGGCCCACATCACCCACAAAATCTTGCAAGTCATCAACCTACGCCACACCTTATCCACTCAGCCATCGGGGACGCAGGTGGAAAAAATGAAAGAGGAGGAGGAGGAGGAGATGGAGTAAGGACATCAGAGACTCAAAAACAACTGCTTCCCTCTTTGGATTTCAGCTTCCCACACGCGACGACTACTTTGCCTTGTTAACAATCGCCCTTCTCCTTCTCATCCTTTCCCTTTTACTTCTCAATACCTCCGTCACATTTAACCGACGTTCTCTCCTTTATTTTACTTCGTTGTTCTTTCTCCTCATTTTCGCTTTCTTTTTCCCGCTCTCTCCCTTCATATATACCGCCTTAATTCTAAGGTCCATCTAACACTCTTCCTGCCATATTTCCTCCCCTCTATTCTCTCTCCTCTCTTTATTCTTTCTCTCGCTTTCCCTCTGTCCTTGCACATCTTGACTCCGCCCCCCGTACCCTATCTACCTACATCTCATCCAAACTTGCCGCCGACTAGTGCAATCCAGAATATTCCAGAACTCGCCCACCATTGCCATTTACCACAACCATGGCCACGGACTGCAATAAACCATACCTATACCCATTGCCTGCTTATCTACCAAGCTCACGGCCATCGCCTTCTAACTACCACGACCCCGCCCACTACCTCACAAGGCACGCCCCCAACCCGCTAAATCTACCGCTTTAGCACCTAATGTGACCCGTCTGCCTACCACCCTATCCACAGATCTAATACCAGTTAACGGAGCTTAGTCTACCCAAAGCCCCCTTACCGCGCTCATGCCACACACCCACCTCTTTCCCTTGCCCTGTGACCCCTTCCTCGCTCGCTCGCTCGCCCGCCGCCCGTCCACGCTGCCCCACTTCCCACCTCCGCCTACTTAGGACGCCTGACCTAAAACTTACCTGAATTCCGCCCACACGTGGCAAACGGGTCATAATTGTGACATGACACCCACAATCAGTCAAAAATGGGGGGGAAAGTTCTGACCTCGGGTCGGCTTATGAAATTACGAGAGAGGTCTAACCTTCACGGAGGAGTAGACCAAAGAAAACTGATGCATATAGACCATTAAATGACCGTAATGATCATGACGATAACGCTGAAAAAAATATTAAGCTCCACAAAATCACAAAAGCCAGATGCATCACGGAGATCTCCCCCATCCTCGCGCGAAACAGGAGGTGGACCAAGGGAAGCTCTCAATTATGATGGCTACGCGACGCCCCGACCCCGCCGTCCTCCCTAGGGCCAGCCTCATAACATGGGTTATATTGTAACCCATCCGACTTCCTAACCCACGTCCTGCCCACACGCTCCTTGCCTCGCTCTCTCTCTCTCTCTCTCTCTCTCTTCTCTCTCTCTCTCTCTCTCTCTCTCTCTCTCTCCCTCTCTCTCTCTCCCTCTCTCCTCTCTTCTCTCTCGTCCCCCTCCTCTCCTCCTCTCCCTCCCTCCTCCCCTCCTCTCTTCTCCCTCTCTCTCTCTCCCTCTATCTCTTTCTCTCCCTCTTTTTTTTCTCTCTCTCTTCTCTTCTCCCTCTCTCTCTCCTCTCTTCTCTCTCTCTCTCTCTTCCTCTCTTCTCCTCTACCCTCTCTCTCCTCTCCTCTCTCTCTCTTTTCTTTTTCTCTCTCTCTCTCTCTCTCTCTCTCCTCTCCTCCTTTTCTTCTCATCTCTCTCTTGCTCTCTCCTCTCTTCTCTTTCTCTCTCTTCCTCTCTCCCTTTTCTCTTCTCTCATCTCTCTCTCTCTCTCTCTCTCTTTTCTTCTCTCTCTCTATCTCTTGTCTCTCTCTCTCTCTCTTGTCTCTCTCTCTCTCTGTCTCTCTCTCTCTCTCTTCTCTTCTCTCATTCTCTCTCTCTCTCTCTTTCTCCCTTCTCTCCTCTCTCTTCTCATTTCTCTCTCTCTCTCTTGCTACTCCCCTCTTTTATATCGCTACTCTACTACTCGCTTATGATCACCTCATCTTCCCTTTTCCACAATCTTTCCGCCTCACCTCACCTCTAATCGCCCCTCTCTTCCCATTCCACCCGCCCCACTATAACAAACCAAACACACCCATTGATACCCAATTTATTGCTTCTATTCTAACCAGAGGGGGGGGGGGGGTAGGAGGGAGGGAGAGGGAAAGAGGGAAAGAGAGAGAGGGAGGGGAGGAGAAGGAGAGAGAGAGAGAAAGGGAGGAAGAAAGAGAGGAGGGAGGGAGGGGAGGGGGTGGGGAGATGGAGGGAGGGAGGGAGGGAGGGAGGGAGGGAGGGAGGGAGGGAGGGAGGGAGGGAGGGAGAGGAGAGAGAGAGAGAGAGAGAGAGAGAGAGAGAGAGGAGAGAGAGGAGAGAAAGGAAAGAGAGAGAGAGAGAGAAGAAAGAGAGAGAGAGAGAGAGAGAAGAAAGGAAAGAGAGAGAGAGAGAGAAGGAGAGAGAGAGAGAGAGAGAGAAGGAGAGAGAGAGAGAGAGAGAGAGAGAGAGAGAGAGACGAGACAGAGACAGAGAGAGGAGGGCGTTGAAGGCTGGGGAGTAGGTGTGTACGCTTAAGAGTACGAACTCAACGGAGAGCAGTTGTAATGCATCCCATTAACATCGCATCCGATGCTCTAAGTCTACTACATCCCCGAAGTTTCACGAATGTATAATTGCTAAGAAGCCTCGTAACGCCAGAGTAATAACCATACGAAGGGTAACGATAGCACTACAAGATAAGTAAAAATAGGCCTAATTTTCTTATTGATACCCTCCCCACAGGCTTCCTACATGTCGTGGGAAGTGGATTCTCTTGAAGGTATGTCCGTGCGTGCGTACGTGGGCAATGCGTGAGGGCGGAGTCCCCGTGCCTACGACAAGCTGATGCCAATCGCAAACAAAGTAAAAGCTTTCACTTTCCAGCCCAGCGTGAGCTTGAGGACAGACATGACCCACGGCCACCACCCACACAAACCCGTCTCGCGCGCGCCCTTGTAAGTGCGATAGCCCAAACACGCCTACGCTTTCCTCTCCTCGGCGACCCACGTAAATACAGCTCGACGTCTGGGAGAGGCCCTAAGACGCCGGAGGGGAAGGGGAGGGAAGGGTAGGGGGAGGGAAGAGAGAGGAAGAGGGTGAGGACGGAGAAGGGAGCATTAAGTGGTTCCCAGACAGATATCGTAAAAGGTAACAGCCATACGTAGCGACTTAAGCCTACCAACGGTGGCGCCACTGCCGGTTCTTGGTTCAGGTGACGCGGCGCTCATTTCAACGAAGCAATAAAGAGCCCCCGTGTGCCACATCCCCGAGGCGGAAACGATCTGGACACCTGACGCGGAAGCATCAAGACGGATTCCATTCCCGGAGAGCAAGCGTCCTTCAGAGCCGATTATCCGATGACGACGACTTCGAATACGGCATCCCGACCCACACCAGCGTTTCCTGCGTTAAAATACTCACCCGCGGCTTCACAAGCGACGGAATCCTATTCTTCTCTTCGTCTGATTGGCGTCGCCGGATTCAACAATAACGGTCGAGTCTCCTGCAAAGCCCCCCTTGCAAGTGCTGACTGGAATGAAGCTGGGATGTGGATGGGGGGGGGGGGGCTGGAAGTGGGAATGAAGGAGATGGAAATGGGAATGAAGGAGATGGAAGCGGGAATGGAGATGGAAATGGGAATGAAGGAGATGGAACAAGGGAATGAAGGAGATGGAAGTGGGGAAAGGAGGAGATGGAAGCTTAAATGGAAGAGCTAACATTGGAAATCGAGTTTGGCAAGGAGGCAAAATGATGGAAAGAAAGACATTAACAAAACCTTAATGGAACCAGAATAAGAAGAGAAAAAATGAGATAATGGATAGCGTCGAAAGATA
>NC_051401.1:41898572-41926072 GCF_015228065.2 Penaeus monodon | reverse complement strand
TCATTACGATACGATACACGCATAAGAAAGTAACCGATACATTAACGCCTTATCGATGTCCCTTGATCAATATTTACTTATTAAGGGCACAATGACATCAAGCGCACACGGGTATCTCAACGAAGAGGGGGTGAAGACGTGGATGGGGAATGGGAATGGGGAATGGGAATGGGAATGGGAATGGGAATATGCATGGGATTGACGACTGACATTGACGACTTGTACATCTGAAGTCGCGAAAAAAAAGGATCGTCTGATGTTGCAAGGAATGATTTTTATCTCAGGAGGCGATGCATCCTCACGACGACGAAGGAAAAAAAAAGAGAGGGGGGGAAAAAAAAGGACGGAGCAGATATTTCCTCGAAGTTACACCCGACTCCAAAAGCTGTCCATTATCACTATTACCCCATTATCATCATGAATATCCGTAGCTTATACTCCTCTCTCACGAAATTCATCTTCAAAGCACCCATCTACGACGTCGAATTTTCGTCTCCGCAACAGCCACACACCACACCTTTTGCCTGCCGCAATTCCTGTTATTATTACCGTGCAAGTCTTCCTCTAGGCTGAATGGGATGAGGCGGAGGTGCGCTGTGGCTCTTACCTGTAATAAAAAAGAAAAAAATATTAATACAAAAAAAAAAAAAAAAATCTTCTTAATAGCCACTATTTCCTCACAAAAACAAAAGAACAAAGAAAGCTATATTGCAGATCATAAAAAATAACCAATCGATACAAACAACTTTCCAAACAAGCAAACAATGACGAAATAAAAACACAAAAAATACTACACTTAAAATGTGTGTGGGGAAAAAAGCAATAATACTCTTGATTAGCATACAATAAGACAGCCTTCACACTTCAACCACTTTCTTTCTCCCTCCCCTCTCTCCCTTCCTCTCCACTCCCTACCTCCTCCCCTTCCTTCCCCCCCATGCAATTGCAACACTAAGTTACCCTCCGTCACTTACACACACGCACACTCCAAGCAACGCCTTTTGAATGCAGGGGGAATGCAATTATCAGCTTCCAAGAACATCATAATAGCAGCATGACTATTCAACCCTCCTCGCTTTTTTTTTATAACGTTAGGACTGTGTGAATATAATCCTGAATGCTGATATCTCGTTTTAAGAAAAGCTGAAGACTTCTTCCTTTTCTCCAAAGGGAAGCCTTTCAATGGAATGGGAAAATGACTGCGAGAGGTGGAGGATGGAAGGACGCGCGGGGAGAAGAGCGGAGACGATAAGGGAGGAAGAGAATGAGCGGAAGGGAGAGGTAGGGTAGGGTAGGGTAGGGTAGGGTTGGGAGGGAGGGAGGGAGGGAGGGAGGGATGAAGGAAGGTAGAGAGAGAGAGAGAGACAGAGAGAAGAGAGAGAGAGAGAGAGAGAGAGAGAGAGAGAGAGAGGGAAGGAGGAGGAAAGGACGGAGGGATGAAGAGAGAGAGAGAAAGGAGGGGGAGGAGGGAGGGAGGAGGGGGAGGAGGGAGGGAGGGAGGGAAGGAGGAGGGAGGAGGGGAGGGAAGGAGGGAGGAGGGACGAAGGAAGGTAGAATGAGGGGGGAGGAAGGGAGAATGAGGGGGTGAGAGAGAAAGAGAAAGAGAAAGAGAAAGAGAGAGAGAGAAGAGAAGGAGGAGGAGGAGGGAGAAGGGAGGGAGGGAGGGAGGGAGGGAGGGAGGAGGGAGGGAGGGAGGGAGGGAGGGAGAGAGGGAGATGTTTTATGAAAAAGCTATACAGCCTACATCCATAGATAAAAAAACAAAAACTTAAAAAATACTATATATATATATATATATATATATATATATATATATATATATATATATATATATATATATATATATATATATATATATATTGTAGCAGAACAAGCAAGATAGAATGAAGAAAATAGAAGAGGAAGAAAGCATAGTACGAAAAGCAACAGGAAAAGGCGGCGGCTACATGTAAGAATGTTAAGAGCATGTAACTTAAACACCAATAATGAAAAAATAACGACTATAAAGACGGTAGTGTTCATAGATACAATGGCAATCGTTGTTATAAGAGATAAATAATTCGGAGAGAAAAAACGAGAACAAGACAGAAGTCGAGGATATTACAAACATTAAATAACATGAAGAATGGGAGAAATTATGTAAAAAAAAGAAAAGAAATCGCTTAAGGAACTTTCACCCTCGCAGCACACCAAGAGGAATTGGGCAAAATTGGCCTTTTAGGAGATAATAATGCAAGGCCTTCATTAACCTCCTAACCTGCTCCCCCCCCCCTCCTTTCCACCTCGCGTTTCTCTCTCTCTCTCACGCCCCTTTCTTTTCTTTCTTTCTTTCACACACACACACACACACACACACACACACACACACACACACACACACACACACACACACACACACACACACACACACACACACACACACACACACACACAATCAAATCAACTTATCGCCTCTCATCCCCCCGCCCCCCTCCCCACCTCCGTCCTCTCCCCGGGCGCTCGGAGACTACGAAATTCATTTAATAGTTACTTCACCCAGCACCGGCGTCACCCAGTGTACCCTGCCGCCTCGGTCGATGTTTATGTTTATGTACAGTAGATACTGCTGGGAAAAATAATGTTGCTACTTCTGTTGTTGTTTAAAATAATGATAGAAAATGTTGGGAAAAATGCTTATGATGAAAAGGTGGCTGTTTTGCTGATAATGTAGTATATGAAATGATGAAGTAATTAATGCTAATTGATACTGATGACTGACGATGACGACGACGAAAACGATGACGATGATGAGGGCAGTGACACAGGTGGCGACCTCCGGTTCATCTTATCAGCCTCCCTTCATCTACATCCTCCCTTTCTTCACCTCCCCCCTCCCCCTCCCCCCCCCTCGCCCTCCATTCAGGCCACAGGAAGGTAACCATCTCAGAAGGTCCTCCGCGAGACAAACGGGACTCGCTGATACGCCACAAACAGGATACCGCTATCTTCCAAGAACCGCCCCCTTCCATTTCCAAACTTGTGATGTCTTAAGAGTATTCTCATTTTTACCCCGCCGCCTCCCACTTCTCGTCCCCGTCCCCGTCCCTCTTCACCCCCCCCCCCCTGCCACTCGCTCTCCCGCACACAAGAAAAATTCTCACAGAAAAGTCCTCTTGGCACCGTGATGTATCTTCGAATTTTTCATACACCTTCACTCAGCATTTCGAGGATATAATTAGCGTGCCCCGCTGTAACCCATTAGTCTTTTGCTCCTCCTTTCCCTCCTTTCTCTACCCTTCCGTCGCGTCACTTGTCTTTCTCTCTTCCTCTTTTCTCCCTCAGGTGATACGTGTCCCAACCTTCCTTTTGTATCCTTACGTAAGACCAATGCCTCCGTCAAGAACGCGTTGGCAACATTATTTTTTTCTTTTTCCCCCGCCTTTCCTTTTCAAATTCATATTTCGTCTTAATTTTATTTTCACGTTTTCACTTCGCTGTGTTCTACTTCGTATTTTCCAAAGTTTATCTCCCATCTTCCGTTTTACTGTCCTACTTCCCACTCGTTTCCTGATCCAGTGTTTGTTTTGTTTGTTTGTTTGTTTAAATCCACGGCAGAGAATGAGTATAATGCCTTCCCCATCTCTTCTTACATTTCTATTCCTTCTCCATCTTTCCCCCTGTTCCTTATTTATTCATTTATTTTCCTTCTTTCCACCTTCCCCATCCCTGTCGCCAGTCCTACCTCCAGATAATCCCCTTATCTGTGCAGCATCCTAAGAAGTCCATCTCCGCGTGAAGACAAGCGCCCGCCATCCTGCCCGGGGAGACGACGGCTCCGGTACTCATAAAACATGTTTACGTCCCTCCTTCCTCCGACTCCCCTAATTAAATTCTCTGTCCATATGATCTCCCAGTCCTTCCCCATTCGGCACTGAAATCCGTCGAGAGGGCTGTTACGCAACCACGCCCATTCATTCATCGTCCTCGTTTCCCTTAGCATATGAACTCGTCCCTACCTTTCAGCCGCCCGCTCTGCCCCTCACCTCGACGCTCCTGCCTTATCTTACACCTAATCCTTTATCTCTCGGGAGGAGCACAAGATAGACAATGATTTGAGGACAGGAGAGAGGGCGAGGGAGAGTGGCGTAAGGGGGATAAAAAAGGAAAAAGAATAAGGGGGAAGTGGAGAGAGGAAGAGGAAGGGAAGGAGATAGACAAAAAGAAACAAATAGATAAATTGATAGATAATATATATATATATATATATATATATATATATATATATATATATATATATATAGAGAGAGAGAGAGAGAGAGAGAGAGAGAGAGAGAGAGAGAGAGAGAGAGAGAGAGAGAGAGAGAGAGAGAGAGAGAGAGAGAGAGAGAGAGAGTAAAAAAGGCAGGCAGGGGCCGGTCTGCAGCAGTGTGTCGGGAGGGGCGTCTCCTCGTGGTATCGACCCGATCCTGTATTTACCCGCGCACACACACACACACACACACACTCACACACACACATACTCCGGCTCCCATACCATTACCCGGCCTCAAGGCCTCAACCTCTTTCCTCGCCAGTAGTCGCACTCGAAGTGTCTGAATTAACATTAACTTTTTAAAGTCAGAGAGAGAGAGAGAGAGAGAGAGAGAGAGAGAGAGAGAGAGAGAGAGAGAGAGAGAGAGAGAGAGAGAGAGAGAGAGAGAGAGAGAGAGAGAGAGAGAGAGAGAGATAATACTAAAATATCGAGGGAAAAAAGAAAAATAACATGAAATATAAATGAGATATATGATATATGAAATGCGACAGTCATGCGACAATAACAAAAACAATAATAATAATAATAATAATAATAATAATAATAATAATAATAATAATAATAATAATGATAATGATAATAATGTATCATCACTGATAATAACAGCAACATTATATAGTTATAAATTTAACAAGTTCCACAAAATATGCATACCCTTGATGTTTCTTCTCAAAAAAAGTTCTGGTATTACCAGTTTTGACGGAGTGGACAAAACGCAACTCGTAGGGTACACAAAAAAGCAACAGTAGCTCTGTTCTCTCATCGCCCCCTCCCTCCTTCCCTTCCTCCCTCCCCCTCCCCCTTCCCATTCCTCCCTACCCCCCCTCCCCTTCTATCACAACCCTCCACCCCCCTCCCCCGTCCCCTGCAGTACACACGAGAAATGCCGCAAAACACACGATCCCGCGACAGTACCAACGAGGAAACGAAAGTGCCGGAACCGCTGACTTGCAGTACGTCCTCTTGCGCTTCCCTTTATCCAAGCGCGGGGGGGGGGGGAGGCGAAGGGGGAGAGGACGGAACGTGAGAGGAGAAGAGGTTAAAAGGAAAATGGAAGAGGGATGGAAGTAGGTGACGGGGTATAGGAGGAAGGTAGGTGGGCGGGGTTATGACGTATTCATACCAGAACCAGCAGGCGGTGTGCATGTAATATTCATATTTCCTAAACTTTAACACACTGGGTAAGTCTTGATTCATAAACACATAAAAGAACAAACACTATAATATGGATTTTTTCTTCTTTTTTTTTGCCAGAGCAGATTAGACTGAGTCAGTTTCATAGTTTACGATCTGTCTGCAATTCCGGCAAGACGCGAGTGGTGGCAGGACGTGCGTGGTTTTCAAAACTCGTGCGTCTGCTTCTGGGCTGTGACGTTTCGACAATCTACACAACACGCTGCTGCCATGCGTCCATCTACCCTGCTTCCCATTTCCATAACTATACTTGTACATGCAAATGCCGGGTGAGAATACGCATTTCCAGTGTGTCAATTGAAAGAGAGAGAGAGAGAGAGAGAGAGAGAGAGAGAGAGAGAGAGAGAGAGAGAGGGAGAGAGAGGGAGGGAGAGAAAGAGAGAGAGAAAGAGAGAGAAAGGGAGAAAGAAAGAAAGAAAGAAAGAAAGAAAGAAAGAGAGATAAACAGGCTATATAAATTAAAAACCCAACCTAACAAGTGAAATGACAAGGTTGTGTTATCTGCGTAGGTCAGAACGGCAGTGCTTTCCCACAACCAAGCGACATCAATGTAGATACCAGCGGAAGTGGAAGTTATCTCACGCAAGGAAGAAAAATGACAGAAGAAATGGAACCCCGAACAGACCCATTTTCTGAGACTAAAAAGACGTAGACATCAGTAACAAAGGCGCTGTCTGTCAGCGTTTGCGAAAGTGCGCCATGGCTAATCGGGACCCGGGCAATGACAACGTCTCATGGAGGAAGGAACAAGACAGCAAGATAAACCTCCGCAGCACAGACGAATCGATCCCAATGCGACTGAATCCGTGTTGCCATTAATCAAAACAGTTCTTCGTCTTGGCAAACTCAAAGTTGTTCGGTGCAAAAGCGTCTGCGAAGGAGAGCGACGAATCGGACGTGGCAGTATGCTTTCGGATCCGAACGCGAGGTGGCAACCTCGTCAAGCCCGCTGCCAAAGCAGCCATAAATCACACTGGATTGACCATATCATAACAAAAGTCGTCTCTGACCTCCTTATGTATGTTTTGGAATCATTATGACCCTTCGACGCGTCCGCTAAAGAGGTGTGAATCACTGCCCTTGCACCAGCAGCAGCGCCCGAGCGAGTGTAACCCGCAGCTCCGACGTCTGAGCGTTAATTATTAAAGCACCAGAAAAGAGGGACACATGCATTACAGGCAGCGTCACGCGATCTTCCCCACGCATTCTTTCTGGACACAATACACTTCCTCGTTACCAGAACGACATAGACAGAAAAAATGGGCATAAAAATTATATCAAAATGTCTCACGCATTTCTGTGTCAGCGTCGAGCGAGCGAGGTTGCAAGGGAGCGGGTGGCATCATTAAACCTTTAATGGGCGGAGGTGCGGTCAACATGGAGGCCACCGCTACGACACGCACGCCCGCCGCGCATGAAGGAAATTCGCCCTCGTTTCCGATCGCAACCCTGCGCTGAAGAACGTGACCTCGTCCCTGCGCAGGTCCCGGGCGAGGCGCGAACATCGCTCGTCGTATCATGCAAAGCGGAATGGCACTTCGTGAGGATCCACTTCGAATACCTTATCCTTTTGTCTGCTATTGTGAACAACGAAACATAATTGAAAAGTAAAATTAGACCACGAGCGCCTCCCTTCCATCGGGCGCCCTGTCCTGCCCAACCCTACTAACACGCGCGCCCCTGTCACGGGTAGGTCCACATTACCCTGCCGTCCAAACTGCGAACTTCCACCAAAGACGTGACAGCCGGAACTAATCGAATCGCCACATTGTAAGAACAACAAGACCCGAGGTAAAGGCGGAATCCGAAAGCTTCCCTGGGATCCGGATCCGACAGCTGCTAGCTTCATCAACACATCAAAACTTTCGTCCTTTGGGACGTGTTGGTTCATATAATCGCCTCGCGTGTCAGCCTGTGTTGTCACTGGCTAAAATTAATGAATCCTCGATTTCCTTAACGGCGCTTAAAAATATACGTATATTCTTTTCCTGATTGAAGAGACGTTTCTCATGTGTGGGAGTGTGCGTGTGACGCCTTTTGGGGTAAAAATGGAGAAAATTACTCTTGGGGTTTTGCAGGATAAATTACCAGGTTTGTCTTGGGAGAGCAGGCGAAGCGCAGCGATCCATATAAGGATCGTGATCCGCGAGGTAGCAGAATCCTTAACGGCCTATGACATCCAAGTCTTCGGCGGGAAACTTACGTGGGAGAAATTTGGGGTAAACAAACAGCTCTGTCTATCATATACAAGACTTTTGCATCCTTTGCTCTCCCTCTCGCTCTCGCTCTCCCTCTCGCTCTCTCTCTCTCTCTCTCTCTCTCTCTCTCTCTCTCTCTCTCTCTCTCTCTCTCTCTCTCTATATATATATATATATATATATATATATATATATATAATATATATATATATATATATATATATGTAAATACATGACACTCCTCCTTAGCTTTTATAGGCAAGTGTATACAAACAAACGCGAGGGTAACGTAGGCCGATCGCACCTGCGATTAATTATTCAAGGGCTCTTACCAAAAATCCTTGGAAGAGGCGGCTACATCACCTGGAGCTCTTTGAGATTACACCCGGGCAAGGTGAGAGGTCTCTTACGTATATAACTCCTGTCTGCAGAAGTACCTGTCATGCTTCTTCACGGGTCCCCTGCGCCCGGGGCACAAGGCCAACTATTTCTTACATACGCCGCTGAGAATAACGCCCCAAGACACACAAAAACGAGGAAAGGTGGGTAAAGACAGGGGAGAGCGTGAGGTACGAGAGGAAGAGATGGTGGGAGGAGAAGAGGGAAATGCAGAGAGGGGAAAGCGGGGAAGGGCCCGCTTCTGCACCTCCGCGGCGTTGTCCCGTCTGATCAGCCGCAGAAGTAGCCATCGGCCGCGTCGGAGGGGTGTGGCTAGCCGTTCGTGGCACCGTAATTACAGAGCCAATTACCGCGTCGCCTTCCCGAACCCCACCCACGTCTGTGCCGCCCATCGCGCCCTATCTCCCCTTCCATCTGCCCCAACGCGAGTGTATTCCTTCTAGCCATCCTTCGCCAATCCGCGGGAGAAAGTCCCGCCGACTCTCGCGGGGACAACTGGGGGAAGGTAGGGGGCGTTCCAGTTGGGCGTGTCGTATAAGGGGAAAATATACATTACATGCAAATAGGTGGGCTAACTGGGGAGAAGAATATGGAAGAAGGAGAAAGCGCAGAACGAATGTGACAAGACCGAGATGAAAGTAAAGGGTAGATACAGCACAACTGTACGCCGCAATTTCTCGCGACATGTCAAATAAACGCGGCAAACTGACACGCGAGGCACCAGTCAATGTATGCTCACGTGCAAAGGAGGAAGACTAGGATGATGACGCTTTTCTTACTGAAACTACCGCTTTCCGTTCTTGCTCCGTCTCACACGCACTTCCCTGGGAGGGGTTTCGCCCGAAGGCTTTTGAGCCTTGCTTTCCTTCATTATCCTCGTGTCGAACACCAATTCGGCCAGCCTACCATTCCTCGTCCTCTCTCCGTTCTTCCATTCTTTTCTCTTCTCTCCCTCCTTCCTTCCTCCCATCCATCCATCCACCCTTTCTTCCTCCCCCCCTCCATTTCATCCATCCTTTCTTCTGTCCAAATGCCAACGATGTGTTCTAAAAGCGATAAAACGCCCCAAACTCCCTGCCGTCAACCCATAGACGCCTTTGATAGCAGCTGATAAGGGCTTACACCAAGGTAAAAAAAAAAAAAAAAAAAAAAAAAAAAAAAAAAAAAAAAAAAAAAAAAAAAAAAAATCCAACATAGAGAGATAACCGCTATCTCAGCCAAACTTACATATTAACACATGCTATCGATAACAAAATCTCTCCCGTTACCGATACCCATACCCATACCACGCAAAGCATCACCCGGCCATCGTGCCTATCATGTGCAACATCTGCAACACGCCCTCACGCCCTCCCTCCATCACTCACTCATTCTCTCCCCACCCCCCTCAAGGAAAAGCAGCACAAACCGTGAACAAACGAGAACAAAAGCACGCCGAGGAATGTCGCTGATCACACACGCTTTCCCTCCCGTGTCGACCTTATCCTCGCAACGTTAATCAAGTGCAAGCAACTGAGCCGTGAGGCGGCGGTGACAAGGACCCGTTCGACAGCTGGTCCTCCACCCCCTCCCCCTCTCCGTCCACGTCATCCCTTCACAATAAAGTTAATCCTCTCGTACGCCACGCATCCCCCTCCCCCGAGTCCTTTATGAACAGCTGCTCCGTCCCTCTCCAGTCCCTCAAGCGGGTCATCCTCATCTTGACCTTTCTCAACCCCTTAACCCCCACTTCCAACGTGACCTTAACTTAAAGGAACATCCTTAAGCCACACCTTCCCATCAACAAGTCATCACGGCAGCGGCAACTAAACAAGCCCCTTCCCTTCACGCTGTGTCACTCCCGGCCCTTTAAACTAGGCACCGAACATGTATGGCTCTCCCTCTCACCCCCCTCTCTCTCCTCCCTCCCTCTCTCTCTCTCTCTCTCTCTCTCTCTCTCTCTCTCTCTCTCTCTCTCTCTCTCTCTCTCTCTCTCTCTCTCTCTCTCTCTTCTCTCTCTCTCTCTCTCTCATCAACGAAAAGAAATCACAGAAAACCATCTCCCATCAATCCCTCTAGCAAGCACACATTCGGACACACACAAACAGACACGCGGATAGAAACCCCTCCTCCCCCCCGGCCGAAAGCAACACGACTGCAGGCAACTTCATCCGCAACCCTCCCCCTCCCCCTCCCCCTCCCCCTCCCCCCCTCCCCCTCCCCCTCTCCGGCTCTCCCCGATTCATTTTTAAAGCGAGGGGGTAACACAACCCTCAGACCGCGATGTGCGATAATATTCGAGCGAGAGACGGTGCGCTTCGTATTTTTTTCCCTCCGGGTTCCAATCTTCCATCTGCTCCTCTCCTATTCTTCCGCAATGTCTTCGCATTAATTTCCAACTGTCCATTCTGCGTTTTAATTTCGCTTTGGTTAAAAGCGATCGCCAACATCACTGGAAAGAACATAAGACATATTATGATCCTTATGATCACCATCGCCACTATCCTGTTTGGCGTCATCACTCTTCTCTTATTGTCCAACGTCTTCCCTTAACTCCCCTCTTATTGTCCAACGTCTTCCCTTAACTCCTTTCCTATTATCCAACGTCTTCCCTAAACCCCGGGTCCACGCCACAGCTGAGCAATGAACCACAGAACAGGTGCGGCCGGGCTCCGGGCATTTGCCTTGCTCAATGACTCATGAAACACCAGACAATAAAACGCAGCATCAGTTGATGATGATCTGGACTGGATGCAGTATTCTAGGTCATACAAACAAACACACACACATGCAACAGAATTATATATTCTGAACAAATAAATGTGGGTGCGCACCCGCCCACACACACATGTAACGAAGCAACCACATCCACCCACACAAAACAAACCCACGCGCGCCAAGATACATACATTTTCGCAAACGCACGCACGCACGCACACACGTAAGCACCCACACGCAGACCAGAGACAAACAGACAGACAGGCAGGCAGACAGACAAACAGGCAGGCACACACACACACACACACACACACACACACACACACACACACACACACACACACACACACACACACACACACACACACATATATATATATATATATATATATATATATATATATATATATATATATATATATATAAGAAGAGAGTAATTAAAATAAGATATAACCTGTACCACGTACAAGGGAAAGACACACTGCCATACCCACTTTTAAACTCGTGTTAGTAAAGGTCAAAGTTTAATGTTCGAGCAGAATACGGTAAGTTCAGCTGTTTTTTTTCTCCAATGTCTAAGATCCACAATCACCTTCCTTGAAACCTCTTTAAGACTCAAGATAACCGTATCATTTACCCGGCGCACGAGGCTCTCCCTAAAGGTCTCTGTCAGTCCCACAAGCTCACGCTGCCCTTATGGTAACAAGGGAGTTTACTTAACCCTTGTAAGGCAAAGGATAAAAAGGCCTTCCCTCCGACGCCTAAAATATATTCGACCCAAGTAGGGTTACCAGCAGCAACCCCGCATCCCAGCCGCATAAGGATACCAATGAATAATCAACGTGTGAATAAATATATGGGCGCCGTTCTGCTCCTCGGGTTCTTGGACGGACTTTGCTATCTGTAAGAAGCAAATCGAGCTACTTTTAGTAACTGCAAAATTATATAAATAATTAATAGGGAAACAATGTAAAAGAAGACTACAAAATACAATATTTTCGGTATATGTTTACAACAATACGAAAATAAAAATAATGATAATAATAAAATAACCAACAACACAACAATCCCGGACGCACGTGGGGCAGGCATGTTTCCCCACGCCACGACTGAGGGTCCACACCTGCAAAGAGCGTGAGGAAGGGAGGAAAGGAGGGAGGGAGACAGACGGCAGGTGGCGAGGGGGGCGTGACTGTACATAATGGAACATTGTCTTCTGGCAGCGATGCACGCGAGGAAATTGTTCTCTATTAAACACCTCGCGAGAAGTCCGGGTTCTCCACACGGAATGCCGCCGCGCTCGGGTACAACACGCACCTTCAACTTCCCTTTCTTTTCTTCCGCTCGGGCTCTGGACTTGGGACGTTTCCTTGGACATGCTCACACCCATATACATGAAGATACTTCCTCCTGGGCTCACTGCGCTGCTCTGCCGACGAAGCCAGATGTGTGGGAATAAAACAAAGAACATCTTCAGAGGGGAACGCGGTATTGTCCCACAAAGGATGTGTTAATTAAGGAGTCGAGCTATGACCCCGTCTATAATTACTTGCGTACTTGAGGACCGCTCAAGGAGAACCATGATTGGAAATGTAAGGGGGAACCAAAAAATGTCATCTGCATTCTGAGAGAGATCGGCAGCTGGTAGACTGATGTACAACTACGTCAAGAGGTGTAAATCCTGTCCTTTGCGTTGTAAAATCATGACTGATCTGATTCTACAAAGATAAAAGTCAATAATGCGTAAACATCCCTTCCAAACACACCTCACGCGTTGTCTAGATCGAAAAGCAGCTCCCGTCGGCGGCGGCCAGCCATAAATACTTCCCAAGAGAGGAACACTGAGGGAGGGCGGGGGTGGATGCAGGAAGGGGGATGGGGGTAGGGGGAAGGGCCGATATATAAATAGAGAGGGAGAGGGTGCGGATGGGAGGGAGGGGAGGAGAAGGGTGCGGACGGAAGGAGGGGAAGGGAGGGTGTACATGGGAGGGTATAGACGCGTGCTAGGCAGGTGGTCACGACCTTCCATCACAGTGACGGGGAAGATTCCTTCCCGCCACACACGACCTCCTTCCTTCCTCCCTTCCTTCCTTCCTTCCTTACCCCCCCCCCCCATCTCTCTCCAGACGGTGCCCTTTCCCCTCTGACGTCAAACCCTAAGAGATGTCTTTAAGAGTGAAATAAGACTCTTTACATCCTCCTCCGAGAATCCCTAACGTGCCTGCTTTATCTTCTTGATGCGGTGCTGTGACGTCACTGCAGCATCTTCCGTGACCCACCAAGACGACGTGGTAGCGAGGCGTTAATGGCGATATAAAAACTTCGAAGAACACGAGTGTCACATATGCTCGTGGTCGTCCGGCGAATAAGAGGAAAGGGAAAAAAACAATTGAAGTGGGTGGCGGCGAATAAAGGCGACAAGGAGGGAAAGGAAAACCAGGAAGGATACTTCACGATATTTCAGGGGACAGAAGAGAGGCAAAAAGCGAGAGGCCGGAGAAGAACGAAGAGGAAAGCACACAAGCCGGCAAGAGGGAAACAAAAGTCAGGAACAGGAGGAGGAAGTAAAAGTGGGGGGAAAACAATGACAGCGCTACAATAACGAGACTAAAATGGTGAAGGCGCAGAAGGTGAAATACGATTAATCAACATATCCCAGTCAAGCGAGGCACACACCACCATCACCACCGGCCCCAATACAGGCCCGCGCCCCCTCCTCCCCTCACGCCACGCCCCCCCCCCCCTCTTCCCACCACGCCATGAACTTGGCACATGGTCAAGGTCAGGCTCCTTACATGAAAATAGACCCCCATGACGACCCCCCACATCCCTCTTCACACCCCCGTCCTACCAGCACCAGACCCCCCTCCTCCTCCCCCCCTCTCCCTTACCCTCCTCTCCACATCCTCCTCCTCCTCCTCCTCCTCTTCCCCCTCTTCCTTGCCTTCACCCCTGCCCTGCTTCTCCTCCTGCTCTTCCCCCTCTCCCTTGCCCTCCCTTCCTCCTCCTCCACCTCCTCTTCCTTCTCATCCCATCCCATCCCACCTCCTTCACCACGTGTTAAGCTTCATTATCCACTGATTCGGCCATCTGTAAGGATGATCGCCGGGTAACTGACACTTTCACAGAGCGACAAGACACGGACACACACTTCCAAACTGTCATATATTCCAAGCTCTAAATATTTTTCTCAAATAAACATCGGATTACATCGAGAAAACTTGAAAGAGTCTAATATAAAGTAAACATTTAAAAGGGTAAGTTTGTAAAATCTTTAGCTGCGTAAACTGATATGACAAATATATGAGTGATTTTGTAAATACCTTTATATCTGTATCGGTATGTTTGTCTGTCTGCCTGTAAGTCTCTCTCTGTGTGCATACATGTACATGTACATGTACATACATACATACGTATACACACACACACACACACACACACACACACACACACACACACACACACACACACACACACACACACACACACACACACACACACACACACTCGCACGCACGCACGCACGCACGCACGCACGCACACACACACACACACACACACGCACGCACGCACGCACGCACGCACGCACGCACGCACGCACACACACACATACATACATATATATATATATATACATATATATATATATATCTGTGAGTGTGTGTGTGTGTGTGTGTGTGTGTGTGTGTGTGTGTGTGTGTGTGTGTGTGTGTGTGTGTGTGTGTGTGTGTGTGTGTGTGTGTGTGTGTGTTATGTTTATGTTTATGTTTATGTATGCATGTGTATGTATGTATATGTATGTGTATGTAGTATGTATATGTACAAGTATATGTATATGTACAAGTATATGTATATGTATATGTACAAGTATATGTATATATATGTGTATATGTGTACACACACACACACACACACACACACACACACACACACACACACACACACACACACACACACACACACACACACACACACACACACACACACACACACGTATATATATATTTTATATTATATATATATTGTATATTATATATATATATATATATATATATTTTTTTTTTTTTTTTTTATTATATATATATATATTTTATATTATATATATATTATATATATACTATTTATATATTATACATATACTATATATATTATACATATACTATATATATTATATATATTATATCTATATATATATCTATATATATTATCTATATATATATATATATATATATATATATATATATATATATATATATATATATATATATATATATATATATATATATATAATATATATATATGAAGGAGAGAGAGAGAGAGGAGAAGAGGAGAGAGAGAGAGAGAAGAGAAAGAGAGGAGAGAAGAGAGAGAGAGAGAGAGAGAGAGAGAGAGAGAGGGGAGAAGAGAGAGAAGGAAAGAGAGAGAGAGAGAGAGAAGAAGAGAGAGGAGAGAGAGAGAGAGATAGAGAGAGGAGAGAGAGAGAGAGAAAGAGAGAGAGAGAGAGAGAGAGAGAGAGAAGAGAG
This sequence comes from Penaeus monodon, assembly GCF_015228065.2. Taxonomy (NCBI): domain Eukaryota; kingdom Metazoa; phylum Arthropoda; class Malacostraca; order Decapoda; family Penaeidae; genus Penaeus; species Penaeus monodon. Next base: position 41,910,770 of record NC_051401.1, on the reverse strand, counting down.
AGAGAGAGGAAGAGAAGAGAGGAAGAGAGAGAAAGAGAAGAGAGAGAAGAGAGAGAGAGAGAGAGAGAGAGAGAAGGGGGGAGGAGAGGGAGAGTGATAGATTTTGAAAGAAATCCAATATGTCCTCATTTCCCTGCTTTATGGACAATCATGTCTAAATCCTGAGCAAAAATAACATCTGTTTCTCGACCTTACCCTCCCATGCCAAGACTCCGAAGGCGATAGTCAACATCCCTGCATCTGCAGTCTTACCTGAAAAGATCAGAGAAGAAATTCATTAATACAAATATGAATGGGGGATTCAGCTTTTAATTCACAAAGTAAAAATAAGGTAAGTGACTTGACCTAAAAGCCATCGAAAAATCAATAGGTCGTTCGTCAGGTGTTAAGTAAAGCCCACCACACATTCAATAGATCATCATCTCACTCTACTTGGTTTATAGTGTACATTTCATACACAGGCCTATAAAAAAAACACAAGTAGAGATAGATATATTGACAGACGGACATAGAAAGGCAAATCTATCACTAGATATATAAAAAAGAGAGACAGAAAGAGAAGAGGAGAAAGCGATCCTCTAAAACCCCCACCACATGGGGACACGCCTCCCACCTACCGAGAAATACCGTCCGATCCTTCCAGATTCTTGGCAGCGTCTCGCCGTCCCCTGCTACTCGCCCTCCTCCTCCCCCTCCTAAAAAAACACCCCTACCTCCACCCTGGGACACTCCTTCTCCGAGCTGTCTTGACCTACATCGCAGCTCGTAAGATTTAGGGCCGGGCTCAATACCGGCGGGATTCCAACCTGGCGCACCCTTGTCCAAATATTGCACGCGCGCACACACATGCGATCAAAACAATGCCTACGCCCACTAACCGCGCCCAAGGAGGTTTTCTAGTTTCCTTAGACATAAATATCAGAAAAGGAAAAGAAGAGAATGGGAACGAGAGCGAGAGTGTGAGGGGCACGGCAAGGAGAGGGAGTGTGAGAGAGTGTGAGAGGGGGAGGGAGAGAGAGAGAGAGAGAGAGAGAGAGAGAGAGAGAGAGAGAGAGAGAGAGAGAGAGAGAGAGAGAGAGAGAGAGAGATAGAGAGAGAGAGGGGGGGGGACCTGACATCCGCTCATAGCAAGCATTAACGCACCGAGTCACGAACGAAGCACTGACCATCTAATTACTATGTCGACCGCACCCGCAAGGTCGGCCTTCGGAACGCAAAGCAGGACACACAAACACAGAAAACACACACACGTCACCGCAAGATGGAACTGCGACGTCCATCAACATATCAGTGCTCATGCCTGCCACTGCTGCATGTGCACTTTAAAGCGCCTCTCACATTAACCAGTCACTGAACTGCCACAAGTCACAAAGCCTGTCAAAAGTGGCAGGTTACGATGGCTGCAGGTGGATGCCTCCTCCTTTCCCAGACATATAATTTCCTTTCACGGGCCATTGCACCTCCGCCCCCCCCCCTCCCCTTCTCCATCCGGTGCACTTACTATCACTCTAAACAGTGTCGACGCTATCTCGAACGAACATGCACGAACAGAAGACGACAGAGGAAGGGTTAGATGAATGAAGGAGATAGAAAGCCGAGGCCCTGGGAGGGGCGCAGAGTTCAGAGTAATTGATAAGAAGGAAAGCCAGTGATTAATGCTAGGGTTGCTTAGTGGTTCAGCATCCCTTACGGAGATATTTTCCTCCTCTTATCTTTTTCTATTCTCTATCTCATTCAAATTTACCATCTCCCACTGTCTGTCTGTCTCCCTTCCTCCCCCCTCCTTCTCTCTATCCCTCTCCCTCCGCCATTCTCTCTCCTTCCAATTCCTGCTCATCAACCTTGGTCTGTGCTCCTTAGTCACGACTCCGTCGGCGCGGTCCCGGCTCTACGCTCTCTGTCAGGGACACACACCGAAGAAAGTGTAAGTAGGAGATGAGTACGAATGTGCGTGCCTGACTAATCGCAGATATAAATAGATACACACTAGTTCACTGACAACGAAACCTTCATTTCTCCTTTTCTCTCTACTCTCTGGATTTCCCTTATTTACCTCTCCACATGTCACTTCTGCTGACGGTTGGCTATCGTGCTGATACTATATCACGCAATATTAGCTAGCACTAAAAATTCAAAATCTGGGTAGTAGTATACTTCACCTTATATGGAATTCCCTTCTACAAACCTGCAGTACATTCCAATGGTTACTGTAAAGACACTCGACATACACAAACACATGTAGAGTTTCTCTTAATCCCTCCTAAATTAACTTTACCTTCCGTCTCTCCTTACCTCAGCTACCTCTTGCGAAGTTGAAAGGACTCCTTCTTCCTCCTCCTCCTACCCCGCTCCCAATCTGCAGTTCCCTCCCCTCGTGACTCTTAGCAGCCTGTCACGGAACTCGTAGCGCGGCGAGGAGATTCGGAATGATTTGATTTTCGCCGAAGCATGTTCCCACCCATCCCCCCCCACACCTCCGGCCGGCTTACCTTACCAACATAACCCCAAATTACGAACAACATACTGGCATAACCTATAAAAACGAAAGAGATACCGATTTAATTAAATAAACCTTCAGGTCATTTTTGCACACAAATATATTATATATCTTTGGTAGGGAACTGAGACTTTTGGAGGAATGGGAAGATGAAGACTAATTATCATGAGATATTGAAGGGAACTAAAGTGGTCTACTTCCCAGTCCCTTACTTCTAATGATGTAGGCCTAGGCGAGGCTTGGCGCATTGGTACGGTAGGCTTTAAGGGCGCCCGTTTATTTCCTTCACACCAACATTGCTTTCGCAATGCACAAGCAGCGTCGGAAAAAAAAAATCCTTATGGGAGCAATATTAAGCAAAAACAAATTCTCTTGAAGGTCTTTTCCTTTAACTTTTCCATCGGGCACGAAACGTGACACCTGCGAAAACGTTTCTCGTCAAGGTATGAGCCAGCCAAACCAACGACGGCATCTCTCCCCATTCACTTTCTTACGCCCATCAAGCCACCCAAACATATGTCCTCGAGCATCCCCACTGGATTGGCAAGTGAAATATGGCAGCGGCAACGGCAGTCCTTTGGCACTAACATGCCGAAAAGGAGCCAAAGCGTGACAGTCTGGCACTGGCGCCTTCCCACCCTCCTCGTAATCGCAGGTCCCGTCCTCATTCGTCATACTTCACAAATTTCCGAGATGACTACCTTACGCAGAGGAGTGTGATTAGCTTGTCTCTTTGCAGCCGAGTGGTACTATACACAAAGTCTTTACGTCCACAATTAACTACGTGAACGGCGAAACTGCCATGTCATTTTTTTGCAGTGCATCGGTAAAGATGAGTGAAGGCCATCGAAAAAAGGACAAAATAATAAGTGAACAAGACACACTCGAGTCAAAGGAGAGACAGCGCACAAACGCAAAGACAGCCTATACAGACATGAAAAAAAACGATTCACATTCACAGCCGGCTCGGGTGCCCGGCGAGGCGACCATTATGGAGTCTTCGCCGCAACGAGCATGAGACAGGGGCGCTTCCCTTACGACCTGCCGCTCAACCTCTTAACCTCGTCGTCCACATCCGCAACATTCCACCACTACTCATTCTACAATTCTAGGATCATCGTGCCCGTTTTCACTTACATTCCCTACATTCCAGCTACACATTTAAGCCTAGAAATGTGCATAATTTGGATTGCCCTCACGTACCTTTATAGGTTAGGGGAACGCTAGGTATATTCAAACGCAGCATCAAAACAGAACACTGGTATTACAATTAAAAATTTATGAAAATGTGATATTATATCAAACTATGATTGTAACTACCATACTTTATTAATTCAATATAAGCATAATTTAGTGTCCATAACAATAACTATAAACATCATTTAACAACGAATAGATACAATTGACAAACGAACACGGTTCAAGTATGTAGAACAAAAACATCTATTTCCCTAGAAAGGTGATAATGATAAACAAGAATCTTCGCCACCAGCCGCATCCGGCAAGGTACTCTATTCATCAAAATTAAATTGTCGTTCGGTCACATCTTCGCACGCCGTCTAATTCATCAAATAAGAACTCTAACCTGAGCAAAACAAATAAATACGTGGCCTTACCACAACCCCCATCACTCCCATGAACGAGTATCCTTCGCGGTGAATACACGATGATACTGTAACCTCACTAAGCTGTACTAGAGCTCATGAAAATAAATTCAGAACAGCCAGTCGCGCCTGGCCACAAGCCAACTGTAATTGAGGAAACATCACGAGGGTTCATGCATCAGCTGTGTTGAGTGTGTGAATGGCAACAAACAGTCAAGGGGTTTTGGTGGGCACTAACACCCACCACCCACTCACAGGTGCACCTCTAACAATACCCCAGTCGTTTACTTTTACAATGTTTCCATGCACAGGGTGGGTTCAAACTCATCACCTTCCACAGCGGCAACAGAGAAAACAGGAGGCATCTTATCCCACAGTCACCACCAATCACGCACCCCAAGACAGGGCATCCAACCACACAACCACCACCAGCCATGCATCAAAGCCCCGGAGTGTGCACATGGCAATCCGCACACCTTGCGACTCCGACCAACGCATCGTGAAACCCAGATACAGCCAACGAGAAGACCGGGTCGGGGGAGGCTTTGCTTCGGATCAGCGATATCGACTTCACAATCAAACGTCTTATCGGAGTTATTGTTAGAGCGTTATTTGACTCCCCGCTCTTATCCGTGCGGGAGATAACGTCACGAGACACTCGAAGGTGCGGTCTTTCTTTTGTCAGACTGAGAGCTTGAATATCGGAGGTCTCGTCGCCACTACTGGCGGCTCCGACAGGCCTTGATTGCCCCGGGAGCCTGTACACCATCAGCTTGGAGAAAAGCACATGCTGCTTGTATACACTCCCTAACAATGGTCTTTCTGGGTAAACGTTTCTGTTTTAACCAGGTCATCTCCATCTCTCTTGAAGGAAAGATTGGAATCTCCAGCCCGCGTTGAATCCCAATGTCGGGGGAAAACGCAACCAATAAGTCTGAATCACGAAGACGCGATGAAATACAAACCGAAATGTCATATAACTCACTTCCTGCAACGAAACAACACGTCTACTTTTTGTGCGCTGGACGACCAGGTAAAACGGTCCTTTGACAGGCCACAAAGCCGAAGGGCATCGCCAGACGAAACACCTGGTCCAACAAACACACAAAACAGGCAAAAGCGGCTCACTAAATCATTATCAGCATCAACAATAGGTGCCTCGTGCAACAATCCGAACGTCAACATCAGTATTAACTACTCATCGCCGAGCACCAATTATCAGGTGCGAAAGATAGTAATTAAGCTCATCAGCTGATGCGTCCTACATCGACAACAGCTCCCAGCGTTCCAGCGATGATTCGACTCAGGGGCTTGACCATCATAATCAACGCTCGCTCATTCTCCGAAGAAATGAGCTCGTTGCAATTACCTGCTCGACCTTCATATCCACGCGTCATTCTGAAGCTCTCAAAATTTCTCTATCTCTGTATCTCTGTGTATGTGTATACATGTGTGTGTGTGCGTGCGTGCGTGCGTGCGTGCGTGTGGTGGTGTGTGTGTGGTGTGTGTGTGTGTGTGGTGTGTGTGTGTGTGCGTGTGCGTGTGCGTGTGCGTGTGCGTGTGCGTGTGTGTGTGCGTGTGCGTGTGTGTGTGTGTGTGCGTGTGTGTGTGTGTGTATCGCCAGGATACAGTTTCAAAACTCGATGACAGCCAAGTTTGGAACGGCTGTGCATCCTTCAAGTTTGCGAGTTCAATGACACAATAACCGCGTCTGCAACCCTCGCCTCCCCCGTCACCCTTACTTGCAATCATGACATCATTTATGCTTAAAAGAGTCTTCCCTCTTCGTCAGCTCCCCCTCATCTCCTTGGCTGTCTCTGCCTCGCTCTTCTTTCCCTCCCTCCCTACCTCACTCCCTCTCTTCTACGCCCTCCTGCATTTTCCTTTTATCTAATTTTCATTATTTTTTTATTGCACATTAATGCAATTGCATATTTATACATCTATCTCTTTATTTATTCTTTGATTATATATATATATATATATATATATATATATATATATATATATATATATATATATATATATATATATATATATATATATACCGAGTTGCCTCCTCCTCCACCCATTACATTAAACTCTTTTATCGTTCTTATTCTCTTCTACTTTACTCATTCTCTCCGCTTCCTCGCATCTAAATCACTCGCTCCGCTAAATCACGAACAAAACAAAACAATGACCCCACCACTATAAACTATACTAAACTCACATGAAAATCATAAGAACCGACGGTCAGTGGTCATCCCAAACACAACGTGCCCCCCTCCCACCTCTTCACCAGCCTCCCCCTCTTAAATTACCCGCACCGCCGCCTGTGTTCTGGGCCCACGGCGACACTTGTTCCAATCAGGTTGACATGATTCGCGTGTAATCGAGCGTGTCACCGCAATGGCTCCGTGACACAATGGGAGTGCGATCTTGAACTGAGAATGGCCATGCTGTGCCCTAGAATGCTCTGAAGAAGACGCTATGCTGGGTGACGAGGAGGTGAGAAGCGAAAAGATACAGGGGGAAGCCGTAGCAGGAGAGAAAGTAGGAGGATGTGCAAGATGAACGAGAAACAGGTGAAAAGAATATGAAGAGGAAGGAGGTGGAGGAAAAGAAGAAAAAATAAAAGATGCTGCAGCTGCTAAAGAAAAAAATCCACTTCAACAACAAGTAATGTAACAAGTTGATGCCCGTTGATAACAGTCTAGAGAAAGAAGGAAACGAGCGTGCGCAGCTGTGCCATTAGACAGAAAAGGAACCAAGTTGCAAACACAGCTTGGCCTGAACAATAAGCGGGCAACAGCCACTTAAGGCGAAAAGCGAGATCACGCCAACGTTTCAACACAGCCACAGGAAATAACAAGTAACACTTACATGGCCTCTATAAGCCATAACAAAGCTCAAAATATTTCAACAGGGTGAAATATACAGCAGAACGAGCTGGTACATATTGGACAGCCGACGGCGGTGCGAAATGGTGATGGGAGTCATGATGTCTGGCGGCAGTGTAGCAGCAGTGGGTAACGGCCGTAAAGGGTGGCTGCGGCGATGGTCATGGCAGATGGAGCAAAGATTTTTAGGCAGAAGCGATGCGCAGAAGGGGGCGATCCAGCCATGGAAGGATTGGCATCTGGTAATCAAAGTCAACCGATGGAGCAAAATGAAGTAGCTGGTAATGTCGATTGTTCATGTCAGTACTAGATGGCAGTGACAGATGGTAGTAGCTAGTGGTGAAAACATGGGTTTATGACAGATGGTGGTGACGATGGCAGCCGTTAGTGGTGACAGGTGGCGTCGGCGGAGAGACAGAGGTAGCGGCGGGCAGCTTAGTTGGTGCTCGTGGCCTTGCCTCGCTACCCACGTGCACTCCTACAACGCTGAGCTTTAATAAGCCCACACATCTCGCTTTTTAAAGGGCCATACGACCGCCAAAGGAAAGCTTTTTAACCAGTGAAGGGCTTTAGTCGCCTTTAAGAGATCTCCAGGAACCATCTGTTTCGGCATGATACAAAGCAGGACACTCTTCCTTGTGATCGACACCATCAACATGCTATTTTTAACAAGATTACGCCTCACCAAGCTTTTACAGCGCATGGAGACGAGAGTAACCATCCCCTTATTCATGGTTAGTGTCACACTCAAAGTCACGGCGGGGCTGAAAAGAAATAACTATGTACCATCCCTCTGAATACACGATTCCATCCACTTGACGTCTCGTCGCCCACACTCCTAGTACCAAAACTCGACCCGTAGCTCCCTCCTCCCCCCTCCTCCCTCCCCCTCGCCCCGCTCCTTCCTTCATCAGTCCAAGGCTGTCAGACAAGTCATCTCACATAATCAAGACAGGCATGGACATATCATCTCCTCCTGTCAGTGTCTTGCTAGCTTCTGCGGCTCTGGCAAGTATCTGGCGAATGTGCAGGCACCTTGACGGGCGAGGGAGGGCGGGGCGACCTCGCCACCTGCCCACGTGGACCTGCCGTTATGGCATCAGGCCACGCCGCACTCCGCCACCACTGCTCACCTGGTCCGTGTATCGTGTACAACAAGCTTAACACAGACAAACGTCTAATGATATAATCATACATAAACATATAGATACAAACATACGTAGATGCAGATTGTACATGAACACTGTAATTCAGACAGACTCGCAAACTCGCTCCATTGCTTTACTTTTTTCATAAAAAGTCATTAGTTCACGACTTAGTAAGAATTGCTGAAAATAGCTCACTGCGAAGATAACATGGCATCACAGCTGTTTAGGAAATGAAGTTCAACTTTCTAACATCCCTAATTTCTTCTACTTTATCTTTATCATCCCCCTCTGCTTTCTATTACAGAGAAGAGAGGGGGGAGGAGAGAGCAATGATTGGAGAGGAGAGGAGAGGAGAGGAGAGGAGGGAAGAGGAGAGGAGAGAAAAGGAAAATAGAAAGAAGTTAAGAGAAAAGAGTGAGACAGACAGACAGACCTTGTGAAAGACACCTTTTCACCCCCTACACTTACCCCACCCTGTCATGAAGTACTGCCAACAGACCTTGGCACTTCATCATGACATTAGTAATATAACACCACCGCCCTAACCCCGCCCATACATCCCCGCCCCCTCAGCCCGATTACCTCCGACCAAACAACCTGCCACTCCCCCACTCCGCCCGGACCGACTGTCAACCGTGTCAGAACCCACGCACGCCGCCGCCGCGCGCCCCTTAAGACATCGCAAACAACAGTCCTTCCTACACTCGCTTGCCGTAACTGGAGTCGTCGCCGGTTGTTATCTACCTGGCATCTCAACAACGTAGAAAAGGTAAACACAAACACCATGAGCATCCACCATAGAGCATGCACATGCAGACACGAACACAGACACACACAGACGGCCAGACGTTAATTCTATAAACATTAAATTTATACAAAAAAGTAATAACATCCGTGCTGAACGACCCTTGATCTCTTGGGAAAGAGCGCATTAACCTTATACCAATTTTATAGTCTATAAAGCGCTCACAAGATAAGAGGAAAAACGCTTATGCCATCTATCTGTATATAGGCACCGCTCTCTTCTTGTCGAGTTTTGCGTTTAGTCTATCTACTAATGAGCCTTTCGCCAACTTTTATATATATATATATATATATATATATATATATATATATATATATATATAATAAGATGAGAGAGAGAGGAGGGGAGAGAGAGGAAAGAGGGAGGGAGGGAGAGGGGAAAGAGGGAGGGAGGGAGGGAGGGAGGGGGAGGGAGGGGAGGGAGGGGAGGAGGGAGGAGAGGGAGGGAGAGAGAGAGGGAGGGAGGGAAAGAGGGAAAGAGGGAGGACAGACGGAGAGAAAAAAAGGAGAGAGAGAGAGAGAGAGAGAGAGAGAGAAGAGGAGGAGAGAGAGAGAGAGAGAGGAGAGAGGAGAGAGGAGAGAGAGAGAGAGGAGAGAGAGAGAGAGAGAGAGAGAGAGAGAGAGAGAGAGGAGAGAGAGAGAGAGAGAGAGAGAGAGAGAGGGAGAGAGAGAGAGAGAGAGAGAGAGAGAGGAGAGAGAGAGAGAGAGAGAGAGAGAGAGAGAGAGAGAGAAGATGTGAGGAGAGGAGTGAGTGAGGAGTGAGGAGGAGGAGAGGAGAGAATGTGTGTGGTAGTGTGGTGATTTGGTGGTGGGTTGTGTGAGTGAGTAAGTGAGTAAGTGAGTATAGTGAGTAAGTGAGTAAGTGAGTGAGTGAGTGAGTGTGTGTGAACTACAGAGCCGTATTAAGTGCCACCTATTACTTCACCTCTAACACGAATGGCCCACGTCCGGGCTCTCTGTCTCGACCTTTGACCTTTGACCACCACCAGCCAGTATTACACGATTGTATGCGTCCCTCTTCCACGCAAGCCGTTAATTGGCGCCTTAATTCACGTACATAGAACAGCGGCTTTCTTCCTTACTTCATTTATATAAAACCGAGTTTCAAAATCTCTGTGTTTGTCTATCCAGCCACCTGCTTGTCTCTGTATGTGCGCGCGCGCGTAAAGTAAAGACCCATGTGTACAAAATCACACCCACTCATAGTTTCGGGTTTCTGTAGTATAAGATAATCCCCATCGTCTGCTACATCTTTTCGGTAGCTTCACGCCGGCTTCCCGGCGACAAACAAGTAATGAGCCAAGCTGGCACTGTCAAACTTGCAGAAAGAGATATAATGACAGCACAATGAGCTTCAGAGAGAGCATCGCGGAATGCGGTGGGCGACGGCTAATTTGCGCCGCCGTCCACAAAAGGCCGCCGCGTCGGCTCAGAGGAACAGCCTACACTGCCGTCTCCTCCTCCGTAAACCCCGCGAGCGAACAGCACGGCCCACATCACCCGAGCCGCCCCTCACACCAATTCACAACACATCGACTTGTTATCGCATCTAGAATCCTTCCATAATCCCCGAACCCATTCACAACCCATGACCCGTGCCCGGTGACGCAAACCCTCCCCCTCCCGCCTACCAAACTCACACGGACGGCCCAAACCTGTATCCCCCTCAGGCATGGACGCCGTAACCATACCTAAGTTCGCCCTTATGCAACAGAAACGGTCTCCTGTAACACCTTCTCGGGAACAACAGGTCGGCTAACCAAGCAAGATCTATGCAACGTTGGCGAAGTTCTCACAAACGGAAGTCGCTCTACAAGGACACCAATTAGTGCTGTTAATACCGAAAGGACACCGATCAGTGTTGTCAATGTTAAGGAAAGCAAAGGACTTCGAATCAGAGTAGCTAAGGGCCGGATGAACGCGAGACGCCCAGGGTTCTAGGGTTACAGAGGAGCTTGATCGCAGGTGGTTTTGGCGAGTAGTTACAAGTCCGAGTTTATTCAATCAGTTTGTCTCCCCCTCTCTTTCTCTCTATCTCTCTCTCTCATCTTCGATATAATTCTTTCTGTCCGTCTGTGTCTCTCTTCCTTTATCCCTCTCCCATCTCATCCCACTGTTTTTTCAGTCTGCCTGTCTACTTTTCTCTCTCTCCCTCCACCTTCCCCTTCTCTTCCTCTCTTCACAACTATCCCGTCGGGTTTCTCAGGCAACGACCACATCCCCTCCTCCCTCCATCAATGACCACTTCCTCTCCTCGTCCTCTCCTCTTCCTCCTCCTTATCCCACATCCTTAAAGAACTCCAGTACAAAAGAATCTACACTCTTCCACGACCCCCCTTCACCACACAGCCACAATCACGAGACGGTTCATCACCACTCCGTCACCACACCGTCCTCCTCGTCAATAACAGCCGATGGAACTCCTCGAAGTACCCAGCCCGTCTTATAATCTCCACCCTCCTCCTTTCACTCCTTCATCTTCAACTACCACCTCCTCTTCCTCTTTTTCTTCCTTCATCTCTCCCTACTCCTCCACTCTGAACCTCCTTCTCTTTCTCCTTTTTTTTCTCCTCCTCCTCCCCCTTAGACTGGACATTTAAAAATATTCAAATTTAAACCATGCCGACGCTGACGGTGCATGCGTGGGAAGACCAGGGGGACGGGGGGGGGGGCTGGAGGACAAGAAGCCAAACAGAAGATCGTGGAAAGAGGTGGATATGAAGAAATTGGTAAGGTTCGGGCGTCGTAGAGACAGATAGATATATACAGACAAACAAACAGATTAACAAGATAGATAGATATAGAGAAATAAATATTTATATTAAATCACGGGAAAAAAAAATATCCAACGTTTAAAAAGAATACTCCTAAAGGCGCCGAGTTTAAAATGAAAGAAAATACAATTATAACAGAAACTTGTAACGTGGAAGTAAAGAAACAGATCGGTGAGTGTTAAACATAAGAGCGAGTGAAAGCAAGCAAACAACAGCATAAAAAACAGTAGTAGGTGTGCGTTAAGGAGGAGAGGAGGCGAGCGGAGGGGAGGGGAGAGGAGAGGGGGTGGGGGATAGAAAGGATCAAGGAGGGATAGCTGACGTCATAAGTCAACATGCGAGTAACGGCTTCCTTCACTTGCTCAACTCGCTCCTTCACAACCCTCCCCCTCGCCCCCCACCCCCGCCTTCCTCTCCCTCCCTCCATCTCTACCGGCATTAACAACCTCCATCCTGCGCCTCCACCCTCAACCACCACCCGCCCCCACC
>NC_051401.1:41881072-41891072 GCF_015228065.2 Penaeus monodon | reverse complement strand
AATAACGCAATGTGATCCTAAAGCGGAAAAAAATCATCCCCACTCGAGGCACCAACGGCATGTGCCCCCCCCCCCCCTCCTCTCCCTCACATGTCCACCTGCCGTGTACCGTGCCAACAAGACGAGAACCCTGACCTACAAATCGCTTGATGCTACGCCCACTGTCCCTTGCAATTGCATCAAAGTTGCAAGGTTATATTATGTTCTTCGGCAGCTTTTTGCAATTCTGGTCATCAGAGGGATGGAAAGTAGAACGTCCCTATTGTGGAATGTGGATGGACAGCAAAAAAAAAAAAATCTATATATAAAATAATATACAGAAAGAGGAAAATGATGAATGATAAACAGATGACTGATAATGATCATAATGAATGAATAAATGAATAAATGAATGATTGATTGATTGATTGAGGAGGAGGAAGAGCAACGAAAAACAAAACAGCAGCCGAGATCCCGCCGGGAAAGTTGTGGCACGAGAGGGTGCTGCGGCAACCAAGTGCCATGACTCTCACTCATTCTCAAGCTATTGTAATTACTTACATATATATCTGCGTCATCCGTCGACACGCTCTCGCCTACGCCCATACCCACGCCCATGCTCTTCGCCCATTATCCTTCACTAAAACACTCTTCCTCCTTGCTTTCCGTTACCTTGCGTCTCTTCTCCTCCTCCACTTTCTCTTCCTCTTCCTCTTCCTCCTACTCCTCCACAACTCATTCGAATTTTATATCCCCTCCTACCCCATGACACTAATTACTTCCCCCCCCCATTACCCCCACATAAAAAAAATATACACCCTATATAAACCCTAAATAAAAACAGCACAGCCGGCATGATGGATGGTACAAGTTCCTCGTACCTCAAGGGATGTTAAACGTCTCAGTGTCGTACAAGATTAGCAACACATTTCTCCCCAAACACGAATCACAGAGATCTTAAGTTAAGTTTAGATTAGGATCAAAGCATATAAACACGCTTATTTTTTTCCAACACGGCCGGCTTACAAGTTTACCGAGCAAATATAATAACGAGTATAAGATTAACTAAGCTAAGATGAGAGGGAAATGAAGTTTTGGTTGCTAAACGATGTTAACCTGTCGATGGGACCACCCACGAAATGTGAATGCTCACTCCTTTCACTTTCTCTCTCTTCCAAAAAATAAACACACACACACACACAAACACACACACACACACACACACACACACACACACACACACACACACACACACACACACACGCACGCACACACACACTTTCTTTCATTCGCTTCCTCTTTCTTTCACTCCCTCACTCTCTCTAACATTCACTCTTTCACTCTTTTTCCATTCGTTCTATCACTCATCCACACACACACACTCTTGGGCAACGTGCCAACATATTCTTGCCATGCACTTTTCCACGTCCACTTTACATCGAAGTTTGTGTAAACAAAAGGAAGCAAAGGGAAATCCGACGATAGAGAAAAAGAAAATGTCAAAGAAACAAATGATGCAGCTCTGTTCAGCAGCACAACAGGGTGATGAAATAATGGAAATAAAAAATGGAATGCAACGACTAGGAAGGTGCGGAAGGATGGATAGAATATAGGAAGGAGAGGAAACCGAAAAGGAAATAATAAGAAAAGCTAGAGGAGGACCAAAAAGGAATAAAAGCAGAGAAATGAGGAGACAGGTGACAAGCGTGGCAAAAGGCAAAAGGGGGGGAGGGGAAGGGATGAATCAGAAAGGGGGGAGAGAAGTGTAGCGGAACATGTCGCCTCGCTCGCTATAAATCTAGAAAAGTTATGCACGCACTCGGGAAGAAACTACTGTATACGGGGGAGAGGTGGGCGAGGTGGCAGGGTGGGGTAGGGAGGAAAAGGACGGAATTGAGGTTTGAGTGTAAACGAAGAGGTTGGGGTTGGGGAAATGATGGGGTTAGGGTAAGGAAAAGGAGGGGCTCAGAGCAGGGAAAAGGAGGGGCTCAGAGTAGGGAAAAGGAGGCGGGTTAGGGTAGGGGACAACGAAGAATTGAAGTAGGGCAGAAATAAAAGACGTTTGGACAGGAGCAAATGCATGGGGCTGGGGTTGGGCCGCAATAGAGGGAGTGGAGGTAGAGGGAAATATGAATGGATTCGGGGAGGGAAGGGGAAGCAGTGAAGCCAGAGAGTGAGAGTGATCCGGTAACGGGATGTGGTTTACTTCCTGCCGTCGCGTCACCATACACATTAACTTGATCGCAATCCTCACAGCCCTCCATCTTTCACCTTTGATTTCCTTCCGACTGTCCAAAGCCACGCCGCGATCAACACAATCGTGAATCCGACGAAGCCGAAATGAATCCCTTGGTATGGTTGTTACACCTCTTTCCCTACTCCTTAGCAAATAACGGCGCAATGACCAGTGAGAGGATGAATAGGAGGAGCAGACGGAGGAATGAACGGTACGAAAGTGGAGGGAGTTTAAAAATAGTAAAGCAGGGTTCGGTGGAGGATTTCTTGAGGAGGAGGAGGAGGAGGAGGAGGAGGAGGAGGAGGAGGAGGAGTAGGAGGAGGAGGAGGAGCAAAGCAAGGGGTAGGAGAGAGGATAGGAGAGGAGAGGAGAAAACGAAGAGGTAGGTGAGGGGGAGAGGGAGGGGGAGGGGGAGGGGGGAGGGGAGGAGGAAAGGAAGAGGTAGGAAAGGGAGGAGGAGGAGTGAGGAGGTGGGAGCTGCGTCGAAGGCGAGTGAGTGGAGGGTGTGGGGTTAGGAGAGGGCGTAGGGAAGAGACTGAATGGGAGGGCCAGGGACGACGCCAGTAGGCAGGTGGCGACGTCACGACACGATGCCAGTGCGACCGTGACAGGAGAAGGCGTGACAAAACAATGAGCGTGCTCCACCGGAAGTGCCGCTCACGTGACGGGAAGCCATCAACACTCGCAACCAACGGCAGCCCCAACACGATGCCGCCGTCTCGTGCACACCAGATACGCCCACACCCTCGCCATAAGATCCTATCAAGGAGATTGACGCGCTGGTCTATTTATATGTGGAAGGCGGGCGGAGAACGGGGAGACAAGGAGGAGAAGTTAGAAAAGATGAAATACACAGGGGAAAAAAGGGAAAAGGGAATGCTGAGAGAGACAAAGGGACAGGCAGATCCGAAGATCGCGAGCAAAGCAGAGGGCAGAAAGACGAATATGAAGAAAGACAACGAACCACGCGTGCGCGACACGGACATAGAATGCATATGACGACAAAATCGCTGCTGCACGAGATCCACGGCGTCCAGTGGAGTGAAAATAATCCCGGCAGCTCCCCACGTGGTAAGCGACACCAGCAACATCCCGGAGCCAATATAAACACACCGCCAACAATACCCTTCCCCTTCCCTTCCCCCTCTCCGTCCCTCTGACTCCCCCATCCTGTCGTCACCCCCGCCACGGTAAAAAAGACCAGCTGGGTGCATCTCCATCTTAATGTAGTAAATAAAGCGACTCCTCGTCACCCTTCCCTCGCAGAGCGACACTTTACCATAACAAAAGTCTTTTGTATGTGTGTTTGTATTTGAAGTGCGTGTGCGTGTGCGCGTGTCTATGACTAATTAACAGAATATCCATATATCAACACTCCTTTCCAATCGTCAGAGATGAAAAATATTACTCAAGAAAATGTTACTGACTTTAAAATTACCCACAAAAAATAATGATCGCCATCCCTAGCGCACGCACCCAACTGAACCCTTGCCCCTCAAGACAAGAACGAGGGGAGCTGCCATAGAAAAGATCGTATTCGAGGGGAACTCGCTTTTCATGGAGGCAAAAGTCAACACAGGAGTAGGAGGGAGCAGGTAAGGTGCCAGAGGAAAACCTTTCTTAATTTTCCTAGCTCCATACGCAATAAACCTTTATAAAACATGCCCATTATTCGCCTAGGAAAACAAGGCGCAACATTTTGTATATAGGCCTATACATTCAGTATAAAAAAAATCGTTAAAACAAAAGTTCAGAGAGACTTTCTTGTAGGAAATATGTAGAGAAAATCCATTAATACCTCTGCGCTGTCTTTTCTTATCGTAACCGAAAAACGTTTAAGAGAAGAGAAGGGAAAGGTTTTACGACACATACTCCTCGATCTCTGGCAATAATTAACCACTGCCATTACAAAGTGAAGAGCGTTACAACTTTCCACACGCTTCGTAGGTGATAATATGCGAGTGAAAAGTGGCTGGGCATCGTGCCTTGGCACTAAACGACTTCCAAAGGCTGTTAACGCCTAATGGCACCGTCATCAAAGTATCATGTGAAGTTATAAACTTATAAAGAAGACAAGTTTCGGAAATCAACCTATAAAGGCAGACTAACTGCTTACCAGTCTGCCTGCTAGTCTGCTTGCCAGCCGTCAGTCTGTCGCTGTTTTTTCTACCTGTCGTTCAGTCTTGTTTATCTCTATTTTCTGTCTGAGCCTATTTGCCATTCTGCATGCCAGGCTGTTTATCTGCCTGTCTGTCTGTCTGCCTACTTGCGTGGGCGCGGTGCTAAGCTGGGCAGGGTGTCCTTGACTGTTCTTCCCGTGCGCATGTACCGCCACATGCTAATGCAAATGCGTCACATGAAGACCGCCATGCACATCCTCGCCTCCTCAACTGGTTTTTCGCCAGTCCCGCTGTCACTCAAGTATTTCTCCTTCTTGCACTCCCAAAATCGCGCCTGTATCACACTCTGAGCACTACTTCGCGAGATGGTACCGCTTCTTCGTGACCGGTGACTTGAGTGAGCTTTGCGCCATGATGTCACTCGCACACAGCCAAACATACAGAAGGCCAAATTCGCGATTGTGTCTCTGCCCCGCAAAAACATGAATGTACTCGACCTGATTCACATGCTCGCCCGGTGACAGTTAGGACCCCCACCTTCCCCTCCCCCTCCTACCCTCTGCTCCTTTACCTCCCCTCTGCTCTTACAGGCGACACTCGCTAACAACTCCCGTATTTTCAGTCACGATGAAACCAAGTTAGTCCTCCGCTCTCTTTTTGTGACTTTTACCTTTTTATCACATGCCAAAATTGCGGTATCGTGAGGAAGAACAGTGAGTGAAAGCCATTTAAACGCAAACAAAAACAGCACAATCTACGCAATCCAATTACAACACAACCACCACACAGCAGGAAGCAATAGTGAAGGCGAACGAGCACACGGGTGATTACGCGAGGGAGATGCGTCTGCACTAATCACAGGCCGATACCCGGAGCCGCCAGAAGGAAATCAGATCCCCAGAAATGCCGACGACATCGATGGCCGCGTCCTAATAATTAACCGCAAATGTAACTCCGTCGCGACACCACCTCATTACCGGCGGGAAGCGACCTTTCACGTAAATTGCAGAGGTCGCTAATCTATGCGGCCGCTCCCGGGCAGCTCAGACGCCACACGTAAAAACCGACGACGGCTTGAGGCGAATTAAGCGTACTCAAGAGCCTCCTGATGGTGGGAATGGCGGGTCGAATCCGTCCTAGTCCCGATCACGCTACCTCGGCGGGACGACGATTCGACGGCTTCGAGTGCAAATCACGACGGCGTTTACTCGACATCTGATACGCCGATATGCTACGAATCGACCCTTTTCCCTAGCCGAAAATAGACCAGCATTTTCCGCTATCAAAAAACGGTTTCGCCTCAAACAATCGAATCGGACAAGTGCAGAAGATCCATCCCTGTATCCCAGCCATCTACCCTTCATTGTGTTCTCCCATTCTCCTGTTTTCCCACATTCCAAACGTCATAGAATATAACATAACTATTTGAACCCAAAAGCTGCTCTGAGGGTGGAAGGTTGAAGCTAAGTATGGCAGAAGAATGGAGACGGAGGTAAACATGTTAAACATTTTCTTACTTTTTCTTTTCTTTTAAACACAAAACACACATGTTTATATTTACACCTATTTCTACAGCTAGCCTAATTATCAGTCAATCTATTTAGGTATACATATGCATGTACATGTGCACACATGTGCGTATGTGTATGTATACGAGAGAGAGAGAGAAAGAGAGAGAGAAAGAGAGAGAGAAGAGAGAGAGAGAGAGAGAGAGAGAGAGAGAGAGAGAGAGAGAGAGAAGAGAGAAGAGAGAGAAAGAGAGAGAAAGAGAGAGGAAAGAGAGAGAAAGAGAGAGAGAAAGAGAGAGAGAAAGAGAGAGAGAGAGAGAGAGAGAGAGAGAGAGAGAGAGAGAATGTCTTTACAAGAAAAAAATATCCCAAGGATGCAACTAACAAATTTCGAATAAATCGTAAGCGATTAATCTCCCCAGGGACAGAAGAAGATCCATTAAGACGCCATAAAAACCAGCTTCGCTACCTTCGCCCCCCACCCCCCTGCCACCAACTCCTAACCCCCCTGCCCTCCGCCGCCGTGTGAGTCTGAGTGACTCGAAATAGCGTGAACGGCGAGTACGCGCGACACTCCCGATATGGAAAGAAGGTACGAAGGGCGAGATTACGCGGCTGATGATTAATCTGTGCGATCTTATCTACACGGGCGCCGAGTCTTGATATAAACGCTAAGCCCGGGTAAGATCGGGACGCAGGCAGCTGCCTTACGTCGCTGCCCTGTCTACGTTTCAACCCCCCCCCCCCACACACATACATACACACAAAAACACACGTATACAATATGAATTTTATATATATATATATATATATATATATATATATATATATATATATATATATATATATATAATATTCTCACACACATACATACACACACACACTACAACACACAACACACAACACACACACACACACACACACACACACACACACACACACACACACACACACACACACAACACACACACACATTTCTATATCTATTAATCCATCTATCAATATCTATCTATCTATCATCTATCTATCTATCTATCTATCTATCTATATATATATATATATATATATATATATATATATATATATATATATATATAACTGTACTCAAGAAGCCACAAGTTAGAGAGAGAGAGAGAGAGAGAGAGAGAGAGAGAGAGAGAGAGAGAGAGAGAGAGAGAGAGAGAGAGAGAGAGAGAGAGAGAGAGAGAGAGAGAGAATATCTTACACAACTCACTTAATGACAGCGATGAAATGCCGCAGCGGCCTGCTTGATCCAGCCGTGCAGTAGCGCATTCATTTGTCACTTTAATATGTTAATGAAACGCCTCCCATGCCGCTGCGGGATCCATGATGAAGCAAACTAAACGCCTCTTCCTGAATACCAGTTTTCTTGCTTCTAAAAAACCAGGAAAATCTCTCCCCCTCTCTCTCCTGACAGCGGCTTATCCTTGATTCATCCACTATTTGCCTGTTGTTCCTTCTGCGCCAGGTCGCTCCCATGTCAGCTGGGCGTGACACAAACATCCTCGCCCACAAATTAGGGACGGAAGGCTCCTCGCCCTCACGACCCAATGCAACCCGTATAGTCTCTCCCAGAGGCGTCGTTACCTACTCGAAGGGAGGAGTCCACCCCTCCTCGCAACCCTTTCATAGCCCCTAACCCCCAACCCACCATCTACTCTCTAACCCGCAGCCCGTCCTCTCCCGCCCTCTCCCACCACCATCCCAGCCCGCCCACTCGCTCGTCGGAACCACTTACACGCGAGATAACCATTGGCCTGGAGTCACGTGTGAGAGGCGGAATGACCCTCATCTTCCTGTACAAATCACTAATGACTGCCCGGCTTCCAGAATGCAGCGGCGGACGGCGGCGCGGCGGGCTATTATTTCATTCGGTTAACGTGGGAGAGCCTGTCTACCATACAAGAAATGAAAGAACAAGAGAGATCCAATGACGTACGCCGGCTTTTAAACTGAACTAGTATCTAAATCTAAATATGTATCTGCTTCCCTATCTACAGCGTGCACAATAATCGTCAGGGAAATGCCGCCCCCAGCCAAAGTCAATAGCATCCCCTGCCAGCGACGCGGAGGAACTTCAGGTGGGATGACATGCCTGTGTGACCCGTCGGCTTCGATACTCGCTTGGCCGTGACACGGTTTACAGTTGCAAACCTTCCTTCGCTTCCGTTTTTCCCGCTCACGACGATAAGTCTAATGACCGAGAAAGCTCTGACAAAGGATACCCAAAAATATACTGATATTTAGACGTCAGTTTGTACGTAATCTTTTGTATGAGAGGCGGTTGTACTTCCAGGATATCTAATTGCCGGCTTACCCCTTTTCGCAATCAAATACAAGAATAATATCCTCTGACATTCTAATTGCCCACTATCTGCGCATATAATTGGAGATGTTATCACGGGACAATTACCTGCTCCTATCATCTCTAACATGACAGGAATGGAATCCCAAGCAAGCGTCAGCTGGCCTCTGCGACCTCTGACCTACGCCGAGACCCGCGACCGTGAAAGCAAAGGTCACCCTGCCTCCACTTCAATGAACTGATCCCACTCCTGCATTTGTATCTGGCGCAGATGTAAACACGCAGCCATGTTGTGTTATCGGGTTACTCCGGCCGGACGAGGAGTTCTATTTGTTACGTACGAGTGATGCTTCCGAACGCAAGCTTTACGGCAGAAACAGTCCCTTCGGTAGAAAGGGTAAATACAGTCGGTAATTTTCACGACCTTAAAGCAGATTGGAGACGCAAGTGACACGGACGCTGAAGGTCAGAGCGCGTAAATCCAATCACGGGTGTATGTAGGTCGCAAGAGGTGGCGCAGGGACCGTGAAGTAACATCCTGTACGACTTTCAAGTTCACTGCCCCGTTCCCCTTGAACTAAAACAAAGGATCTATTCGTTTTGATTAATCACTTCGGATCACTTTACCTTTACATCTTTACAAATAACCGTTTACTGCATTCACAAGGTCTTTTGCAAATCCCTCACCCGTGATGACCTAACATTTATATCGCACTACCACAACTACACAGCCGCTTCGGCCCCGCCCAGAAAACACGCGAGATGTATATGAAGATCGCAGTGTCATGCATACGAGTTCTTAAAAGCTACAATGACCTCATACGGTTGACTCATGAGCGGTTGACACATGCCCTCCTCACCTCAAGGTGAAAGCTCTCTTGTCAATCAATGACACTCCCCCAGCGCAGCTAATTGTCTCAACGCTATGCAACTGCACTTGACATGAGCCTGTAGAGGCTCATGTCAAGGGAGGCAACACCTACGAGATCTGCTTCGTCTTCCTTGGCAGCTGAAGCAAAGAGACTAACTAATGAAATATTTTTGGTCGAGCTAGTAGGCTATAAGGACGAGGGGAAGAGAAGGGCAGAGAAAGAGAAAAAATAGAGCAAGAAATTATTTACATTATACACACACACACACACACACACACACACACACACACACACACACACACACACACACACACACACACACACACATATATAGATATATATATATATATATATATATATATATATATATATATATATATATATATATATATTATAATACATATATAAAATATACATATATAAAATATACACATACATACATACACATATATACATACACATATACATACACATATACATATGTATACATATACATATATATAAACATTTACATATATATAAACATATACATATATATAGATAAATAAATAAATAAATAAATACAGAGAGAGAGAGAGAGAGAGAGAGAGAGAGAGAGAGAGAGAGAGAGAGATGGGGGGTGAAGAGAAAGAAACAGAAAGAAAAGAACGATCATGCGAAGAAGTAAGAAGATCTATGTATAAAACCTGCGAATAACCAAGATTAAGAATAAATTCACACAGCAAATAGCAAGAAAAAACACACACACACACAAGCAAAACAGAGAAGCAAAGAAAACCACGCATACGAATAAGCACCATCGACATCAAAGGCACATCAGGTAGGATAACGACATCAAGGTAAAGGCGACAGGTGAGGGGGGGGGGAGGGGGTCCGCGGACGTGGGGGAAGGCTCCGACCGGGGGAATGAAGACCCTCCAAGAGATAACAGCTGGCACTATCACTCTTGCAAAACAAGT
>NC_051401.1:41840650-41858150 GCF_015228065.2 Penaeus monodon | reverse complement strand
AATGTTAAATAGGTATGTCTGCATCACGTACAGCAATGGTTTACAACCTTTTCTTATTTTATTCTCCTCCCCATGTCACGTCCTATGCGGCCCCAATTCCTTAAATACTGCAATTTACTGATATAGCTGGCACATATCAATACTGTAGAAAGAAAATACATTTACCTTCACTTTCTAGTTAGCACATTTATTTTTTCGCTTTTAACCATAAACCATTCACTTTATAGTTTCCACTCCTCAACTATCATACCATGATACCATGACCGCTCAAATTTGATACATTTTGTTCTAATAAAGAACTTACACCCCTTTCACCATAATAATTTTCCATAATGCTTTATTACCTTCTCTGTCTAGCACATTTATTTATTTAAAACCATTAACCATTCACTTTATAGTATGAGGAGCCTCGCAGATTGGAAACCACTGAGCTACAGGAATATCATTGTTACCCCTCTTGCCAGCCTCATTTTCTTCGATAGGTCGGGCGGAATGGGTCACTGCTCTGATGTTTCCCGAGCGTTCAATGCCTCTTTGAGAGATTTCCCGACATCTCCAACCACTCTGGGGCCCTCAGCGGTGTTGCCGTGGTCACACAGCATTGCGGATGTTCACAAGAGCTCTTCAGAAATGGTGCTGAACGCCTCGGGGCCCGATAATCTGCGATATTGGCCGGTTTCCTCCAGCTGCAAAAGTTTATACCGGGCGCCGTCGACGAGGTCAGGTGGAGACGGACTGCCCTTTTGGAATTCCTCGTCGACATGCACTTCTACGCCCGTCAAGAGTTTAGGATCAGCGATGAATGAATTGCCGTTATTGTAGGTTATATGCAGTATTTTTTGACAATTACATGTGCGTTACATGTATGCTAGATTTTATGATACGAACGAAACCAGTGATGAGTAAAATATTTGAACATGTTTGGTTTATTATTTTAACCTTGTGATTTATTATTCAGGCATTTAACTACACACACACACACACACACACACACACACACACACACACACACACACACACACACACACACACACACACACACACACACACACAACACAACACAACAACACACACACACACACACACTCTCTCTCTCTCTCTCTCTCTCTCTCTCTCTCTCTCTCTCTCTCTCTCTCTCTCTCTCTCTCTCTCTCTCTCTCTCAGCACCCACACCAAACACGCAAATAAACACCAAGCCAGTTAAGAGAGTGCATACCGTACAAAGATTTACACCACATTATTCTAAAGGGTAGGATGAGATCTGCATGGATAATGGGACAGTTTAAAGTGGGAGATGTACTAGAATTAAAAAGAAAAATGGCTGTGGGTACTAAGCAGAACGACAGGCGAGTGAAAGTCTGAAATTGAGCTCTAATACAAGGCCATAGGTAAAAATCAATGGCAAGATGACATGAAAATTTGCGGTTTTAAAGTTAGAGCACATAACGGAGGGATTGGGATAGACCCACGTCATTCAGCGGACTAAGCTATGATCAAAACAAGAATATGCCTAAGGCCTCTTCGGTACGTAAGCAATATAGCGAAAAGACCTACGGCATATTCGAGTGTTTTCTTGTTAT
Source organism: Penaeus monodon (assembly GCF_015228065.2). Taxonomy (NCBI): domain Eukaryota; kingdom Metazoa; phylum Arthropoda; class Malacostraca; order Decapoda; family Penaeidae; genus Penaeus; species Penaeus monodon. The sequence goes on along the minus strand of NC_051401.1, from coordinate 41,856,570 downwards.
TCCCTACATTGTTGTTCTTGCACTTTGTTCGACAGGAATCCCAAACAAGCTGCGATATTTGTCCAAAGAAACTCCATATATAAAATACGTGTCTTAAAAAACCGCTGACGAATTCCGATCAGTCCGCCTAAATTCTCAGTTACATGTGGTTGAGGTTTTATAACATTAGCGTTTTTACTCAAATTAATGTGAAGATTAAAAACCATGAGTTAGATAAGATATGAAGTTAACATAATATTAATTTTCCATTTACCAACGTTGATATTTCCAAGCTAGAAAGCAGCACACATCAACTAACAGATGAATCTATTAATCATGTAATGAATTGCCTCCCCCCCCCCCCAATCCCTTGCTTGTCGTTGCTGTGGGTGGGCTTTGGAGACTGAGGCCCAAACCCAGGGAACAGCCCACCTTCAGCCTCAGCCCTCGACTCGACTAATTTTGCACGGTCTTCTCTTCTCCTTTCCGTTTCTTTCTATTCTCCAACCTCTATGCTATCCACTTCCTAAGGTGTGAGGGCCATGTAAAAAGGATGAAAAGCTTGACTCTGTGCCAGTCATGAACGGCCTAGGGGAGCCATGGGCACGGTATCCCCCTGTTTAGTTGTTCCGCCAACACATACCCTGCTTCTCTTTGCCCCTTTCAGTGCCATACTATCCTAACTGCTATATGACTTTTGACGTGTAACACAATTTAATTTGCTTTGTAACCATTAACCACTGTAATTGATTGTCGAAAAAATACTCTGATTAGTGTTTTCCCATTTGATATAAGGCCATACACGTACACGCATGCTCTCATGTACACTCGACACAACGCACATTCTCATGACCATAAATATGCATCAGCTCGCTCACATGCACACATTAACATTCGCACTCACATTCACACACCCTCGGGCACAGATACTTTCGCAAACGCAGATACGTTCACTCAGAGATTCGCAAACACATTTATTCAAGAACTCTTAAACACCCATTCACAAATTCACTAACTCACCCTCTCACGCATCCACTTTCACTCACAACCTCTCACGTGCACACTTGCTCATATTTAAATTTATTTTTTTCTTAATTATTTTGACAGAGAAGCGGGAGATGATGTGATATAATTCGCACTAACCAACTTGCTACAATCCATTAATGTACTGTTCTCTTTGTTTCTTGTCACAAACTCTGCGGATTATCCACGTCCCGTTTGCATAATGGTCAAGGAATCAAAGAGTTAGCTAGTTTAGAAATTGTTCAAAATGAGGCCATGAGGATTATTTTGGTGCCCCTAGAGCAACGAGGATTGTGAATATGAGAACAGAGCTTAATTTACCTTCTGTTTACAACAGAATATACATAAACACCATATTTAGTGTCAAATCAATTAGAGATCCTCTCCACTGTACAAAGTTCCAAAGATAACTAAAACAGAATAGTGGAGCCAATCTTGAATAACAACACCAATTCATACTCAAATCCATGGGTACAAGTAAACACTTAGCTCAGCTGAACATACCCATAACTAAAATCCTACATGGACGTTCTGTTTCACCGTGGAAAATGCCCCCCCCCCCTGCTATACTTAAGCAGTACGCACTTGCAATTACAAATGAACATCTTGAAACTCTGTCCAATGCATATGAATGCTACACTGATGGATCACTGAAGTCTGGGAGCAGAGCAGGATGCGCTTCTATTGTATATAAGAGAACAATATATTGAAGCACCAGGACTGTAAGAGGGTTCATGACTGGGCTAGCACTACGCAAACTGAGTCGGCAGGAATTCTCTTGGTCACCGAATATCTATGTAATCAAGCTCTGCGATTCACAGAGTGCTCTCCAAGCTCTGAACACCCTAGACAAAGGTGTAGGAAATATTGCAAATGACATCAGGATAGACGTCTATCGCGCTAAAGAACGAGACCAAGATATACGTTTTGTGTGAATTCTATCGCATGTTGGATGAGTAGATTAAGGACTGTGTAATTCTTTCTTTCCTTTAACTGATATACAGATCATAATTATGTTATAGCCTAAAATTCCAATGGAATACTATTATATAATGCTATGAATATGTATCAAATGTACCACAGCTTGCCCACGCCTGTGCAGTTAGTCAGAGTGGTCAACAAAGGACTAAACTAAACTAAAGCACGTATGTATATGCATATAGATAGATAACATTTCCTGCTAAAAGTGCTGTGCATTTTTTGCATTTTCCCAGTATTCACTTTCATCATATTTTCATTTGCCCCAACTTTTCATGCTTATTCATATTCGCCATTAAAGTTCACCAGCTTATTCAACGCTTTAAATAACTTTGCTGGTAATAAGACTCAAGATTTGAAGCAAGCTGATGTTGGTTGCTATTCGTGCACTCTGCGTCAATGTGCTGGTAATCTTGTGACTAATATTACTCTTAAGATTATCGGAACATGATTGGCAGTTTGCTGGGAAATGTCAAGAGATGCAAGGAAATACTAGTCTAGTTATGAGAAATGACAGTGTGAATCATCAGTGTGTATATATATGTATATATTTATATATATGTACACACACACACATATCAAACTACTTTCTTGGTGATTCAAATTGTATTATGAAACATTAATTTAAGCATTTATAATGAAAGCGTTTGATACCCAGCGCCGTGTGGAGAGGCCCAGCCGTGCTCCTTCACAGCTAGAGACGGGCCGAAACTGGGTACGCACACTGGGATTGGCGCGCTGAATTTTTAACGCTTTGGATGATCTAGGGACTGCTGCAGAAGACAGTATGAAACCAGTATTTTTATCCTCAGCGAATTGATTGTATATTAGGCTGCTTCGTATTCAGTATATGATGATGAGTTAATTTTCTGTCATGTCATTTCTCATGAGACTTGAATAAATACATTTCATTTAATTAAAAAAGACTAAATCCAAACTTGCATTTTTTTTTTTTTTTTTTTTTGGGTGGGGGCAGCCTTTATTCCTGGAACGATTTTACAAACTGTAACTCAAAAGTGTCTATAGCCTATTATTCGTTTTTTTCCACACACAAATACGTCGTAATCATAAAAGTGTATTCTTTATCTAAATGATGCAAATTATTATACACAAAATACGAAGTAAATGCTATTACGAAAAACCAATAATTACAGCAAACTTATATTCACGCACCCAAACTCAGTCTGAAGATTTAGAAGTTCTATTTACACCCGCAAGCAGCAGGGTTACCACATGCCATGAAAATAAATATCCACAGAGAGACTAGAGGAAGCTTTCCCACCCTCCTTGGCTACAGTGAAATGCCTCGAAAAGACGAATGTTGTACCAGATGGGCAGAGAAATGACCCTTTCATATATGTGGATCACCTGATGATGGTAGTGATGATCATGATAATATAGAAAATGTTAGTGATAATGATAACGTTGTCAATAACAATAATACTAATATTAAATAGAAGATTAACGATAAGATAGTACTGTCAATGATAGTAACATCATCAATGATGTTAATAATGATAATGTTGATAAAATGCTATAATTAAAATTCTAATAAAAAATAATCATGACAATAATAAGATTATCATCAATGTTATTATCATCAGATCGCTATCGTTACTTTATTATTATCATTGTTATTATCATTATCATTATTATAACTATTATTATTATTATTATTATTATTATTTTTATTATCATATTTATTATTATTATTACTAATATTATTATCATTATGATTATAATATATAATTATTTATATGAATATCATCACTATCATTATCAATATAAGCATCATCATCATCACCATCACCATCAGCGTCATTAATACAAGTAGTACTGCCATTATTATTATTATTATCATTATTATCATAATCGTAATAATAATAATAATAATAATAATAATAATAGTAATAATAATAATAATAGTGATAGCAATGATAATAATAATATCAGTCATCATCATCATTGTCCTCATTATTATTATTATCATTACTATGATTATTGTTATTAATATTTTGTCACACCTCTCGTAAGCCCCGACTGCCCAACTCTTTGTCATCATAACAGCAACAGTGATAATAACCATAATAAGTATAACGATAACAATGACAATAATCTTAACGTTCGACCAGACGAATCTGGAAATAAGATAGCAAAGCAGGCATTTTGTCTGATGTATATCCTTACAACTTGCTGCTCGCAATATCGCTCATAAAAATCGAGAATGATAAAAAAAAGTAGTTCTATTATCCACAAATACATTTAATCAGGTACTGAATTCCGCCTTTGCATAACTAAAAAGCTGTATGTAAAAGTAGTAATTATAACAATTGTCTAGCAATGATTGCAGTAATGTGATTTACAGTTTTCTTTTGTCCGAAGTTCTCCGTATGTCATCATTCAGTCTCGGGATTCCTAACACTGTGGTCCCTACCTTAGGGGACTATATTAGTCCAAAAGATTATCAGTCACTTTCTCACTTTCCATTGATATTGCAACATATTTTTTCTTCTCTTTCTTATTTTTTTTTCTACACATTTTATAACTTACTCAGATCCTGAAATCTCTTCGGTCATTGTTTTTCAACATTGTTTCACTATCCGTTAACATTTCTGCATCTTTATATTTTAATCCTTTCCACCTTTTATGTCGGAAGGAAATAAAGACCACAATACATTAACGCAAAAGGTAAGGCGTTTTTCTTCCATGTTGTTTTCTCACGAGAACGATGCCACACACCTCATTTCTCGAACTTATTTTTTTCAGCATTCTGTAACATATTCCGAAAACAAGGTGCACTCAGAATAGGAATGCTAGCCTCCAATTTCTGGAACAATAGAAGGAAATGGTCAAGGCGTTCAACTGCTGTCAAATATACGCAGGTGTATGGTAAAAGTGATCATTAACGGAGCTTTATGGCTCGCTTTCCACGCGATAGTTGATATCATGAAAAACGTGTTTGTGTTTCGAGCAAATGTTTACTATATAATAAGAAATGTTTGTTATTTAATAGAATATGTTTAGCATATGATAAAATACGTTTAATAAAATGTTTAGCATGTAACAAAAGCATAATTATAAGACAAATCAACTGTCTTAAAGAGCTGTAAATTGCTCTCATAACGTAAACATGATTAGCAACACACTGTATTAAACAATTATACATTATTAAACTTAACTTAATATGGTGTGCATGTAACTGCTTTTATCGGAATTTGTCCGACTGGGGCATTTTTATACATTTTATGACAATGAACAAAACCGGAAGTGACAGAAAGGTATTCCACCAGCATGGGACACATTACGAATACTTTTTTTATGGCTATATTTCGTTACTTCGATGAATTCAAACCTGACTTTTCTACACCCTGTTCACTAAAAACTACAGTATTTACATGTAGAATCAGGAAAATGTTAAAGTGTTCGTGGCCCAAGTCGACTATGGAATCAATCAGTTGCTTACATTCCACGGGAAAAAAAAACTCACCCATGCCATGGACGGAAGCCAGGGTGAGTTATGACCACTTGTTGCAAATGTGCGAAAGCTAGTCCGGTTGGTAAATAGGGCAGGGATAACGAGGCAAAACACGAGAGCTGAACGACACCTAATGATATTTATTCCATTACGAGATTTTCCAGGAATAGTGGGAATCACTGGGGCAGAATGTTGCCTTACTGATCCGGGGTTTTCAGTGACCATATATGATTCTGAATCCACAACAAATCTTGAATTAATTATTCATTTCGATCACTGGTAAATCTGATTACTTGTCATGACAGGTGAAACGTTTTTGGTATGTTGAATTAAGAAGAATGCGGTAAAAAAAAAATAAATCGAGTATTGATGCGGATTTTGTGTAATGATATACGGAAAATAAGTTGACGATGCTCCCAAGTGCTAACTTGAAAAGTGGACCCCCCACACACATTTGTATGTATGTATATATATGAATGGGTAAAACACTCTACCGTGTTGATACTATGGTAGAAAAACACAATGCACAAACGAGATATATTGAAAATGAGACGATTTCGAAATCCTGGATTTCATTTTTAGGTCTGACGAGGAAAAAGAGAGTGACAGAAGGGAGAATCAACACGGTAAAGGCAGATAAGGAGGATTGGTGAACTGAAGCGAAGAGAGGTAAGGTGTGTGTGTGTGTGTGTGTGTGTGTGTGTGTGTGTGTGTGTGTGTGTGTGTGTGTGTGTGTGTGTGTGTGTGTGTGTGTGTGTGTGTGCGTGCATGTATGTATTCGTCTGTGTGTGCGCATATAAACACAAATAAATATACACATAAACAATCGTATCTGCACAAACAACTCCGGTTAGATATTCTTGGGTGTATGTGTAACCAGCGAAATAAACAACGAGCGTTGAATGAACCTTTTCCCGCACTCGGCGCATGCGCAGAAGACGACGAAGACCCCGAGAGTGCAGCAGGGGCGAGTCTCGATCTCAGGAACCTCATTACCTCTTCGTCTTTTGGGGTGAGTGCTTTAACTGCTGCTAAAATAGTAAGAAAAGTTATTTGATATTCTGCTAAAATACTATGTAAACAATTTGATAATTTTCTCTCGATATCTTAATGAAAATAATAGGCAGAAAGAAATTGTGTCTGATATCTCCCTGAAAATAATAGTAGTGACTTCTATTATTTTCTGGCAAAACTTCGATGGTTCGCTTCCCTTATTCATATTCGTCTTTATTATTGCCTGCTTCCAGGTATGAAAAGTATAAAAAAAAACAATTACTATTAATTGAGGCTATCTATTAGGGTCGGCCTAGACTCGTGAACGCTGGGACTTTGGACCACTGAGCGCACTTTGATCTGGTATTTCTGCCATGCCTTTATTACTACTATGATAATGATGATGGAGGTGGCAATAATAATAATAATAATAATAATAATAATAATAGTAATGATATGATGATGACACTACTAATAATAATGAGAAAATGATGCTGCTGATGAAGATAATAATTATTAATAATGGTAATAACAACAAATACAAAAATAAATGTAACAATACAAAAGCAATACCAAAAATTTTGATTCATAATGATAAAGCTTACAATAATCATTAATAGCGCAAATAATCATCACAAAAGCAGAATGACAAAGAGTGGAATTCTTTACAGTGAATACTTTAAAAATGGAAAAAAATCATGTATATTTAAACATCAATACTGTTTTTCTGCGTTCATTGTTTCTCTTTTTCTCAAACATTCATTCCAAAAATCAACACGGATAAAAGTAATGATAATTTAAAAACAACAACAGAACAACAATAATAACGACAGCAGTTGCCAGTTATTATTCATTTATTCCAAATTGGCAGCTAATCAGGTAGAAAAGAAACGACTGGCAACTCACCCGAACTTTTTTTCGCCATCTCTTTTTTGAGAAAATGGTGTTGAAGACAACTAAGAAATGTTTTGTATTTTTAAAAGTTATACATAACAATGTAACCACAATTTTATTACTTTATTTCACAAAACTACAGACTGAAGCGGCGTCCATTATAGTCGGGTAAGGTGCCAATTTTTCTTTCCTAAAACTATATCATATAAGGATAGGTGCGTGTATCCGTGGATGCGTTAGCTCTGAAGGGCCTCGTTAAAATGAAAGAGAGAATGAGAAAGAAAAACAGCATAGCCATATTCAATTTTTTTTTTGTACAGTGTTTCACGATGAATCGATTTTTCGTCAGGAAGTATAGATTTTAATTACCATTTTCCCTTTATATTTACTGGCGTTTCTGTTTCAGAGGGTCTCCTGTGTTAATTTTTTAGTTTACTAAAATATTAGAATAATAATGGGATATTTTTTCACTTCGGACCTTCATTCATTACAGTTTATAATTTACTGAAGTTTAGCGAATAAGTTATGGATATTTTGTCCTTATTCTCCCTTTTACGAAGCCGCCCGGAACGTCTTTCAGGAAAATTAAAGTCATAAGTTTTATTGGTGGCGATGGTGATGAGAGGTGGGCGACGGGCGTGGTGGGTGGGCGTGGTGGTTCTGCTGCTGGCGAAGAGCACGTGGGGGAACTTCATAGTGTACAAGTTGGGCGAACCCGGGATGTGTACAGGCTTCGTGAAGACCCTGTCGACGCTTACGGACACTTGCTGTGCCATGGCTTGTAGTGCAAGTAAGTTCGTTAACAGTATTTTTACATCATTACATGCAAAATTGTTCATATTATTCTAAGCGTAATCAACGAACCGACTGGAGATGTGTCGATACTGACAAGGTCAATAGAGATTCCTTTTAGAGACAGAATGTTTACTCTTTTATAAATACTACTTATTTAATTACACGTAATATCAATGCCAACTTTGCAGACAACGTATGCAATGCGTTTGACTACCAAGATGGCCAGTGTTCGCTGTACAAGTTCCTGGTTCAGCCGGGTACATCCTCTTTGACCTGTTATGTTCCAGGTCAGTGTTGTTGCATGTGCCGTTTGACTTCTGTTATCATTCAAGATACATTTACGTGCTTAAAAAAGAAGAAAAAACAACAACAACTATACGCACCTGTTAACTATTAAATTGCTTGTCTTTCAATGGAAAAATTTGCCTGTATTAATTATTTTGAAGGCATGCTTTTATCATTTTGTTATTATTGTTATTGTCAGCATCATTTCTACTACATTTTGACGATTAAAAAAAATTATTCTTGTTCCTGGATCTTCCTATAATATCTCTGTTTTCTTCCAAAAATATCATATTCAGTCATACAACTTCACAGCGAGGCAGTTGTATACAGAAATCTAGTCAATACTCGCTATACATTCTCCATTTTTCACCGTGAAATGTGCCTACCCTTCCTGTAGTGTGTTTATTCTTCTTGCAATGTGCTTATCCTTCCAACAAGGTCATTATCCTCCACGTAGTGTAATTACCCTATCAGAGGATGCGTTGGGCGCCAGTCTGCCAAGCATCGCCGACTTGACGACCCCTGCACGACAAGAGACACCCTCCACGACGGCCTCCGCACAACAGATGTCCTCCACGACGACCTCTCGGCCTGGCAACGACGGCGCCACGACCCCTTCCTCCTCGGTAATATAAGTCTCGGTTCCATAGTACATAGTATGTTTTGCATAGTACGTTTTCTACCATTTTATCAATGCGGTAGTGTGCTTTGTCGCCCAATTGTCTCTGCAAAAATGATTGAATTTGGAAATCAGACAAAATTTACGAACTCCTTGAAATGCCTCAGAGGTCAACGCTTTCTGTGAAAGAACCTTTGGGTATCCCGATGATGCTTTGCTGAATAGCCTGTCCTGATTTCACGGAATCACGCTTATTCATTGTGCGTGATTGCATTTACTATTGATTCTCAGAAATAAAACTTGCATTCTCAATAACAGAAACTTATCAATATGTGTGCTTCATGTGCATCCAGTAAATGTGCTTATTTTCACCCACTGGATCCGAGTGACGTGACCATCGCGTCTTGAAAAAATCCGGGTCGAGGGGCGGGTGACGTGAACATGCCGTCAAGGGAAAATCAGGCTGTAGGCCGGGTGACGCGAACGCTGCGGCTTAACGCCAGGGTGAAGGAAAAGACTCGCCACGAGTGTACAACCTATTGGGAGGTTTATTTTAGTCATTTGGGGGTTTTGCATTATTCCCATCGATGTATGAGTGTGGAATGTAATGTCCATGAGCGGTGACTGGAAAAGCGCCTTTTCCATGCTCAGCATCGTATTCATGGCGCCGAGGGCGGCGACGCAGGTTGTTTACGGAAAATTGAATATTACGTAAAAAAAAAAACAGAAGTAACATACTGTTACATAGTTTTATTTTTCTGCCCTGAGTTGTAGACTACCTTGAGAGGTGACTGGAGTCTGTGCAAAGAAAAAAAAATCTGGATAATGCAATTCAAATAGCAAATATGGACCTTGGAAAATGGCCAAAAAGCTAAAAACGCTTATGCGTAAAAAAGTAAATAATATAACAATAGGAGGCACAGTCTTGCCATCACGCATACGTTCGCGTGTGCACGCCTACAAGCAGCCACCCAGCAGAGCGGCCGCTCGCGGTAGCATAATGCCCGGATTTTTTGTGACGTGATTGCCGTGACGCAACCGGATCCAATGGGCTCAGATGTATATATTTTCATAAGTTATAGGAAACATGCACGTAATTAAAAATAAGTTATATATAATTCTGTTATCTTCAAGAAATACAGACAGGAAAAATAAGAAGGACATGACAAGACTCCTTACTTCCCTATTTCCAGGGCTGGTCATCATCGCCAGTAGACTTCAAGGATACATCTGAATTGCGAATCACTCTCCAGCAAAAATGCGCCACCAACGGAGGAATCATCGGTATATTCAAGAAATCAAACATCTTTTACTTCCTGTGCAGACGGTCGCCCAACGAAATCCCGCTGGTCGTGTCTGATCCTGGGTCGCCCTGTTCAGGTACCAAAGTCAGCTGTTTGTCCACCACGTGTGATGAGGACAAGATCTTCATCGGCTACGACCAGAACGGGCCAAAGGGACCCTGCTACAAAGTCAGCAGTCAGCAGGCCACTGTTGACAAGGGAGACTGCTACATCGAAACTACCGCCGCCCCTCTGCCAACCGGGAAGGGCGGCTCGTGGACGCAGTGGCGGGTCTGCCGCACGGACGCTTTCTTCGTCATCGTGGGAGCCGACGTGTCTAGCGGCGACATCTTGAACATCACCTGCTGTAGAGCCAAAACTGTGTAATCACGACTAACGTTTGTGTCAGTTGCTTGTGAAACCCTTGCCGTAAAATCAGTAATCTCTGTTATGACTTACCAACTTTTCCATCACGCTGGCCTATTTAAAGTATTTCTTTAATTCGGTATATTATATTATTACTATAGAGAAAGATTGCAAAGTAAGAAAAAAAACTGATTTCAAGGGCTTCTTGTAGAATGGCAACACTATCTGTCTGATAGTGGTCGTCTTGATTTGTTTTGAAAATATTCCTTCATCCATCATAAAAACGTCAAACCATAAACTCGTTGATACTTATAAGTTTGAATAAATACTGTATGTGCAACCAACCTTTACATTAATGAAACAGAAAGACTTGCATAACACATCTTGATGCAAGCAATCTTGAAGGTCGATATTTCTGGATAAAAACCCTGATGTGTGTTTTTCTCATAAGTACTTGAAATTTACATTAGGCATTTCATGACATCAGGCCAGAAAACACTAGGAAGTTTGTTTACATCGCTGGTCTATCATGTTGCGTCTTTACGGCATATGTGAACACATTCCTCTGATTAGAGGTAATAATGATATCTGCGTTTCGTGTAACTACCAGGCATTCGTGCATTATAATATTCAGCTACCATTTTATTATTTTTTCGTTATTAAAACCCCTCATAAAGAATAGAAGTCAAAGAGAAACTATGATAACTCTTAAAATCACCACGAAAGCAACATCCGTGGTTTTGGCTGTCGTCATACACGTGTAGTGTTGTCTGACGTCGTTATTAAATTCTTTATAGCAAATAAAGAACAGTAACTTTACTCTTTATTTAACGGGTTTTTAACATTTTTCTTCTTATACATATGCAGGCTAGCGGATTTACCTGTTTCACCTTTATTTCACTGAAGAAAAAACGAAAAGGTTTCCAGTGTTATTAGATCACTTTTAGTACATCAGTGTGTGTGTATGTGTGTAGCGTAGTTATGTGCGTATAGTATGGCTATCGCGTAATGTTTAAGTAATAAAAGTAATTAGCAGCCAATGCGGCTTTTACCAGCCTATGTTTCAGAACAGTGCCCATAAGTTTACATGATGTATGATCGTTTCAGGTAACTAAAAACCTAGAAATTAACGAAACCTATCGTATCAAGATTCCATAGTTTATTAAAGAAAAACGTAAATTTTTGTTGATCAAATAGACCGTGCGCTGAGCGGGGGTTATGTAATAAGGTGGGGTTGCTTAAGTGAGTAAGATTAATTATTTTTCGTAATATTAGCATATTGCACTATAGTTGTTAGTGTATTTTTCCAGTTTCCCAGCTATTAGTTCATTATTGTCCCTACTGTTGGCTAACCCTGATAAAACCTACTATATATTAAGCAATCTATCTCGACCCTGATTAATGCAGCGTTTTTCACAAGGAGAAAAAAAAAACATCGATTTGGGTTTAGTTCGGGTGATCTGGAATGGTGATGGGAAGATTTTCGTTGAGAAGAAAAACATCTGGGGCCTTTCGCAGCTGGTCGGAATGTTCCTTTTATTGTTTAAAAAAACAGAAGGAAATTATTCGTCGACTGCGCACTGTACGATGAATGTATGTTTGCGCTCCTACTCATATTTTCACTACTTCCCTCTCTCTCGCTTTTAAGTACATGCCTTTGTAAAACCTTTTTTTCTTGGTACAGGGTTTCTGGTAAGTAGACACTAAAGGATAACATATTGTAAAATGTTCGGCACTACAATACGTCAACCTTCCAGTAAAATGATCACCTCTGTATTTTTGGGGCCTGAAAGCTGTTGACATATACATCAAACTCACTCAAATCCTTTGTTTACACTACACAATCACTTGCGCTCTACTAAGGGCAAGGTAAGAAGTGGAAAAAAAATTATTGGAAAACAATTTTCCTTTGATGGTGACTACTAACGAAGGTTCACAAGGTGTTTTCGTGAATTTCATGCGTGGGAATTTGCAGCTTAGGGAAAACAAAAACAATGCTCCCTCATACGCCACAACAGCCGCCAAACTACCTCCCCTAGACTAGCACACCCAGACGACCCGCATCTACCTCCAGGATAACTCTGCCTCCACCTCCCCAATTCAACAACACATTCACACTTAACACAAACCCAAAAATACAAGCTATCTTACACGTAGCTCTCATTGCTGCTAAATACAACGCAAAGAAATTCGCAAACATTGTCCCTATCATGTTACAGAGAAACGGCTTTCCCCAGCATTGTTGTCCTAGAGATCTTCGAAGACAGCAATCGATGCATTCCTGAGTATGCCACAACATCACAAACCACAGCATATGAGGTGACAAACACTGACCCGGAGCCTCATTACTCCACAAAAGAAACTTCGTTTTGCAACCACCACCACAACGAAATCCAAAAGAAACTGACGACAAGAGTAGCGGCCCCGAGACCGACGTCGAAGTCGTTCCCGAAGCCGAGAAAGAGCTCCCTCTCCCTTTGGAGGGAGCCATTCCTGTGCTCCCTTCTAGGGGAAGCTTGGGGCAGAGCGGAAGTATTGGGAATTGGTCCGCCGATTCCCAGGACTTCTGCCCTGTTTACTGTTTGCAGTACACAGGGCCTCGAGGAACCGTCGGCCGGGCATCGATCACGAAACCGCGACCAGGATCAGGTAACGCCACGCAAGGTAAACCCAGGTAAAATGGGTCTACCCTGAGTGGCATGCTAACGATCGTTCAAACAAATGTAAGGTCATTTTTTTCGATCCGTAATATTTTTTACGACTTTCTAGAACAAGAACGCCCAGATGTGGTCCTACTGAATTCTATATCCATCACCAATGGCTATAGAAATCGGCACTATGTTTACACATCCAGGCAATCAGGGGACGGATTGCAAATGGGGTCCTGTATCTTCATAAAATGCACCATCACTCACGAATTCCTCACCCTCTCAATCAGCCACACTGACTTCGTGGCAGTCATGTTATTCACCCCACAGGGCTCGATTATCCTTTCCACTGCCTAAATAAACCCAAACACTAATTTGCCTCATGCAGACTTCAACAAATTATTCAATTATACAAACCTCCCAGTCTCCTTTGACGGAGATATCAACGCTTCCCACACGACACTACACCACAGCACTACCAATGCAAATAAGGCAACTCTTTTCTATTTTTGAAACAAAAAGACTCCACTACATGTTATCCGACTTCTTCACCTCAGCCAGCGGAAAGGGCCGCTCTGATCTCGTTTTCGGGAACAGGGCAGCCTATCACACACACCTACAACCCGGTCCGATCCCATCATAATTAGAATTTCCACATCACCGGATCTTTCCGGTATAAACAAGCAGACTGGGAGTCGTTTAAATCCAAATTAAATTATCAAAACTTTGAATTTAATCTTGACAGGCTTGATTCCCAAACAATAGATGGGCATTAGAATTACATCTTGACCTCCATCGCCTCAACTATGCTGAGCACTATCCCCCAGGTCTCAGTATAAAACTTGCATATTATTTCAGCCATCTGAAAGGAATAAAACGTCTCCTGACCTGTTTTCAAAGTCGTTTTACTCAAAATTTAAAGAGATTAAACCATGTTCAATGGGACTTATCTATTCTAAGAAGACACGTCATCGATAGTCTTGATAACGACCGACAAAAATATTGGACAGATTTAGTTTAAAAAGTAGAATGTAACAGAGTTCGCAATCCACGGGAATTTTGGCAAAAAATTAAACAACTTAAAGGTAGTAACTACCACCCCTTCTCCCACCTCATTCATAATAACGTAAAAGTTTCAGATCCCGTAGATGTTATCAAAACTTTAGAAGAACACTGGGCCCAAGTTTTTTACCCTCACCCTCCGCATCCCCTGTTCACTCACAGAATTCAAGAAATCGATACCTAGAGTCAAGAAAACAGGATAGAAACTAACCCAGAACCAATTATCCAACTGGATAGGCTGGACGACACCTGTAAACTCACATCTCCCATCTCGTGTGAGGAAGTAAAAGAAAAAAATATCGCATATCCTTTGTTGTAAGGACTTATGCGAGCCAAGGAAAGAAGTGTCACGGCCAGTGGTGTTAATAAAATCGTGACGTGGCCGCCAGGGTTATGCCTCTCTGTAAGCCCTGCTTCCGACAAAGGGGAACCTTCGGGCATGCGCTCAAGGTCGTAGGGTACTCGTAACTTACGCACCAAGAGTTGACCGACCGCCCACCCGCGCAGACTTGTGTGGCAGAGGGGAAGCCCCGCGGGCCCGAGGACACCCGCACCGAACACAAAAAATTCAAGATGGCTTTGGGCCACCCCTACCCTTTTCCTCCTTTTAAAGAACCCACTACAACTATTACCCCAATATTTACCCCGCATGCTGGGTTAAGCCCCGGCTCCTTTTTCTTCTCCTAAGATTAATTTTCCTCTACCCCTTATCCTTCCCCTATCCCTATTCTTCCTTGACTTCCCCACCAGACTGGGTTGAATTTGCGAAAGGACTATCTTCCTTTAATTACTTCGGTTACATATATATATATATATATATATATATATATATATATATATATATATATATATATACATACACATACACACACATACTCTCCCTTTAGATCAACTACCCCCCCCCCCCCCATCTGTTTCTTTATTCCGACCTTTCTAACTCCTTAATTCCTATTTTCCATATCACGCAAATACGATTTATTTCTTCTTTTACTTTACACTTCTCATTCCTCCTCGCTTCTTTCCTGCCATTCACTATTTACAATTTCACTTTTGTTTTATTTTAATACCTAACTTTATATACTCTCTCTCTCTCTCTCTCTCTCTCTCTCTCTCTCTCTCTCTCTCTCTTATATATATATATATATATATATATATATATATATATATATATATATATATATATATTTATACACACACACACACACAAACATATATATATATATATATATATATATATATATATATATATATATATATATGTATATATATATATACATATATATATGTGTGTGTGTGTGTGTATAATCACAGCCAGATATATAATCATACTGAAACACACATTCAGGGGGTAGGTAGAACCTCATCTGGGGGGGGGGGTAGCGCCTTGCTCTGAACATCCACATTTGATCCATTACCACGCCATAGGCATACCCAGACACCCGGCATTGGGGTTTTGGAGACAACGATTGGGACAGACATCGGTCATCTCACACACACACACACACACACACACACACACA
>NC_051401.1:41823150-41835650 GCF_015228065.2 Penaeus monodon | reverse complement strand
GAAATTGAAGTTAAACATCGTGTAGGAATGGCAACAAGTGCTTTAGCTAGATTGGAATCTATTTGGAAAATGAGAAGTATTAGCATGAAAACAAAAATTAAACTACTAAACTCGATGGTAAAAAGCATTTTAATGTATGGATGCGAGAGTTGGACAATAACTGATAAGATCTGGAAAAAGGTGGAAGCTTTTGATATGAAATGTTACAGAAGGTTGCTAGGAATAACATGGAGAGAGAGGCGAACAAATGGCTATGTCTGGAATAAGATAATAGAACATTTTACCACAGAAAAGGACAGGCCAGAACCATTCATGCGCACTATCGCCAAACGCAAACTTCAGTTCTTTGGACACCAGGTTAGGAGAAATAAAACAACAAAGTTTCTCATACGAGACTACTGTAAGGGAACACGCCAACAAGGTAGGCCAATAAGAACATGGCAAGACGACATAAAGGAGTGGACATCTCTTAACATTCAGAGAGCTTGTCACCACAGTCTCAACTGGAGGAAATGGAGGAAGGATGCCAAGACATGGGTGCACCAACGGCCTAACCGGCTGAGGTCATGATGATGATGATGTATGTATAAATCACACACACACACACACACGCACACACACACACACACACACACACACAGACACACACACACACACACACACACACACACACACACACACACACATATATATATATATATATATATATATATATATATATATATATATATATATATATATATATATATATATATATATATATATAATGGTAGACAGACAAAAATATATTGAAGCGTATACACATGCAAGCTGAAGGGAGAACCTTGCACACAAACAGTCGCATGCGGGCGATTTGTGTGTGCACTCGCGCGGATTTTCATATATTGGGTAAGTCAGACCTAGATACAGTAGTGGGTGAGTCTCTCGTAGATATGATGAGTTGAGAACCACCAGCAATGATTACCTAAACAATTACTCTCCTGGGAAAGGATCACTGATCAGCAACCCCAGCATAAAGACCCAGTCAACTACATGATGTCAACAGTAGTTCGTCAAAAACAGCAAGTGATGGCAATATATATATATATATATATATATATATATATATATATATATATATTTATAACGCTGTCAGCATCTCCATATATGTAAACATATATTTATATATATATACACATAAACATCTACTCGTACATGCATACGCATATATCCACATATATCTATATACACAGATACACACAGATATGAATATATAGATAAATAACAATCTATATATACATATGCCAACGCCGTGATAATGGACCAAATGCTACGAACATCGAGAACACTGTTGAGCTAAGCTGACGCCCGCAATTTGGTCCATTACCAGGGCGTCGGCGTAACATTTTCTGTGTCATTTTGTGTTTTTAAATTACATCATGTGTATTATGCCTGTCAACGCATTCTTTTCTATAGGGGTGAGTTAAAAATCCAACCAAAACCAGCATAGCCTTTTTGCATAACTGCCGACCTGAGCGCACCAGTGTCATGAACTTAGGTTTTCAGATAAGTGATGAGAATTATGAAAATGTCTTGTGTTCAAGGGCTGAATATCGAGCAATGCATGGTGAATACCTTTAAACGAGCATTACCATACAAGTCGTTATTAATGATCTTTCGTCTCTATGAATTATGCAATATTGTTGTATTTATTTTTAATATTTCCTGTGTAATTTTGTGTTTATGAATTACGCCATGTGTATTAATTATGCTTGTCAACGCATTCTTTTCTGTCGGGGTAAGTTAAAAATCCAACCCCTACCAGCATACCGATTTCATTCCTTTTATAATCGAGTAGTATGAGTGACATGACCTCGAGAGGGGAACGTTATCTCCCAGAATACTCGTGAACCGCCAAACACAAGCAAGTGCAATCAACGCCTGTTAACTTTTCCAAAGCTAAAGAAGGGTTTACTCTGGCCTCGATCCTGCATCCTGGATCGTTATTCTATTACCTTGATTATGAACATGATAGGCATGGTTATATCTTTGTGCATAACATCAAATAATTTATTTAATCAAGTCATTATATTTTGTAACGATTACAAAGTGTTCTCTGTCCTAATGATAATAATGAAAAACAACATCAATTCGCATTTTCTTTTTAGAAATAAAATTGGACATCAGTAATTGATGTAAAAGCGACTAAAAACAATGAATATGTATCATTCATATTACGTAAGTTGTTTGGTAGAAAATACGAAAGAAATGTATCTTTGATAAGTTAAAGGAAAAACGATAGATTAGAAAAGACAATATGAAGGTAGATATTCGTTTCAACATTGTTTTCTCTCTCATTGTTTTTTTTTGTGTTTTGACATAAGAATGTTTATACTAGTTAAAATTACCATTTCATTAGATATATGTGTTTGAATTTCTTAGGCATGGCATTTATTGAATATGTCATAAGATGAAAGAAACATCAGTTTCAAGAAGTCTGAGCAGTCACAATGTTCTCTCCTTTTTAAATACCAAAATCTTGTCTTTGAAACCACAGTTGTTTGTTTAGAAAAAATAATTGACATTTATATGGTTGTTAAGGACGAGAGAGAGAGGAGAGAGGAGAATGCAGATAAATGTATTGGAAAGATAAAATAGATAGTGAGTTATAAGCCGTTTTGTAAGCATATAAAAATTGTAATAGCCTGTGATAAGTTAATTTACTTCAAAATATTCTTAGCTATATTCATTTAAAACGACTCGATGATTAAGAATCAAGGACTGGATATAAAACATGAGTAATTGCCTGGGATATGCTTAATAAACAGTACACTTGACCTGTCGAAAATTTCTGGCTCGTTTATTTTCTCCTTAGCAAATATTTGAAGTCATCTTTAAGGGTAATCACTCGAGTATGCATTCCGGACCTCTTAAGTTGTCAGCGTTAAAAAACCCATTAGGCAATTACATAGTATATCATTCATAAATTTCCCGAAACCACACAGGGTGAGAAAACCTTACGAATTACAATAAATCTTCCTTTCTCAAATAAATGTTTTAAATTTGTAGTTTTATCGGAAACTCATAGATATCTACAAATCATTTTGTAGACTAATTCGAATTAAGCGTTTTCACTATGGTTTGGCATCGGAATTTAACTAAGGTTATCAGTTACCCAACCAAAGTGCTTTATTTTAGGGAAGCCCCACATTTCAAGCATATGTGGCACGTAATGTCTTCAATGACTTTTTTGTGTGCTTTTTAATGGCTGTTACTGTCAGTGAAAATATTTGCGAAATGCCATAAGCAAATCACAGACTTCGTTACAAACATGGGCATTCCATTCATTGATTACAATAAATTTCGTCTCTATTGCCAGAAAGAATGCAACCCACACCGCCATATTGTAGTGGGAATTATAGGAATTGTAAAATAACTTAATTTGTATATTATATTTAACAATTCTGATGACTCAACGCAACGATTCCACGTACTTATGAGGATGTTGTATTTACATGTTCTTTAACTATACTTATGAAATAGAAGCAATATGTATTAGCAGTAAAATACAATGTAACAGGAAAGAAGCAATTTGGCGACATAAGAGCCCAATTCGCATTATCCATTTAGAGTTGTTGATACTATTTCGTAAAAGTGCCCCGCATTTCGACCTGCAACGAGTCACTCCTACCATGAACTTATTTCATATACATTTTTAAGAGCATATTTTCGTCTTTTTACCCTTAGCTTTGTTAATGGGATTTTTCTATATTTTCATTTCAACCCGTCAGCCTTCGAGGGTGTCATGCCATGCCCAGTGTTGGATGGTGAAAGCTATCAAAAGTATTATTCCTGCTGAGGTTGCCATTACAAAATTTCAAGTTTTCATGCTGCGGATTAACTTGTTTGTCAGTTATTATGGAACTTTATCTGTATGTATCTGCATTTTACTAAATTTGATAAATTTTACATTTCATATTATCCGTTATCTGATTTCTCTGCCAGTGAAATTAGCGTCCGATTTATAGAAAATATTTGTTGCATTGCCAAATGAATGATAAATGGCTATGTATATTTATTTGTCTGATGCATATTTGACACAGATATGCCAATTCTATGAATGACCATAATCTTTAAAGCTGTCTATATTGTATCGACGAAGTTACCTTGTCAGACTAGAGAGAGAGAGAGGATATAGATGATATATGAGTAGAGTAGCAGATAGAGATGAGAGAGAGAGAGAGAGAGAGTGAGAGAGAGAGAGAGAGATAGAGAGAGATCGCGGGTCTCTAGATCCCCACGTTTAACCTTCCTTCCATTTTGACGGCTCTGCTAGTATTGTGGAATTAGCGGTCTATTTAACCTATTTCATTTGTTCATCACACATATGGCATGATAATTTCTATTTGTTTTATATACATTTTTGATCATAAACTTGCCCACTTCTATTAACTGTTATAATTTAAGCTTGTAGAACCGTAACTGAAGAAATCACTTAGACGCCATTAATGAGGAGAGAGCGAGAGCGAGAGAGAGAAAGAGAGAGAGATAGAGGAGAGAGAGAAGCCTTGTAAAATCTTAAATAATAGTTTCATTACGAGGACTATCGTGATTATTTTCCACATTTAAGCTTCCTCCAAGATTTACATGAATTCAGTTAGAAATTGATAAAGAGACTACAGCATAAAAAAAAAAAAAAAAAAAAATCAGTGACGCAAAAAATGAACCTTGATCCAAAACTTTCCTATATTTTCAATATAATTCTTGTCAGTATTTATGCTCATATTATGCTTGTTCTTATAGGTAGATTAACCCTACACCTCTTGTTAAATAATCGTATGTGAGTAATTTGAAAACAATTTACTGAAGGGAGTGTCCTCTTAGTCCCCCCTAACATCATGTTATTTATCTAGTGAATGAAAGATGTAGTAGCATCAAAGATCCTCTTTCCCTCTTTCTCTCTCCTTAATTCCCTCCCTCCATCTCTTTCTTCGAGTCTTCCCTCTTCTTTTTTTTCTCTCTTTTATTTCTCCTTCCCTCTCCTCTATCCATCTTTCATTCTTTTTCTCGCCCCTCTCTCTCCATCTCTTCAACTTTCATTTTTTTCTCCCTCCCTCCCCTCTCTCGCTCCTCACATCGTTTCATTCTTTTTCTTCTCCTTCTCTTTGCTTGCAACCTGTGACACACACTGATTTCTAAAGGGTTTATTTGGGTGTGATGCTAAAAAGGACAAGTCACCATAAGGGGGTGGACAATAAATCTATTGACTCAGCCACTTAATTTCTCCATTTTATTCCATCAAGCATTGTTTTGAATTTTCCTGTATTGTTCTGCGGCTGTGTTAATTAACTTTATATTGTATAAAGAAATTGATGGTAATTGTAGCAGAAGACGCAATATGTAAGAAAAGAGCCCGGATGAATCAATATAATAGAGCAAAAAAATATTTAATAAAAAAACTTGTCGAATTCAATTATCTGTTTGCGAATGGTTTCCTTTGATAACAATAAGTTTAACATTCCTTTATTAGATTCTGTAATCTAAGAACATTCTTACGTTGGATCATCGCACTGAATTTCGGTCGCCAAATAAAAGTGCTTTTATGACTTATATGACACTCCTTTCTTTGCCTCGCCCATTCTTCCCCTTCTTTTCTAATCTTTCAAATCAACAACAAGTTAATAAAATTCCAAGAGCAGGAACTGCAGCATAGTGAACATATGCTGACAGGAATAGGGCGCTAAATATTAAGTAGACCAAACTGTTCTCATTATCATACTCACTAATATTTTGTCATTTCATATTGCAGTGATGCAGTAAGACCAGTGAATTCATCATTTAGGGAATTATTACTTCTCTGTATAAATTTCATCGCACAACAATCAATAATGAGTTAACAAAATATTTTTTGACATCAGGTCTTTTAGTCTCTTTTCTTCGATTCCTTATTTATCAAATGAACTGCTACCCAACGTATAAAAGGTGAGCAGTGTTTTATTTGTCACAGTCTCTCTTTTTTCTCTAGTTAGCTTCTGATAATTGTCTTCTTCGGTAAAATTTTACTGCATTAACTGTTCCATTTCATAGGACTTGTTATTTTGTGTTTAAAATATATTATTGCCGCTTTAAATAGATATATGTAATAATTGCGCCTGTTTATCACAGAAAATGGGTAATTTATAGGACACACGGGAAGCCCCTTTTGAGGCACCTATGCTACGTTTTCGATGTTCTGCAGTACAATAGATCAGTCTGATCGGATATTACAGGCGTGAAGACACTCGGTTTCACATATTGTGTATCCGTTCTCAACTGTGATTACGTCCATACAGTAAGTTGCCAACGTCATCAATAAAAAAACGAAAAGAAAGGCTGCTACATAATCGCCACCATGCTTCCGGTCGTCGCTCGGAAGGGTAGGCGAATTCTTATTACAGTTGAAGTATCCTTTGTATTATATATAAATAAGTAAACTCCATGTCTGTCCATCTGTATCCTTCAATCTGTTGTGAGACCGATGCAGCATTTCTATTGAGTGCAATCTAAAACGCCATATGGCACTGCATTTTTGCATCTAAATTGGAATGAATTCGGACATTCTGAAGAAGGTTAGGTATACAAAAATGTAAAGCAATGAACTAAATCTTCACACAACGAAACAGTATAAATTTATCCATATGTAAAAAAATTTGCAGTCACCCAAACCTCCTTCGATCACGCACACAGTGAGAGACTATCAAAGAAAAGAATAAGATTAGTTTTGATTGGCAAGAGTTTATCTAATATCTTTTCTTGGAAACTAAGTGTTTAGAGATCACATTAGGTATAATCTCAGTTTTAGTTACCTTTCTTACCAAAGGCATGTGATAATTTTTGCCCCCCTTAAAAAAACTCAACATTCCTGGAGACTGGGAGAAACATTTTCCAAAAAAATATTTTGGTCAATTTCATAAATCTTAGACTCCCAAAACGTAATTTCCCTACTTCTTTTTTACAAAAGGAAACCAAATTTTTTGATACACAGTAAAATTCATTTTGAAAAAAAAAGAGAAAAAAAAAAAAAAAAGGGAACCTCACCCAAAAATGTTTTTTATTGAATATTTCTAGTTTAATTATTCATCTATAAAACTAATCACAAAATTTCAAGTATATCTCTCGTTGTAGTGGATTTGCTAATTTTTAAACATGAAACTCAAGTTATAAAATTTTATAGAGGTTGTTCTGAAACACCTTTGGGCGCACATGCCCCGTTTGTAATTTTTGAATTACAAATCATTATATAATATAATTTTTTTAAGAATCTGTTAGCAAAGGGAAGTCTCAGTGGTCAGTGAAACAAAAGGGGTAAAATTAGGGAATTGTATAAATTGGATGATGGGTTCATCATTCTGGCATTTTTTAAAATTATCAGTTTTAATATTGTAAATATTTTCAGTTCATATACTCCTATTGAATTTCGTTATGATTTTATCGACAATACATGAGGGGATATAGCATCAAAAGCGTGGGATGAAAAAAAGGTACAAAAAAAGAAAAATAAAAAATAAAAAATATAATAATAAGATAAAATTAAAAAAGTAGAAACGCAGTCAAAATAAAAATCGATCTGTTTGGGGTCGTTACTATTAAAAAATCTTTTTGGATTTCATGTTGCTTCCCTTCTTTTTCTCTCTCCGCAATTATCTGCCTTTTAAGAGAGAAGAAAAGGCATACAGTTGGAAATTAACAACCAGAACAGAATTTTTTGTCTTTCAAAAATGTAATAATGAAAATTTTTAAATATTCTTTATATAAGCTTCGCACTCACACCCCATATAAAAAGAAAATTATGAAATAAATAAATCAAAGAAACAGCGCAACACTATTTTGTTTAAACCCCGCATTACGAAAATTTCCCTATTTTTTTTAAATTATCATTTCCATTAAAGGGCATTAGTTTTCAATCTTTGCAAATAAATGCCATTAATGTGATTATCTAATTCTATTTCATTGCTTAGTCATTATCAGCTATTTATAACGTTTTCAAATTCCCCCTTTTCATCTTAGATAATGTTTAAATTTTAATATTTTCACCAGTAACTGTCACTCTTTATTCCCTCTCCTACCCTAATTTTTACCCCAAACTAGTAACCAAATGTAAATTAAAAAGCCGAAGGGGAGTTTCAAATCAACAACACACAACTATATATCTCGAAAAGATAAAAAAATGTAATTTTTTCTCCAAAATTCGTTTATGTTAGTACGAGAAAGCTAATAAGGAGATAAATTTAATAAAATTTTAATGAAAATGATTACTAATGTAATGAAACTTATAGAGGAGCTGCAAAAATTTAAGTCTATTTAATTGTATAATTTAAAGTTATTCTTTTAAAAAATCGAATTTCAAACACGAATTATAGTTTAAACTTTAAGTTTAATACTATTATCAAAATAAAAACGCATGTTACTTAAAAAAACAGATAAAAATTACTGTTACATTTAAGCTGATACATACTTCTCTACGAGTAAATAAGGACATCTACGCGTTTTTTATTTTCTAGATAAGTTTAGGTGCTGGAATGCCATTTCTGTCAATTATGAAACGGCCATGTATTAGCAATAAATGCTGCTGGAATGCGAAGATTAAAAAAAGAACGTTGAAACTATCAAAAGTGATATTCCTGTGTGTGTGTGTGTGTGTGTGTGTGTGTGCGCGTGTGTGTGTGTGTGTGTGTGTGTGTGTGTACTTTTTTGTCAGTTAATCATAGAACTTATCTGGAATATCTGAATTTACATATTTGTTTATATATCTTAACATTTTATATTACTCCGTTATCAGTTTAAATTGAACTTCCTATGAACTTCATATGAACAGAAACCAATAGATGAAATTACAATTCAAACAATAAAGAAGAAAATCCTACCCAAAAATGGGCCTACGTGTGATTCCACACTTGGCATGGAACAGTCTCGAACGCGGGTCTCTACGATTACTAGATCCCCAACGTTAACCATTCCTCCATTTCGAAGCTCTGCAAGTAAATGTTAAATTAGCGGTCTATTTAAACTAAGCATTTTTTGCATCACCACATAAATGATGAATTTCAGGGGGTTTTTGCTTGTCTGATACATTTTTGACACAATTCCCTTCTATGAAATCCAAAATTTAAATCTGTAGAACGTACTGAAGTCACCTGGTCACACCCGGAGAGAGAAGGGGGGGGGGGAGGGGAAAGGGAAGACCACACACACACCACACACCACACACACACCACACACACCCACAGATGAAAAGAGAGAGTAAAAAGCCTTGAAAAATCTTGAGGATAGGTTCATGAAAGGATTTTATGATTTTTTTTAACTTAACCCGGGTTTTTACTGCTTTAAAAGACGTAAAGCATTAATAAAAAAAGAAAGTACATCAAAATGGGCCCCTTGATTCTTCTTGCCCTACTTTTAACTAAACCTTGTCACTTATGCTCTATTTTTTTGAGTATCTATATTACGGTCCTAGTACAAACCATGTTTAAAAAATCGTATGTGAGAAATACGAAAGAAAAAAAAAAAAAAAAAAAAAAAACGACATGAATGGAGAAAACTGGGTTTCTTCTTTTCAGGAGGGATGTCATATCCAAAAAAAAACCCCTTTTTTTTGTCAACAAAATAAAATTATCTGAATAAATGAAAAAAATCTAAAAATGTAGGGGGGGAGAGAATGTAAAATGGAATGTGACAGAGAGGCAGAGAAATGAGGGTTTAAATAGGAAAATTTTTTAAAAAAATCACGGAATATTCTATTTCCCTCTTTTCTCGTCCTCTCTCTTTCTCCCTCTATCTCTTTCTTCCCCTCTCTTTATTCTGTTTTCCCCTCTCCATCTTTTTTAATTGAATTTTTTTCCTCCCCCCTCTCTCTCTCTTTTCTATCTGTCTCTTGTCATTTTTTTTCTCTCTCCCGCTCCCCCCTTTTTTTAAATTTTTTTTCCCCCCCTCTCTCTCTCTCCATCTTTCTTTTACTCCCTCCCTCTCTTTCTTCTCTTTCTGGTGACTGGAATTTTGATTTGGGTGTGTGAAAAAAATAAAGAAATGAAAAAAAACAAGTGAAAAACTTTGATTTATTTGAGATTTCCCCATTTTTTTCCCCTTCCTATTGTCTGTTTCCCTGTATGATTTATTGCTGGCTTTTTTAGTTAAATTATATTTCAAAAAAAATGAAGATTTGCAGCTAAAAAACAATATATAAAGGGCAAAAAAAATTCAGGAAAAAAATAAAATCTAAAAGCACATCTTTAAAAAAAAAAAAAAAAAAAAAAAAGATAAAATTTTTTAACCCAAACTGGGGTTTTTAAAAAATATCGTGTTCTCGCATGTGCCTGCATCTCTTTCTCTGTCACTTTCCATTTTCTCTCTCTCATTCTTTCACTTAAATTAATTTTTTCCCCCCTCTCTTTTCCATATTTCATGACGTGACTTGTCAAATGTTACGGCGTTGTCCCAAAGAAATTCGGGGGAAAGCAACTCCGCTAAAATTAATCCAAATGCAGTCGCCAAAATCTAAAAATTCAGATCTGAATATGTGGCCTGAAGAGCTGGCCCAAAAACTACATGCAAAACTGTATTCGTGTTTAAAGTACTTATCTGGGAAAATCTGAAAATTTCATATTTTTTTAATATCTTTAAAATTTTATATACTCCGTTATCAGTTTTAAATTTAAATTTCCCATCTTCATATAACAGAAACCAATAGATGAAATTACAAAATTCCAAACAATAAAAAAGAAATCCCACCAAAAATGGGCCTCGTGTGATTCCACACTTGGGATGGAAAATCTCGAACGCGGGTCTCTACGATTACTAATCCCCACGTTAAACCATTTCCCCCTTTCGAAGCTCTGCAAAAAAAGTTAAATTGCGGCTATTTAAATAAGCTTTTTGTCACCAATGAATTGAATTTCGGTGTATTTGCTTGTCTGATACATTTTTTTTCACAGATACCCTTCTAGAAATGCCATAATTTAAAACTTAGAAAATGTCTGAGTACCTTACACGCCCGGGAAAAGAGAAGAGAGGAGAGGGGGAGAGGGAAATGAAACCACCACACACAAACAACACAGAGTGAGTTACAGGGGGGGAGTGTCATATCCAAATAAAAACACCTTTATTTGTCTCGAAATGAAATTATCTGAATAATAAATAGCTATAAGCTGACTGTGTACGAATGTTACGGCAGGGATTTACAAAGAGAATTCAGGAAAGCACCCCCCAAACTCTAATCCAAATGCAGTCGCCAAAATCATGAAAAATTTAGTCTAAGAGTGGCCCGATAGAGCTGGCCAAAAACTACGATGCAAAAAGTTTCCCTGTTTAAAGTAACCTAGAACACCAAAAAAATAAGCAAAAAAAAAATCTTGCGTCCCGTCAATTAAATGTAGACATTCACTTATTCAAAAAACCTATTTAAAATTTTTCATTCTTATTCTTAGTTCTGTGACGCTAAGAATATTTTAGTATTATATCTTACATTCCTTGGGTTGGTCTTGCCTTTTCAAAAAAATTTCGTCGCAAAAAAAAGTGATTTGTGATTGATATGACGCCCCCCTTCAGTAAAAGGAGAAATTTCTCGCCCATTCTTTTTTTTTTTTCTAATATTTTAAATCAAAACGTGTTAATAAATTTCAATAAATAGAAACTGCAGCTGAAAATGCAACTACTTTTGTCTTTCACAAAACATTTATGCAGTAAACTGGGGTTTGCTCATTTAAATAAAATAAATTTTGATAATCTTTTTTAGAAATTTCCCCGTAAAATTTAATAATTTACAAAAGTTTTTTTTTTTTTTTTTTTTTTTGCCAGAGCATTCTAAATGTATTCGTTTTTTTTTCGTTAATAAAAAAATTAACCTAATTTTTTCCCTTTTTCGGTCGTTGTCTACATTTAAACTGTTATGTCATAAAATTGGTAATTTGTGTAAAAAAAATCGGACAAAAACCATCAATAAAAGTTGTATGTCCATGATCTAACTAGTTTTTTTTTGATACTAATATGATGTAAAACTGTTATATGCCCTGTTTAAATTATCCAGAAAATAGGGGTAACTGTAAGGGAAACGAGGGAAACCCACTTTTTGTAAAAAGTAGTGATAGTTTTCGGGGGCTCTACGTGCACAGCAGTCTGACGGGAAATACAAAGGTAGACACTCAATCAAAACTTCACAAGTTTTTTCTTGCTGCCGTTTTCCCTTTCAAAATTCCGGTTGTAATACGGGATTAAATTTATCATACTGGATTATATTATATATATATTTTTATATATATATATTAAAATAATATATTATTATATATATTATAAAATATCTTATATATATATATATTTTATTTTATATATTATATATATTAATATATATAGATAATTATTATAAATTATATATATTATATATATATATATATAATATATATATTTATTATATATATATATATAATATATATATATATATAATTATATATATATTATAATCCATATGATAAATTTAATCGCCGTATTACAAC
>NC_051401.1:41795508-41820508 GCF_015228065.2 Penaeus monodon | reverse complement strand
GAAAGATAATGCAAGATGCCTTGAAATTTTTCAGGAGGTCATTAAGTTACAGACGTGTAGTTAACAACTTACGGTGTGCTGATGACAGACCTTGATTGGCGGATGATGCGGAAGAATTAGCAGAAATAAACAAGACGACTGGATTAACATGGAACGGAATGGAAGTTAGTGCAGAAAAAATAAAATAATGGTCAGTGGAGGAACATCAATCGAAACGTATGGTCTATGTTAGAGGAGACAAACTAGAACATGTGTCAGAAGTTTAAATACTTAGGTGCAACATAACAGAATGGAACCAGCGAAATTGAAGTTAAACATCGTGTAGGAATCGGCAACAAGTGCTTTAGCTAGATTGGGAATCGATTGGAAAATGAGAAGTATTAGCATGAAAAACAAAATTTAAATACTAAACTCGATGGTAAAAAAGCATTTTAAGTATGGATGCGAGGAGTGGAAATAAACTGATAAGATATGGAAAAAGGTGGAAGCTTTTGATATGAAATGTTACCAGAAGGTTGCAGGAAATAACATGAGAGAGAGGCGAACAAATGGCTATTATGGAATAAGATAATAGAACATTTTACCACAGAAAAGGGACAGGCCAGAAACCATCATGCGCACTATCGCCAAACGCAAACTGCAGTTCTTGGGACACCACGGTTAGGAGAAATAAAACAACAAAGTTTCTCAACGAGACTACTGTAAGGAACACGCCAACAGGTAGGCCAATAAGAAACATGGCAAGAGACATAAAGGAGTGGACGTCCCTTACCCTTTCAGAGAGTTGTCACCCACAGTCTTCAACTGAGGAAAATGGAGGAAGGGATGCAAGACATGGGTGCACAAAGGCTAACCGGCTGGGTCATGATGATGATGATGTATGTATAACTCACACACAACACACACACACGCACACACACACACACAACACACACACCACACACACACAACACACACACACACACACACACGCACACACACACCCACACACACACACACACAACACACACACACACACACACACACACACACACACACACATATAAGATATATATATATATATATATATTATAGATTATATATTATAAATATACTATCACATATATATATATATATATATATATATATAATATATAATTATAATATATACATATACAAATATATATATATATATATAATATATATAATATATATTATATATAATATATAATATTATATATAATGGTAGACAGACAAAAAAATATATTGGAAGCTATACACTGCAAGCTGAAGGGGGGGGGAAAAAGGGGGGGGGGGGAACCTTGCACACAAAACAGTCGGCATTGCGGGCGATTTGGGTGTTGCACTCGCGCGGATTTCATATATTGGGTAAGTCAGACCATAGATACAGAGTGGGTGAGTCTCTCGTAGATATGATGAGCTGAGAAACCACCAGCAATGATTACCGAAACAATTACTTCCTGAAAGATCACTGATCAGCAACCCCAGCATAAAGACCCAGTCAACTACAGGATGTAAACAGTCGTTCGTCAAAAACAGCAGTGATGGCAATATATATATATAGATCTATATATATATAGATATATGATATATAATATAATAATATATAGTAGAACGCTGTCAGCAATCTCCTATATGTAAACATATATTTATATATATATACACATAAACATCTACTGTATGCTACGCAATATATCCACATATATCTATATACACCAGATACACACAGATATGAATATATAAAAAATAACAATATATATATACATATGCCACGCCGTGATAATGGACAAAATTCTACGACATCGAGAAAAACCCACTGTGACCTAAAGCTGACGCCGAATTTGTCCATTACCAGGGGTCGGCGTAACATTTCTGTGTCATTTGTGTTTTAAATTACATCATGTGTAGTATGCCGTCAAACGCATCTTTCTATAGGGGTGAGTTAAAAATCCAACCAAAAACCAGCAATAGCGTTCTGCATAACTGCACGACCTGAAGCGCACCAGTGTCATGAAATTAGGTTTTCAGAAAGGATGAGAATTATGAAAAACGTTTGTGTCAAGGGCGGAATATCGAGCAATGCATGGTGAATACCTTTAACGAGCATTACCATACAAAAGTCGTTATTAAGGATTCTTTTCGTCTCATGAATTATGCAATTTGTGTATTATTTTAATATTTCCGTGTAATTTTGTGTTTATGAATACGCCATGTGTATAATATGCTTGTCAACGTATTCTTTTCTGTCGGGGTAAGTTAAAAATCCAACCCCTACCAGCATACCGATTTCATTCCTTTTATAATCGAGTAGTATGAGTGACATGACCTCGAGAGGGGAACGTTATCTCCCAGAATACTCGTGAACCGCCAAACACAAGCAAGTGCAATCAACGCCTGTTAACTTTTCCAAAGCTAAGGAAGGGTTTACTCTGGCCTCGATCCTGCATCCTGGATCGTTATTCTATTACCTTGATTATGAACATGATAGGCATGGTTATATCTTTGTGCATAACATCAAATAATTTATTTAATCAAGTCATTATATTTTGTAACGATTACAAAGTGTTCTCTGTCCTAATGATAATAATGAAAAACAACATCAATTCGCATTTTCTTTTTAGAAATAAAATTGGTCATCAGTAATTGATGTAAAAGCGACTAAAAACAATGAATATGTATCATTCATAAGTTAAAGGAAAAACGATAGATTAGGAAAGACAATATGAAGGTAGATATTCTTTTCAACATTTTTTTCTCTCTCAATTTGTTTTGACAATAAAGAAATGTTATACTAGTTAAAATTACCATTTCATTAGATATATGTGTTTGAATTTCTTAGGCATGGCATTTATTGAATATGTCATAAGATGAAAGAAACATCAGTTTCAAGAAGTCTGAGCAGTCACAATGTTCTCTCCTTTTTAAATACCAAAATCTTGTCTTTGAAACCACAGTTGTTTGTTTAGAAAAAATAATTGACATTTATATGGTTGTTAAGGACGAGAGAGAGAGAGAGAGAGAGAATGCAGATAAATTTATGGAATATAAAATAGATAGATGAGTATATGCCGTATTTGTAAGGCATATATAAAAATTGTAATAGCCTGTGATAAGTTAATTTACTTCAAAAAATATTCTTAGCTATATTCATTTAAAACGACTCGATGATTAAGAATCAAGGACTGGATATAAAACATGAGTAATGGCCTGGGATATGCTTAATAAACAGTACACTTGACCTGTCGAAAATTTCTGGCTCGTTTATTTTCTCCTTAGCAAATATTTGAAGTCATCTTTAAGGGTAATCACTCGAGTATGCATTCCGGACCTCTTACAAGTTGTCAGCGTTAAAAAACCCATTAGGCAATTACATAGTATATCATTCATAAATTTCCCGAAACCACACAGGGTGAGAAAACCTTACGAATTACAATAAATCTTCCTTTCTCAAATAATGTTTTAAATTTGTAGTTTTATCGGAAACTCATATATCTCTCTACAAATGCATTTTGTAGGACTAATTCGAGATTAAGCGTTTTCACTATGGTTTGGCAATCGTGATTATACTGAAGTTATCAGTTACACCAATCCAAATTGCTTTATTTTAAAGGGAAGCCCCACATTTCAAGCAATAGTGTGGGCATCGTAATGTCTTCAAACTTTTTTGTGTGCTTTTAATGGCTGTTACTGTCAGTGAAAATTTTTGCGAAATGCCATAAGCAAATCACAGACTTCGTTACAAACATGGGCATTCCATTCATTGATTACAATAAATTTCGTCTCTATTGCCAGAAAGAATGCAACCCACACCGCCATATTGTAGTGGGAATTATAGGAATTGTAAAATAACTTAATTTGTATATTATATTTAACAATTCTGATGACTCAACGCAACGATTCCACGTAACTTATGATGATTTTTACATGTATACTTACTATACTTATGATAGAAGCAAATATTTATTAGCAGTAAAGATAACAATGTAACAGAAAGAAGCAATTTGGCGACATAGGAGCCCAATTCGCATTTAGTCCATTTAGGTTTTGATAATATGTCTTAAGATAGTGCCCCGCATTTCGACCTGCAACGGAGTCACTCCTACCATGAACTTTATTTTCATATACATTTTTAAAAGAGCATATTTTCGGATTTTACCCTTAGATTTGTTAATGGGATTTTTATTATTTTCATTTAACCCGCAGCCTCCGAGGGTGTCATGCCATGCCCATGTTGAATGGTGAAACTATCAAAAGTATTATTCCTGCTGAGGTTTCCATTACAAAATTTCAAGGTTGTAATGCTGCGATTAAACTTGTTTGTCAGTTGATTATGGAACTTATCTGTAGTATCTGAATTTACATAATTGATAAATTTCAACATTTCATATTAATCTGTTATCTGATTTTGTCTCAATTGGAAATTAGCGGTCTATTTATAGAAAATATTTGTTGCATTGCCATGTGAATGATAAATTTCTATGTATATTTATTTGTCTGATGCATATTTGACACAGATATGCCAATTCTATGAAGTGCCATAACTTAAAGCTGTAGAATTGTATCGAAGAAGTTACCTTGTCAGACGAGAGAGAGAGAGAGAGAGAGAGAGAGAGAGAGAGAGAGAGAGAGAGAGAGAGAGAGAGAGAGAGAGAGAGAGAGAGAGAGCGAGAGAGAGAGATCGCGGGTCTCTAGATCCCCACGTTAACCATTCCTCCATTTGGACGCTCTGCAAGTAATTGTGAAATTAGCGGTCTATTTAACCTATGCATTTGTTGCATCACCATA
This sequence comes from Penaeus monodon, assembly GCF_015228065.2. NCBI lineage: Eukaryota > Metazoa > Arthropoda > Malacostraca > Decapoda > Penaeidae > Penaeus > Penaeus monodon. The sequence continues at coordinate 41,815,723 of NC_051401.1, read as the reverse complement.
TGAATGATGAATTTCTATTTGTTTGATACATTTTTGACATAAACTTGCCAATTCTATGAACTGTTATAATTTAAGCTGTAGAACCGTACTGAAGAAATCACTTAGACGCCAGAATGAGAGAGAGAGAGAGCGAGAGAGAGAGAGAGAGAGAGAGAGAGAGAGAGAGAGAAGCCTTGTAAAATCTTAAATAATAGTTTCATTACGAGGACTATCGTGATTATTTTCCACATTTAAGCTTCCTCCAAGATTTACATGAATTCAGTTAGAAATTGATAAAGAGACTACAGCATAAAAAAAAAAAAAAAAAAAAATCAGTGACGCAAAAATGGAAACCTTGATCCAAAAAAACTTCACTATAGTTTAATATAATTCTTGTCAGTGTATGTCATATTGACTGTTATTATAGGTAGATTAACACTACACATCATTTAATAATCATATGTGAGTAATTTGAAAAGGAATTTTACTGAAGGGAGTGTCATATCCACCATAAAATCATTAATTTATCTAGTAAATGAAATTATGTAGTTAGCATCAAAGATCTATTCCCTCTTTATCTCTCCCTTAATCCTCCCTCCATCTCTTTTTCTTGAGTCTTCATCATTCTCTCTATCTCGCTTTTAGTTCTCCTTACCTCTCTATATCCATCTTTCATCTTTTTCTCCCCCTCTATCTCCAAATCTCTTCACCTCATTTTTTCTCCCTCCCTCCTCTCCGCTCTCCATCTTTCATTCTTTTTATTTCTCTTCTCTTTCTTGCCAACCTGGTGCAACACATGAATTTCTAGAGGTTTTTATTTGGGTGTGATGCCTAAAAAGGACAATTCACCATAAGGGGGGTGGACAAAAATCTATTGACTCAGCCACTTAATTTCTCCATTTTATTCATTCAGCATTGTTTGAATATACTGTCTGGTTTATTGCTGGCTGTGTTAGATTAAACTTTATATGGTATAAAAGAAATTGAATGGTATTGTAGCAGAAACGACAATATGGAGAAAAGCCCGGCTGAAGCAAATATAAAATAGAGCAAAAATATATAAAAAAAACTGTCGAATCAAATTATCTGTGCGCATGGTTCATTTGATAACAATAAGTTTAAAACATTCATATTATAGATTCTGAATATAAGAAACATTCTTGTACGTTGATCATCTGCACTGAATTCGTCGACAAATAAAAGTGCTTTTATGGACTGATATGACACTCCTTTCTTTGCCTCGCCCATTCTTCCAATTCTTTTCTAATCTTCAAATTCCAACAGGTAATAAAATTCCAATAGCGAAATGCAAGCAATATGAACATATGCTGGACAGGAATGATGCTCTAAATATTAAGTAGACAAACTGGATTCTCAATTATCATAATCACTAATTTTGTCAGTTCATATTGCAGTGATGCATAAAACCAGGTGGAATATCATTAAGGGAAATAATTACTTCTCTGTATAAATTTCATCGCAAAAACAATCAAATTAATGAGTTACAAAAAATATTTTTGACATCAGGTTCTTTAGGCTCTTTCTTCGATCCTTATTTATCAAATTAACTGCTAACCCGAAGTAATAAACGTGGAGAAGTTTTAGTGTCACAAGTCTCTCTTTTTCTCTATTAGCTTCTGAAATGTGGCTTTCTTCGGTACAATTTTACTGCATTAAAACTGTTTCTCATTTTCATAGAACTGGATTTTTGTGTTTAAAAGATATATGCGCTGAAAATATAGTATGTATATATTGCGGCTGTTATCACAGAAAATGGGTATAATTAAAGGAAAACGGGGAGCCCAATTTTGAGAACCTAATGTGTTTTCGATGTTCTGAGTAAAAGAGGACAGTCTGATCGATATTACAGCGTTAGACACTCGGTTCACATATTTGTATTCCTTCTCAACTGTGATTACGGGCAGTACAGTAAGTGCCAACTTCCATCAATAAAAAACCGAAAAGAAAAGGCTGGCTACCATATCGCCAACCATTCTTCCGTTTCGCGCTCTTAAGTTGTAGGCGAATTCTTATTACATTTTAAGTAATCCTTTGTATTATCATATAAATAAGTAACTCCAGTCTTTCCACACGTATATTCAGTGATTGTGATACAGGAAATGCCAGCATTTCTATTGAGTGCAATATAAAACTGCCAGATGGCACTGCAGTTGCAGATAAATGTTGAATGAATTCGGCATTGAAGAAGGTTAGATATAACAAAAATGTAAAGCACTGGAACTAAAATCTTCACGAAAAGAACAGTATAAATTTCCAATGTATGTGCAGTCACCTAAACATCCTTCGACACGCACACAGTGAGAGGTACTATCAAAGAAAATAGATAAGAATTAAGTTTGATTGCAAGATTTATCTAATATCTTTTTCTGGAAACTAAGTGTTAGAGATCAATTAGGTATATCTCAGTTTATTACCTTTCTTACCAAAAGGAATGTATAATCTTGCTCCCCTTAAGAAAACTCAAACATTCTGGAGACTAGGAGAAACATTTCCAAGAAAATATGCTTGGTCACTTTCAAAATTAGAATCTGCCAAAACGTAATATTCCACTTCTGTTTACATAAGGAAACTAAATGTTTTTGATACGGACAGTGAAATTCATGTTATGAAAAAAAAGAGAAGAAAAAGACAAAAAAACAAGGAAACTCATACAGAAATGTGTTTATTGAATATATTATCTAGTTTAATATCATCTTATAACATAATCAGCGAAAATGTCAAAGTAATGCTCTCGTTGTAGTGGATTGTGCTAATGTTATATATGAAAATCTCAAAGTTATGAAAATTTTATGGAGTGGTGTTCTGAGAACACCTTTGGGCGCACATTGGCCCCGTTTGTAATATTGATTCACAAACAGTTATATAAGTTATAATTTAATTTAATGAATCGTTAGCATATGGAAGTCTCGAGATGCTTCAGTGAAACATAAATGGTAAGAAATTATGGATATTGTATAAAAATTGTGATGATAGGTTCAGTCATTCATGGCATCTTATTTAATTATATGAGATTTTAACATATATGTAAATATTTAAACAGTTCATATACTCCGTACTTGAATTTCTGTTATGATTTGTAATCGACATATACCATGATGGGATATGCACAAAAGAGTAGGATGAAATAAAGGGTACAAATAAGAAGAAAAAATATAATAATAAATGATAAACTAATCACGACATAAAATAATAAGTGAGAAACGACAGTATAAATCAAAATTCGTAATCGTTTAGGTCTGTACTATTCAAAAATCTGTTTGGATTAATGTTGCTTGCCTTCTCTCTCTCTCCGACAATTATCTGCCTTTATGGAGAGAGATAGAAGGCATACAGTGGAAATACACATACCCCACGAAGAGAATTATTTGTCTTCAGAATATGTAGATAGATGAAAATTAAATATTATTTGTATTAATAAGCATTCGCACTCACACACCATAGAAAAAAGAAGGTATGAAATAAGGACATAAGAGAGAAGAGCAGCGCAACACTATTAGTTGTAACTCACGACATTATCGAAATTACCAAAATTAGTGTTATTATTATCATTACATTCATGTCATTTAGTTTTCAATATTGCTAAATAAATTGACAGTAATGTGGATTACATAATTCTATTACATTAGCGTTAGTCATTATCAGCATATTTATAATCGATTTCAAATTCACCATTGTCATCATCTTGATAATGTTATAATTATAATGAGTTTTCACCAGTAACTCGTCGACTCTTGTATTCCCATATCATACCAATTTTACCCAATATCTAGTGAAGCCAAAAATGTAATTAAAAGCGAAGGGTATGTCAGAATCAACAACACACAAACTTTAGATATATCGAATGATGAAAAAAATATGTAGATTATTACCCAAAATATCGTTTATGTTATACTGAGAAAAGCTAATAAGGAGATAAGTTTATTGATTGAATGATAATACTGATGATATAATGATAATGAAAACAATTATAGAGAGAGCTGACAATCATTTTTTTCAGAGTCTAGTTAAGTGTATACTTAATGGTATTCTTAAGAAATGGAAATATTCAATCACGGAATTTAGTTTAAACTTTAAGTTTAATACTCGATATCAAGATAATATCGCATGTTACTTAAAAAAAACAGATAATGAAGTACTGTTACATTAAGTGATCATACTTATCTACGAGTAAACTAAGGACATCCTACGCATTTTATTTTCTAGATAAGTTTAGGTGCTGGAATGCCATTTCTGTCAATTATGAAACAGCCATGTATTAGCAATAAATGCTGCTGGAATGCGAAGATTAAAAAAAGAACGTTGAAACTATCAAAAGTGATATTCCTGCTGCCGGTTCTATCAAGAAATTTCAAGGTTGTAATACGGCAATTGAGTTATTCAATGGAATATATATATATATATATATTATAATATTATATATATATATATATATAAAATATATATCTACTCTATATAACACACACACACAAATATATATATATATATTATATATAGATATTTATATATATGTTGTGTGTGTGTGTGTGTGTGTGCGTGTGTGTGCGTGTGTGTGTGTTGTGTGCGTGTGTGTGGGTGTGTACTTTTTTGTCAGTTAATTCATGAAACTTATCTGCAAATCTGAATTACATATTGTTTTCTATCTTAACATTTTATAGTTACTCCGTTACAGTTTAAATTGAACTTCATATGAACTTCATATGAACAGAAACCAATAGATGAAATTACAATTCAAACAATAAAGAAGAAAATCCTACCCAAAAACAATTCAAACAATAAAGAAGAAAATCCTACCCAAAAATGGGCCTACGTGTGATTCCACACTTGGCATGGAACAGTCTCGAACGCGGGTCTCTACGATTACTAGATCCCAAGTTAACCATCCTCCATTTCGAAGCTCTGCACATAAATATGAATTAGCGTCTATTTAAACTAATGCATGTTGCATACCACCACATTCAAGATGAATTTCAGCGTGTATTGCTTGTCTGATACATTTTTGACCACAGATATGCCACTTCTATGAAATGCCTAATGTAAATCTGTAGAAAAAACTGTACTGAAGTCACCTGTCACACGCCGGAGAGAGAGAGAGGGGAGGGGAGAGGAAGGAAGACCACACCCCACACACAACACACACACACAGAGTGAGAAAGAGAGAGTAGAAAGCCTTGTAAAATCTTTATAGGATAGTTCACTGAAAGGACTATTATGATTATTTTAATAATCCGGGTCTTACTGCATTAAGGACAGTAAAGCATTAATAAAAAAGAAAAGTACTACACAAAATGGAACCCTTGATCATATATTGCCCTACATTTTAAACTCAATCCTGTCGGCTTATGTTCATAATGTTTGAGTATCTATAGTACGGTACTAGTTACTAAACAGTTTAAATAAAATTAGTATGTGAGGAATGCGAAAAGAAAGAAAGAAAGAAAAAAAAAACAGAACATGAATGGAGAAGAAAACTGGATTCTTCGTTACAGGGGGAGTGGTCATATCCAAATTAAAAAGCCTTTATTTGTCTACGAAATGAAATATCTGAATAAGCTAAATAGCTATAAGAACTGGACTGTGTAACAGAATGTTACGCAGGTATGTCACAAAGAGAATTCAGGGAAGAGCAACCCGCTAAAACTCTAATCCAAATGCAGTCGCCAAAATCATAGAAAAAATTCAGGATCTGAATGATGTGGGCCTGATAGAGCGGCCCCAAATACTACGAGTGTCCCCCAAAACGTATTGTGTTTAAAGTACCACCAGAAACACCAACAAAATAAGCAAAACAAAATCTTGCGTCCTGTCAATTAGAAGTGTAGACATTCAATCTTCAAAATACCTATTGTAAATGGTGTATCATTCTAGTCTTGATCTGTGACGCTAAGAATATTTTAGTATTATATCTTACATTCCTTGTGTTGGTCATTGCTCTTCAAAATTTATTTCGTCGAAAATAAAAAGTGAATGTTGTGATTGATAGCCGCTCCCTTCAGTAAATAGGCGAAATCTCTCGCCCATCTTTTCTTTCTTTTCTAAATATTTCAAATCAAAACAGTGTTAAATAATTTAATAACAGAAACTGGCAGCTGAAACTGCAACTCCTTTTGTTATTTCACAATACCATTGATGCAGTAAAACAAGGAGTATGCTCATTTAAGTAAAATAAATTATTGATAACTTTTTCATGAAATTTCCCCGTGAAACTCTTAATAAAGTTTACAAAAGATTTTTTTTTTCTTTCTTTTTCTTGTTTTTTTTGCCAGAGCACTTTACAATGTATGTCGTATGTGTTTTCGTTAATAAACAAATTAAACTGCTAATGCTTCTCGTACAGGATACTACATTTAACTGTTATGTCATAAAATTGGTATATTGTGTAAAAACAGTCGGACAAATACGCATCAATAAAAAGTTGTTATTGTCATGTATGAACTAGTATATTTTTGTACTAATATATGATGTAAACTGTTATATTGCACCTGCTTAAATTATCACAGAAATAGGATAACTGTAAGGGAAACGGAGGGAAACCCACGTTCGTAAATAGTAGATGATAGTTTTCGGTGCTATACGGTGCAGCAGACATGTATGATCGGAAATTACAACGGTAGGACACTCAATCAAAAACTATCACAAGTTTTATTCTTTGCCTGCGTTTCCATTACAAATTTCCAGGTTGTATACTGCGATTAAATATCATAGTGGATATTATATATATATAATATATATATAATTATATATATATATATATCTTGTTTGTCAGTTATTCATGGAAACATATCGGAATATCTGAATTTACTTGATTAGATATTTGAACATTTCATATACCTCGCTCTCTGTTTAATGAAATTTCCTTTATAATCATCTCGGAAGAACAGAAAGATTAAATTGTGAAAATAAAATCAGTGAAAGCGATTGTATGGTATAAACAGCCGAGTGATGCAATTATAGATTAACCCTACCATTAACCGTATTCGACCTCCGACCTCAAGAAGGGTTTGACTCAGTGCTATGGGAGATCCTGAGACTCAAAGGGAATTTCGACACAGATTATTGGCCTAATAGCAAGCCTTTATAATGGTACTGAAGTGCTGTAAAGTGTGATGGGGGACTTGTCAAAATTCTTCCCGGTTAATTCAGTGGTGAGGCAAGCTTGTCCTTGCACGAACCACTTTTCAACATCTACATGGACTGGATAATGGACAGAGCTACTAGCCAAAGTCAGGTGTGGCGCACACTAGGCATATCAAGGTCTCAGACCTTGACTTTGCGACGATGTTGCTATCTTATCTGAGTCCTTGGAGTCACTGGTGGCGGCTCTTGATGCATTTAGCAATGAGGCGAAGCCCCTAGGTCTAGAGGTCTCCTGGACAAAGAGCATGATCAGGACTTTGGGGGCTGTTAGGGGAACCCCGTTCAGTCGATCCATGCTTGAGGAGAGGACGTGAAGTTACAGAGAGTTTTACATACCTGGTAGCGTAGTCCATATCTCTGGGCTGTCAGGACCAAGAAGTCAATAGACCGATTGGGTGGCAAAAGGAGCCATGAACTCGATCAACAAGAGCGTTTGGAGATGTCGGACCTATGCAGAAGGAACAACTGCGTGAGGTGGCCTTCAAGGCATTGATACCCGCCCAGTTTTGCTCTATGGAAGCGAACCTGGACGCTATCAGTGTCTTGAAGTCTCGTCTTGATGCCTGTTGTAAAAGTCTTTCGCCGGATCATGGGAGTATAGTTGCAGGACCATGGTACAATGGTCATTACACCGTGAGACTGGCATGGGACCTCGTTGACTTACATAATCCGGAATCGCCAACTCAAGGCTATAGGGGCATGTAGCTTCGTCTCCCGGGACTACCTGCCCCTCAGGTTGTCTCGCTGCGAGGACAACCCTGGGTGTGAAGGAGGCCTGTGGGGGACGACCCAGGATGTCATTGGCTTGGGCAGCTCGATGAAAACCTGTTGCGAGGAATTAGAGATGGGGCCGTGGGCCTGCCTGGAGACTCGCCTCGAGTGGATTCCTCGTGGCTGGAAGCGAAGGGTGGATGCGGTCATGCGCCCCTGTCGGGCGTTAGCCCCTTGATGATGATGATGAACCCGTAGTCAACAATATTTAAATGGTTGTAAAATGCATTACCGTGAAAGTACGTTTTACACTTACAGATATCAAGCAATTGTGATAGCATTACAGTACATATGATAGTATGGCTAAGATTATCATCTAGTAAACTGGATTTGTCTTAGATTCTGTTAGGCAGGATGATAAAATTACATAGACAATGTCTTTCATCAATGTGATAGCGTTCAATTAAAAAATGTAAGGTATGCAGGACGCGGAAAATAGAATTTAGCTGATCTAATGACTTGAAATGTAGATCTATACCGGGTAATATATGTAAAAGTCTAATATGGAGTGTAGTGAATTTCCTTGGACTTCAGGCGGGTCACCCCGCAGGCTTTCGGGCCCGCCTGTTCCCCTGACGTTTACGGATCTATATAGAAACTGTACGGACTCCTTCGCCCTGCCAAGAGGACGTTGACTTGGCTGTTTTTTCCCCCTTTCCCTTCTGTTTTTTAAATAAGAATGAACCTGTTTTTATATTCCTATGACTTACCTTTCCATTGGTCTGTGACCTACATATACATCAACTATTTTCTACTGTCCACCATAACACTATTTATACACTACTTACCTTATGTCTAAACTACCTGTCTTATTCTTGCCTGTTTTTTTCTTGACTTAATCCTTATTTTTGTTTATCACTCGTTTCTCTCTTCGTATTTACCATTTTCCCTCACGATCCCTCTTTCACTTTTTCGTACTTCACTGTCTTTTTATGGTTTTCTATGTGCATTGTATAGTGTTATTATTCTTTATTTCGTTTTATAAAAAACTGTTTTAAAACCACATACACTATTTAAATAATAAATGAACAGCACTATGGGAGAAAAACAATCACCAAGCGCGGGAAGTCCCATTATAAAAGGGCAAGCCAGGTCGGTCACAACACTCACATCACACACACACTCACACACGCACCACACACACACACACACCACACACACACACACGCACATCACAATCACACTCTACACCACATCACACTCCACTCACACTCACACACACAACACATTCATACATAGACATTTTTTTTCTCATATTTCAAGTGAAATTAATTTTCTTGCATCGCATTGTAATCCCAATATGACTAGCAAAGCGCCTCTGTTATGTCTAGCAAAAACCGCTTCAATTTCATAATATCCAAAGCTTTAGTTTAAAAAAAAGGGTAGATTAAATATGGTGAAGAACTGTTGAATTGGTTTTGTAACAAGAAACTAAACAAAATTTATCTGAATGAGTATTCATATAAACACTGTTATTTCTCACACAACATTAGTTGAATTTCATTCTTTATTTAATTGGGGTCAGAATTAAAAACACGTACATTTCAAATTCTCTATATATTGTATGAGATATAAGTGCATCCGTTTATACCTCAGCACTAAATTCTTCTACGCTAAAAATAGTCAATCTATAAAATACTACTACATCTTTCATCTCTATTTGTGGCTTCTTGGCAGTTTCAAATTTATTATTCACATGAAAATGTATATTAATATATATATATTATATATATAATATATATATATATATATATATATATATCTCTATATATATTATATGTATATTTATTATGTATATTATGTATATATATACATATAAATATATATAATGTATAGATATATATGTATATATAATATGTATATAGATATAAATATATATATATAATTGATAAAGAGACTAAGCATAAAAAAAAAAAAAAAAAAAAAAAAATCAGTGACGCAAAAATGGAAACTTGATCCAAAAATTTCCCTATATTTTAATATAATCTGTCAGTTTATGTCATATGCTGTGATTATAGGTAGTTAAACACTACACATCATTTTAAAAATCATATGTGAGTAATGTGAAAAGGAATTTACTGAAGGGAGTGTCATATCCACCATAAAGTCATTGTATTTATCTAGTAATGAATTATATAGTAGTATCAAAGATCCTATTTACCTCTTCTCTCTCCTTAATTCCCTCCCTCCATCTCTTTTTCTTGAGGCTACCTCATTCTTTTTTATCATCTTTTATTCTCCCTCCCTTCTCTATCCATATTTAATCTTTTTCTCCCCCTTCTCTTCAATCCTCTTTTCACCTTTCATTTTTTTATCCCTCCCTCCCTCTCTCGCTCTCCATCTTTAATTCTTTTTCTTTCTCCTTCTCTTTGACTGCAACTGGTTTGGGTGGGGGGGGGGGGGGGAAACCACACCACATGGAATTTCTAGAGGTTTTTATTGGGGTGCTGCTAAAAAAGGACAATTCACCATAAGGGGGGTGGACAAAAATCTATTGACTCAGCCAACTTAATTCTCCATTTTATTCCAGTCAGCATTGTTTGAATATCCTGTATGGTTTATTGTGGTGTTTTAGATAACTTATATTGTATAAAGAAATTGAAGGTATTGTAGCAGAAAACGACAATATGGAAGAAAAAGCCGGATGAAGCAAATATAAATAGAGCAAAAATAATTAATAAAAAAACTTGTCGATTCAAAAATTATCTGTCGCGAATGGTTTCCTTTGATAACAATAGTTTAACATTTCATATTAATTTAGCTTCTGTGAATATAAGGAACATCTTTACTGATCATCGAACTGAATTTCGGTCGACAAATAAAGTGCTTTTATGACTGATATGACACTCTTTCTTTGCGCGCCATTCTTCTCTCTTCTTTTCTAATCTTTTCAAACAAAACAGAGTAATAAATTCCAATAGCAGAAACTGCAGAATATGAAACAATGCTTACAGGAATGATGCTCTAAATATTAAGTAGACCAAACTGAATTCTCATTATCATATCACTATATTTGTCAGTTATATGAGTGATGCAGTAAAACCAGGTTGAATTATCATTTTAAGGGAAAATGATTACTTCTCTGTATACATTCATCTCAAAACAATCAATTAAGAGTTAAAAAAAAATATTTTGCATCACGTCTTTTAGTTCTCTTTTCTTCGATTTCCTTATTACAATTAAACTGCTAACACGACGTAATAAGGTGAGAAGTGTTTAGTTGTCACAGTCTCTCTGTTTCTCTATTAGCTCTGATAATGTGCTTCTTGGTACAATTTACTGCATTAAACTGTTCCATTCATAGAACTGGTATTTTTGTGTTTAAAAATATATTGCGCTTAAAATATATATATGTGTATATTGCGCCTGTATAAGTTATCACAGAAATGGTTATAAATTTAAGGAAACGGGGAAGCCCACTTTTGAGAACCTATGCTAGTTTTCGATGTTCTACAGTACAATAGGGACAGTATGATCGGATATTACAGAGTTAGAACACTCGGTTCACATATTTTGTATCCTTCTCAATGTGATACGGCAGTACGTAAGTTGCCAAACTTCATCAAGAAAAAAACAAAAAAGAAAGGCTGCTACATAAGCGCCACCATTCTTCAGTTTCGTCGCTCTGAAGTTGTACGCGAATTCTTATTACATTGAAGTAATTCCTTGTATTATCATATAAATAAGTAACTCCATGCCTTTCCATCGTATCTTCAGTCTGATTGTGATACGGAAATGACAGCATTTCTATTGAGTGCAATTCTAAAAACTGCCAGATGGGCACTGCAATTGCATATAAATGTTGAATGAAATTACGGGACATTGAAGAAGGTTAGATATAACAAAAATGTAAAGCACTGAAAACTAAATCCTCACGGAAACGAACAGCATAAATTCCATATGTATGTGCAGTCACCTAACCTCCTTCGACACGCACACAGTGAGAGACGATCAAAGAAAATAGATAAGAATTTAAAGTTGATTGGCCAGTTTATTACCTTTTCTACAAAGGTTGGTAATAATCTTTGTTCCCTAAGAAACTCAACAATTACTGGAGACTAGAGAAAACATTTCCAGGAAAAAATAGGCTTGGTCAATTTCATAAAATCTTAGAATATGCCAAACGTATATTCCTACTTCTGTTTACATAAGGAAACCTAAATGTTTTGATACGGACAGTGAAATTTCATGTTATGCAACAAGAAAAGGAAAAAAGAGAAGAAAAAGAAAAAAAAGGAACCTCATCCGAAGGTGTTTATTGAATATATTATCTAGTGAATAATATCTATATAAACATAATCAGCGAAATGTTCAAGTATATGCACTCTCGTGTAGTGGATTTGCTAATGTTATATATGAAAAATCTCAAGTTATTGAAATTGTATGAGGGTTGTTCTGCGAAACACCTTTGGGCGCACCATGCCCTCGTTGTAATATTGAATTCACAAATCAGTTAATAAGTATAATTTAATTTAATGAATCTGTTAGGCATATGGAAGTCTCGAGATGCGCATGAAACATAAGGATGGGAAGAAATTATGGATATTGATAAATGTGATGATAGGTTTCAGTCATTCAGGCACTATTTAAATTATCTAGATTTACATATAGGTAAATTTTAAAGTTCATATAATCCGTACTTGTAATTCTGTAGATTTGTAATCGACATATACATGATGGGATTAGCATCAAAAGCGTAGGATTGAAAATAAGGTACACAATAAGAAGAAAAAATAAATAAATAACTGCTAATAATAATAAAGAAGAAAATTAATAAGTGAGAACCGGACCAGTCTAAATCAAAATAGTATCTGTTTAGGTCTTTTTACTATTCAAAATTGTGTGGATTTCATGTTGCCTTGCCTTCTCTTTCTCTCTCCGAAATTATCTGCCTTAAGAGAGAGAGAGAAGGAATACAGTTGGAAATTACAACATTACCCCACGAAGCAGAATTATTTTGTCTTCAGAATATGTTAGATTTAGATGAAAATTTTACAATATTACTATGATATAAGCATTCGCACTCACACCCATATGAAAAAGAAAGTGATGAAATAAAGTAACATCAGAGAGAAGACGCAGCAAACTATTGGCTAGTGTAACTCCCGGACATTATCGAAATTACCACCATTATTGTTATAATTATCATTACCATAATGTCATTATTTTCAATCTTTGCCTAAATAATGCCCATTAATGTGATTATCATAATTATATTATAATTAGAGTAGTCATTATTCAGCAGATTTATAATCGTTTTCAAATTCACCCATTGTCCTCATTATGATAATGATCATTATAATGATTTTTCACCAGTAACTGTCGGAATCTTGTATCCCATCTCCATACCCTAATTTGAATATCCAATATTAGTTGAAGCCAAAATGTAAATTAATAAGCGAAGGGGTATGTTCGAACAACAACACACAAACTATATATACATCGAAAGAGGAAAAACTATGTAGATTATTACTCAAAATATCGTTTATGTTAGTACTGCGAAAAGCTAAATAAGGAGATATATTTATAAATTTGAAGCTAAGATGATGATACAATGATAATGAAAACAAATATAGAAGAGGCTGCAATAATTTAGAGTCTAGTTAATGTTATAATAAGGTTATTCTGAAAGAAATCGATATTCATCACGAAATTATAGTGTAAACTTTAAGTTTAATATGATTATCAAGATAATAGCCATGTACTTAAAAAAACAGATAAATGAATTCCTGTTACATTTAAGCTGATATCATATTATCTACGAGTAAAATAAGGACATCCTACGCATTTGATTTTCTAGATAAGTTTAGGTGCGGAATGCCATTTGTCAATTTATGAAACAAGCCATTACCCTTTCACAGTATTAGCATAAATGCTGCTGGCATGCGACGATTAAAAAAAAGAAACGTTGAAACTATCAAAAGGATATTCCTGCTGCCGGTTCTATCAAGAAAATTTAAAGATTGTAAGACGGCAATTGATTTATCATATTGGATATATAGATATATAATATTATATATATATATATATATCCAATATGATAAATCAATTGCCGTATTACAACCTTGAAATTTCTGTAGAACGGGGAGCAGGAATATCACTTGATAGTTTTAACGTTCTTTTTTAATCGTCGCATTCAGCAGCATTATTGCCAATACATGGCTTTTTCATAATGACAGGAATGGCATTCCAGCAACCTAAACTATTAGAAAACAAAATGCGTTAGGCTGTCTATGTTACTCGTAGAAAGTATGATATCAGCTTTAATGTACAGTAATTCATTATATGTTTTTTAAGTAACAATTAGATAGTATCTTGATAATCAGTATTAAACTTAAAGTTTAAACTATAATTCGTGATTGAATATCGATTTCTTTAAGAAGAACTTAATTATAACAATTAACTAGACTCTAACTATTGCACTCCTCTATAATGTTCATACCATTAGTATCATCAGTATATCATTCAAATTTAATAAACTTATCTCCTTATTTAGCTTTCTCAGTACTAACATAAACGATATTTTGGAAGTAATAATCTACATATTTTTTTTCATCATGCGAAGTATATTATTTTGAGTGTTGTTGATTGTGAACATACCCTTCGGCTTATTAAATTACATTTTGGCTTCACTAGATAATTGGGGTAAAATTAGGGTATGGAGATGGGAATACAAAGAGTCGACAAGTTACTGGTTGAAAAATCATTATAATGATACATTACAATAATGAATGGACAATGGTGAATTTGGAAAACGATTATAAATATGCTTGATTAAATGACTACGCTAATGATAATAGAATTATGATAATCACATTAATGGCATTTATTTAGCAAGGATTGAAAACTAATGACATTAATGGTAATGATAATTATAACAATAATGGTGGTAATTTCGATAATGTCGTGAGTTACAACTAAATAGTGTTGCGCTGTTCTTCTCTCTGATTGTTACTTTATTTCATAACTTTCTTTTTCATAATGGGGTGTGAGTGCGAAGGCTTATATACAAGTAATATTAATTTCATTCTATCGACATATCTGAAAGACAAAATAATTCTGCTTCGTGGGTAGTGTAATTTCCACTGTATGCCTTCTCTCTCTCTCATTAAAAGGCAGATAATTCGGAGAGAGAAAGAGAAGGCAAGCAACATGAAATCAAACGATTTTGAATAGTAAAAAGACCTAAACAGATACGATTTTGATTTAGGGACGGTCGTTTCTCACTCTATAATTTTCTCTTATATTATTATCATTTATTTATTATTTTTTCTTCTTATTGTACCTTTATTTATCCTCCGCTTTGATGCTCCATCCCATCATGTATAGTCGATTACAAATCATCAAGAAAGTCAAGTACGGAGTATATGAACTGTTTTAAAAAAATATTACATATATGTAAATCTAGATATTTAAATAAGTGCATGAATGACTGAACCTATCATCACAATTTTATACAATATCCCATAATTTCTACCATTCTTATGTTTCCACTGGACGCATCTCGAGACTTCCATATTGTAACAGATTCATTAATAAAGTATACTTATATAACTGATTTTTGAATTCAAATATTACAAACGAGGCATGTGCGGCCCAAAGGTGTTTATCAGAACAACCACTCATAAAAATTTCATAACTTGAGATTTTCATAATAAACATTAGGCAACTCCACTACAACGCGACGTGCATTATACTTGAACATTCGGTGATTATGTTATAGAGATGAATAATTCAACTAGAAATATATTCAATAAACACCAAATTCGGATGAGGTTCCTTTTTTTTTCTTTTTTTCTCTTTTTCTTTCTTTTTTTCGTAACATGAAATTTACTGTCGATCAAAAACATTTTAGGTTTCCTTATGTAAACAGAAGTAGGAATATTACGTTTGCAGATTCTACGAATTATGAAATGACCAAGCATATTTCTTGGAAAATGTTTCTCTAGGTCTCCAGGAAATGTGAGTTTCTTAAGGGAACAAAGATTATTACAAACCTTTGGTAAGAAAGGTAATAAACTGAGGGCCAATCAAAACTCATTCTTATCTCTTTTCTTTGATGTCTCTCACGTGTGCGTGTTCGAAAGGAGGGTTAGGGTGACTGCACATACATATGGAAATTTAGGATGTTCGGTTTGCGTGAAGGATTTAGTTTCCAGTGATTACAATTTTTGTTATATCTAAACCTTCTTCAGAATGTCCGAAATGTCATTCAAAAATTTATATGCAAGTGCAGTGCATCTGGCAGTTGTAGAAGTGCACTCAATAGAAATGCTGGCATTTCGTACACAATCAGACGAAGATAAGATGAAAGACATGGAGTTTACTTAATTTATATGCTAATACAAAGGATACTTCAAATGTAATAGGAATTCGCGTACAACCTTCAGAGCGGACGAAACGGTAAGAATGGTTGGCGATTATGTAGCAGCCTTTTTCTTTTCGTTTTCTGATGAAGTTGGCAACTTACTGTACTGCCGTAATCACAGTTGAGAAAGGATACAACAATATGTGAACCGAGTGTCTAACGCTGTAATATCGATCAGGACTGTCTATTGTATGTAGAACATCGAAAACTAGCATAGGTTCTCAAAAGTGGGCTTCCCGTTTCCTTTAAATTATACAATTTTCTGTGATTAACTTATAAAGGGCAATATAGACATATATATATTTTAAAGCGCATATCTATTTTAAACACAAAATACCATTTCTATGAAATGGACAGTTTAATGCAGTAAAATTGTACCGAAGGAAAGCCACATTATTCAGAAGCTAATAGAGAAAAGAGAGGACTGTGACAACTAAAACACTTTCACACTTTTATTACGCGGTTAGCAGTTTAATTTGGATAAATAAGAAATCGAAGAAACGAGACTAAAAGCGTGTGTCAAAATATTTTTTTTAACTCATTAAGTGATTGTTTTGAGATGAAATGTATAACAGGAGAAGTAATCATTTCCCTTAAATGATAATTCACTGGTTTTTTTTACTGAATCCTGCAATATGAAATGACAAATATATGATATGATACGAGAATCAGTTGGTCTACTTAATATTAGAGCATCATCCTGTCAGCATATGTTCATATCTGCTGCAGTTTTTGCTATTGGAATTTTATTACTCTGTTTTGATTTAAAGATTAGAACAAGAAGGGGAAGAAGGGGGAGGCAAAGAAAAGAGAAAACAAAAAAAAAAAAGGAGTGGATCATAGCAGTCATAAAAGCACTTGTATTTGTCGACGAAATTCAGTTGCGATGATCAACGTAAAGAATGTTCTAGATTCACAGAATCTAATAATAGAATGTAAATTTATTGTTATCAAAAGGAAACCATTCGCAACAAGATAATTTGAATTCGACAAGTTTTTTTGATAATATTTTTGCTCTATATATTGCTCATCGGGGCTTTTTCTTCCATATTGTCGTTTATCTGCACAATACCCTTCAATTTTCTTTATACCCAATATAAAGTAATCTAACACAGCAGCAATAAACCATACCGGATATTCAAACAATGCTGATGGAAGTAAAATGGAGAAATTAAGTGGTGCGTCAACAGATTTTTGTCCACCCCCCTTTTGGTGGCATTGTCCTTTTTTAGCCTCACACCCAAATAAAAACCTCTAGAAATTCATGTGTGTGTCCACCAGGTTGCAAGGAAAAGAGAAGGAGGAAAGAAAAGAATGAAAGATGGAGAGCGAGAGAGGAGGGAGGGAGAGGAGAAAAAATGAAAGGGAAGAGAGTGAGAGAGCGGGGGAGAAAACAGAATGAAAGATGGATAGAGAGAGGGAGGAGAGAAATAAAGAGAGATAAAAAGAATGAGGTAGACCTGAAGAAAAAGGAGATGGAGGAGCGAATAGGAGAGAGAAGATTGAAAATAGGATCTTTGATACTTACGATATAATTTCATTTACTAGATAAATAAAATGACTTATGGTGGATATGACACTCCCTTCAGTAAATTCTTTTACACATTACTCACCATATGATTATTTTAAAATGAGTGTAGTGTTAATCTACCTAAATAACCAGCAATCATGAGCATAACACTGACAAGAATTATATTAAAATATAGGGAAGTGTTGATCAAGTTCCATGTTTTGCGTCATGATTTTTTTTTTTTTTTTTTTTTTTTTTTTATGCTGTAGTCTCTTTATCAATTATATAGATATATATATGATTAAGTATATATATATATATATATATTTACTTTTAATATATATTTTATATATATATACATATATATATACCTAAGATATATACATAATATATTATATGTATATATAATTTATATATATATCTATATATATATATACATATATATATATATATATATATATATATTTATATATAGATTATATATATAATACATTTAATGTGGAATATGTAAATTTGAACTGCAAAGAGAAGCCAAAATAGAAGATGAAAGATAGTAGTAGTATTTATAGATTGACTATTTTAGCTGTAGAGAATTTTAGTGCTGATGGTATAAAATGATGCACTTATATCTCATACAATATATAGAGAAATTTGAAATGTACTTGTTTTTAATTCTACCACCATTAAATAAAGAAGAAAATGTCAAGGCTGAAATGTTGGTGAGAATAACCAGTGTATATGATAACTCATTCAGATAATATTTGTTTAGTTTGATTTACAAAACCAATGCAAAGTTCTGACTCAATATTTAATCGACCCTTTTTAAACTAAAAGCTTGGGATATATGCAAAAATTGAAGCGGTTTTGCTAGGGATATAACAGAGCGCTTTGCTAGTCATAATGGATGAACCAATGCTGAGCAAGGAAAATTAATTTCACTTGAAATATGAGAAAAAAAAATGTTATGTATGAATGTGTGTGGGTGTGGTGTGAGTGTGAGTGTGAATAGTGAGTTGGTGTGAGTGTGAATGAGGAGTGTGTGTGTGTGTGTGGTGGGTGTGTGTGTGAGTGTGTGAGTGTGTGTGTGAGTGTGAGTGTTGGACCGACCTGCTGACCTTTTTATAATGGTGACTTCCCGCGCTGGTGATGTTTTTACCATAGTGCTGTTCATTTAATTATCTAAATAGTGTTATGGTGGGTTTAAAACAGTTTTTAATAAAACGAAATAAAAAGAAATAATAAAACTATACAATGGGCACATAGAAGACATAAAAAGACAGGGAAATACGAAAAAAGTGAAAGAGGACCGTGAGGGAAATGAAAAACGAGAGGAGAAACCGTAGTGAGAAACAAAACTAAGGGGAATTAGTCAAAGACAAAAAAAGGCAAGGCATAAGACAAGGTAAGTTTAGAAATAAGGTAAGAGTGTATAAATTAGTGTTATGTGCAGTAGAAATAGTGTAGATGTCGATGTAGGTCACAGACACACTGGAAAGGTAAGTCATAGGATATAAAAACACAGGTCATCTATAAAAAAACACAGGGAAAAACAAGTCCAAGTCACGTCTCTTGCAGGGCGGAGGAGTCGGAGGGTTTCTATATAGATCCGGAAACGTAGGGAAACAGGCGGCCCGAAAGCCTGCGGGTGACCCGACTGGACGCCAAGGAAATTCACTACACTCCATATTAGACTTTTACATATATATTACCCGGTATAGATCTAACATTTCAAGTCATTAGATCCGCTAAATTCTATTTTCCTCGTCTGCCATACTTACCATTTTTAAT
Organism: Penaeus monodon; assembly: GCF_015228065.2. Taxonomy (NCBI): domain Eukaryota; kingdom Metazoa; phylum Arthropoda; class Malacostraca; order Decapoda; family Penaeidae; genus Penaeus; species Penaeus monodon. The sequence goes on along the minus strand of NC_051401.1, from coordinate 41,796,152 downwards.
TGGAAACGCTATCACATTGATGAAATACATGATCTATGTAATTTTTATAATACTTGCTAAACATAAGATCTAGACAAATCCAGTTTACTAGATGATAATCTTAGCAATAAGATCTATGTACTGTAAAATGGCTCATCCACAATTGCTGATATCTGGTAAGTGTAAAACGTACTTCACCGTAATGACAGTTACAAACCATTAAATATTGTTGAATAGGGTGGTCATCATCATCATCAAGGAGGGCTAACGCCGACAGGGGAGCAGACCGCATCCACCCTTCGCTTTCCAGCCACGAGAGATCACTCGAGCGAGTCTCCAGGCAGGCCACGGGACCATCTCTTAATTCCTCGCAACAGGTTTCATCGACGCTGCCCAAGCCATGACCTACTGCGGTCGTACCACAGGCCTCCCTCCACCCAGGGTTGTTCTCCAGAGAGACAACCTGATGGGCAGGGTATAGTCCACAGGGAGACGAGCTCACAGGCCCATATAGCCTGAGCGGCGATTCGGATATGTAAGAACAGGTCCCAGCCGTCTCACGGGTGTAATGACCCGTTGGACACATGGTCCTGCCAACTATACCCCATGATCCGGCGAAAGGGCTTGTTACAAAAGGCATCAAGACGAGCCTTCAAGACACGGAT
>NC_051401.1:41792379-41795408 GCF_015228065.2 Penaeus monodon | reverse complement strand
CCCCGTTTGGCCCCTGGTTTACCGACATCCCCAAAAACGCCTTGTGATCGAGTTCATGGCTCTGTGCCAGACCAATCGGTCTATGATTCTTGGTCTGACAGCCCAGAGATATGGACTACGCTACCAAGGTATGTAAAACTCTCTGTAACTTCAACGTCCTCTCCTCAAGCATGGATCGACTGAACGGGTTCCCCTAACAGGCCCCCAAAGTCCTGAATCTTGCTCTTGGTCCAGGAGACCTCTAGACCTAGGGGCTTCGCCTCATTGCTAAATGCATCAAGAGCCGCCACCAGTGACTCCAAGGACTCAGATAAGATAGCAACATCGTCGGCAAAGTCAAGGTCTGAGACCTTGATATTGCCTAGTGTTGCTCCACACTGACTTTGGCTAGTAGCTCTGTCCATTATCCAGTCCATGTAGATGTTGAAAAGTGTTCGTGCAAGGACACAGCCTTGCCTCACCCCTGAATTAACAGGGAAGAAGTTTGACAGGCCCCCATAAACACTTTACAGCACTTTCAGTACCAGTATAAAGGCTTGCTATTAGGCCAATAATCTGTGTCGAAATTCCCTTGAGTCTCAGGATCTCCCATAGCAATTCCCGATGCACTGAGTCAAACGCCTTCTTGAGGTCGAGCTCGAATACAGGTTAATGTAGGTTAATCTATATTGCATCACCTCGGCTGTTTTATACCATACAATCGCTTCACTGATTTTATTTTCACAATTTAATCTTTCTGTTTCTTCCGATATGAATTATAAAGGAAATTCAATTAAACAGAGAGCGGAGGTATATGAAATGTTAAAATATATAATCAAGTAAATTCAGATATTCCAGATATGTTCCATGAATAACTGACAAACAAGGATATATATATATATATATATATATATATATATATATATATATATATATCCAGTATGATAAATTTAATCGCCGTATTACAACCTGGAAATTTGATAATGGAAACGGCAGCAAGAATAAAACTTGTGATAGTTTTGATTGAGTGTCTACCGTTGTAATTTCCGATCAGACTGTCTGCTGCACCGTAGAGCACCGAAAACTATCATCTACTATTTACAAAAGTGGGTTTCCTCGTTTCCCTTACAGTTATCCCTATTTTCTGTGATAATTTAAACAGGTGCAATATAACAGTTTTACATCATATATTAGTATCAAAAATATACTAGTTAGATACATGGACATACAACTTTTTATTGATGCGTATTTGTCCGACTGTTTTTTACACAAATATACCAATTTTATGACATAACAGTTAAATGTAGTACAACTGTACCGAAGAAGCAATTAGCAGTTTAATTTGTTTATTAACGAAAACACATACGACATACATTTAGAAGTGCTCTGGCAAAAAAAAAAAAAAAAAAAAAAAAAAAAAAAAAAATCTTTTTTGTAAACTTATTAAAAGAGTTTCACAGGGAAATTTCATAAAAAAGATTATCATAATTATTTTACTTAAATGAGCATACTCCTTGTTTTACTGCATCAATGTATTGTGAAATGACAAAAGTAGTTGCAGTTTCAGCTGCAGTTTCTATGTTATTGAAATTATATTAACACTGTTTTGATTTGAAATATTAGAAAAGAAAGAAAAGAATGGGCGAGAAATATCTCCTATTACTGAAGGGAGCGTCATATCAATCACAAAATCACTTTTATTTGTCGACGAAATTATTTTGAAAAGAGCAATGACCAACGCAAGGAATGTAAGATATAATACTAAAATATTCTTAGCGTCACAGAATCTAAGAATAAGAATGATACACCATTTACAATAGGTATTTTGAATAAGTGAATGTCTACACTCTAATTGACAGGACGCAAGATTTTGTTTTGCTTATTTTTTTGGTGTTCTAGGTGTACTTTAAACACGAATACAGTTTTGCATCGTTGTATTTGGCCAGATCTATCAGGCCACATCATTCAGATCTGAATTTTCTATGATTTTGGCGACTGCATTTGGATTAGAGTTTAGCGGAGTTGCTCTTCCCTTGAATTCTCTTTGTGACATACCTGCCGTAACATTCTGTACACAGTCAGTCTTATAGCTATTTAGCTTATTCAGATAATTTCATTTCGTAGACAAATAAAGGTGTTTTTATTTGGATATGACACTCCCTCCTGTAACTGAAGAATCCCAGTTTTCTTCTCCATTCATGTCTGTTTTTTTTTTTTTTCTTTCTTTCTTTCTTTTCGCATTACTCACATACGATTATTTAAACATGGTTAGTACTAGTACCTGTAATATAGATACTCAAACAATATGAGCATAAGCTGACAAGGATTGAGTTAAAATGTAGGGCAAGATATGAATCAAGGGTCCCATTTTTGTGTAGTACTTTCTTTTTTTATTAATGCTTTACTGTCTTAATGCAGTAAAACCCGGATTAAGTTAAAATAATCATAATAGTCCTTTCAGTGAACCTATCCTATAAGATTTTACAAGGCTTTTCTACTCTCTCTTTCTCACTCTGTGTGTGTGTGTGTGTGTGGTCTTCCCTTCCTCTCCCCCTCCCCTCTCTCTCTCTCCGGCGTGTGACCAGGTGACTTCAGTACAGTTCTACAGATTTAAATTATGGCATTTCATAGAAGTGGCATATCTGTGTCAAAAATGTATCAGACAAGCAAATACACGCTGAAATTCATCATTGATGTGGTGATGCAACAATGCTTAGTTTAAATAGACCGCTAATTTCACATTTATTTGCAGAGCTTCGAAATGGAGGAATGGTTAACGTGGGGATCTAGTAATCGTAGAGACCCGCGTTCGAGACTGTTCCATGCCAAGTGTGGAATCACACGTAGGCCCATTTTTGGGTAGGATTTTCTTCTTTATTGTTTGAATTGTAATTTCATCTATTGGTTTCTGTTCATATGAAGTTCATAGGAAGTTCAATTTAAACTGATAACGGAGTAATATAAAATGTTAAGATATATAAACAAATATGTAAATTCAGATATTCCAGATAAGTACTTTAAACACGAATACAGTTTTGCATCGTAGTATT
>NC_051401.1:41767379-41787379 GCF_015228065.2 Penaeus monodon | reverse complement strand
TCCCTCCTCTTTCTTCTCGTTTCTGGTGACTGGGAGATTTTTGCTTTGGGTATGATGATTAAAAATGAAGAAATGAACGCAAATACAAGTGAAACTATTGATTTTTAATTATGAGATTTTCTCCATTTTATTCCATTCCATATTTGTCGAATTCCTGTAGATTTATTGCTGGCTGTTTAGATTAAATTATATTTCACAAAGAAATAGAAGGATGTGGCAGCTGAAATAACAATATATAGAGGGCAAAAGTAATTTCATGAAAAAAAAATGACACTCTAAAAGCACATCATTAAAAAAAAAACAAAGAAAAAAGATAGAATCTTTGACACAAAACTGTGATTTTATAAATATCTTGGTCTCGGCATGTGCCCCTGCCATCATATTTCTCTGTCACTTTCCATTTTCTCGCTCTCATTCTTTCACTTAATTAATTTTTCTCCCTCCCTCTCTATTTCCTCTATTAGCTATAAGACTGTGACTGTTTACAGAATTTTACGGCAGGTATGTCACAAGAGAATTCAGGGGAGAGCAACTCCGCTAACTCTAATCCAAATGCAGTCGCCAAATCATAGAAAATTCAATCTGAATGATGTGGCCTGATAGAGCTGGCCAAATACTACGATGCAAAACCTGTATTCGTGTTAAAGTAACTTATCTGAATAGCTGAATTACTATTGTTTAATATATCTTAACATTTTATATTACTCCGTTATCAGTTTAAATTGAACTTCCTATGAACTTCATATGAACAGAAACCAATAGATGAAATTACAATTCAAACAATAAAGAAGAAAATCCTACCCAAAAATGGGCCTACGTGTGATTCCACACTTGGCATGGAACAGTCTCGAACGCGGGTCTCTACGATTACTAGATCTCCACGTTAACCATTCCTCCATTTCGAAGCTCTGCAAATAAATGTGAAATTAGCGGTCTATTTAAACTAAGCATTGTTGCATCACCACATGAATGATGAATTTCAGCGGTGTATTGCTTGTCTGATACATTTTTGACACAATATTTCCACTTCTATGAAATGCCATAATTTAAATCTGTAGAACTGTACTGAAGTCACCTGGTCACACGCCGGAGAGAGAGAGAGGGGTGGGGGAGAGGAAGGGAAGACCACACACACACACACACACACACACACACACACACACACACACACACACACACAGTGAGAAAGAGAGAGTAGAAAAGCCTTGTAAAATCTTATAGGATAGGTTCACTGAAAGGACTATTATGATTATTTTAACTTAATCCGGGTTTTACTGCATTACGACAGTAAGCATTCATAAAAAAAGAAATACTACACAAAAATGACCCTTGATTCATATCTTGGCCCTACATTTTACCTCATCCTTGTCATCTTATGCTCATATTGTTTGAGTATCTATATTACAGTACTAGTACTAACCATGTTTAAATAATCGTATGTGATAATGCGAAAAGAAAGAAAGAAAGAAAGAAAAAAAAAAAACAGACTGAATGGAGAACAAAACTGGGATTCTTCAGTTACTGGAGTGAGTGTCATATCCAAATAAAACCCTTATTTGTCTTACGAAAAAAAAATTTTTTGAAAAAAATTTTTTATCGTGAATAAGCTAAATACTATAAGACTGACTGTGTACAGAAATTTACCGACGACGGGCACGACGAGTGGATTTAGGGGAACGCGTGAATCAAAAGCAGTATGTCACAAAGAGAATTCAAGGGAAGAGCAACTCCGCTAAAAAATCTAATCCAAATGCAGTCGCAAATCATAGAAAATTCAGATCTGAAATGATGTGGCTGATAGATCTGGCCAAATACAACGATGCCAAAACTGTTTCCGTGTTTAAAGTACACCTCGAACCCCAAAAAAATAAGCAAAACAAATTCTTGCGTCTGTCAATTAGAGTGTAGACATTCCACTTATTCAAAATACCTTATTGTAAATGTGTATCATTCTTAGTCTTTAGATTCTGTACCTAAGAATATTTTGTATTATATCTTTACATTCCTTGCGTTGGTCATTGCCTCTTTTCAAAATAATTTCGTCGACAAATAAAAGTGATTTTGTGATTGATATGACGCTCCCTTCAGTAATAGGAGATATTCTCGCCCTTCTTTTCTTTCTTTTCTAATATTTCAAATCAAAACATGTAATATAATTTTCAATAACATAGAAACTGCGCTGAAAAGTTTGGGGGGTTTTTTTTACTGCAACTACTTTTGTCATTTCACAATACAAAAATTTTTTTGGGATGCAGTAAAACAAGGAGTATGCCTCGATTAAGTAAAATAATTATGATAATCTTTTTTATAAATTTCCCTGTGAAACTCTTTTAATAATTTTACAAAACAAGATTTTTTTTTTTTTTTTTTTTTTTTTTTTTTTTTTTTTTTGCACAGAGCACTTGCTAAATGTATGCCGTATGTGTTTTTGTTAATAAACAATTAACTGCTAATGCTTCTTCGGTACAGTTGTACTACTTTTAACTTGTTATGTCCATAAAATTGGTATATTTTGTGTAAAAACAGTCGCAATACGCAGCAAATAAAAAGGTTGTATGTCCATGTATCTAACTAGTATATTTTTTATACTAATATATGATGTAAAACTGTTCTATGGGGGGGGCACCTGTTAAATTTCACAGAAAATGGGAAATAACTGTAAGGAAACGAGAAACCCACTTTGTAATAGTAGGTGATAGTTTTTCGTGCTTCTACGGTGCAGCAGACAGTCCTGATCGGAAATACCCCCCAACGGTAGACAGTCTCAATCAAAACTATCAAAAGTTTATTTCTTGCTGCCCGTTTCCATTATCAAATTTCCTAGGTTGTAATACGGCGATTAATTTATATACTGGCTATATATATATATAGATATATTATATATATATATATTATATATATATGATATATATATACATATTATATATACTTGTTTGTCATTATTCCGGAACATATCTGGAATATCTGAATTTACTTGAATTATATATTTTACATTTCATATATCCGCTCCTCTGTTAATTGAATTTCTTTATAATTCATATCGTAATAAACAGAAGATTAAATTGTGAAAATAAATCAGTGAAAGCGATTTGTAGGTATCAAACAGCCGAGGTGATGCATAGATTAACCACATTAACCTGTTTCGACCTCGACCTCAAGAGGCGTTGTGATCAGTGCATCGGGAACGCTAATAGCAACCTTTTATACTGGGTACTGAAACTCTGCTGTAAAGTGTGTGGTGGCCTGTCAAACTTCCTCCCCTGTTAAATTCAGGGTGAGGCAAGCTGTGTCCTTGCACGACCTTTTCAACCCCTCATGGAAACTGGATAAGGCAGACTACTAGCCAAAGTCATGTGGAGCAACACTAGGCAATATCCAGGTCTCAGACCTTGACTTTGCCGACGATGTTTGCTATCGTATCTGAGTCCTTGGAGTCACTGGTGGCGGCTCTTGATGCATTGTAGCATGGGCGACGCCCTAGGTCTAGAGGTTCTCCTGGACCAAGAGCAAGATTCAGACTTTGGGGCCTGTTAGGGGACCCTTCAGTCGATCCATGCTTGAGTAGAGGACGTTGAAGTTACGAGAGTTTTACATACCTTGGTAGCGTAGTCCATATCTTCTTGGCTGTCGACCAAGAAGTCATGACCGATTGGTCTGGCAACAGGAGCCATGAACTTCGATCAACAAGAGCGTTTGGAGATGTCGGTACCTATGCAAGGAACCAAACTGCGTGTCTTGAAGGCCTTGATACTGCCAGTTTTTTGTTGGTATAGGAAAGCGAAAACCTGGACGCTATCCGTGTCTTGGAGTCTCGTCTTGAGCCTTTTGTAACAAGTCCCCTTTCGCCGGATCATGGGGTCTCGTTGGCAGGACCATGTGTCCCAACTGTCATTACACCGTGAACTGCATGGGACCTGTTACTTACATAATCCGGAATCGCAACTCCGGCTATATGGGGCACGTACATCTCGTCTCCCTGTGGACGACCCTGCCCTCGGTTGTCTCTCTGCGAGACAACCCTGGTGGAGAGGCCTGTGGGACGACCCAGGAGGTCATGGCTTGGGTCAGCTCATGAACCTGGTTGCGAGGAATTAGAGATGGGCCCCTTGGGCCTGCCTGGAGACTCCGCCTCGAGTGATCCCTCGGGCCTGGACGAAGGGTGGATGCGGTCATGCCGCCCCTGTAGGCGTTAGCCCCTTGATGATGATGATGAACCCGTATTCAACATATTTAAATGGTTGTAAATGTCATTACTGTGAAAGTACGTTTTACACTTATAGATATCAAGTAATTGTGATTAGCCATTTTACAGTACATATGATCGTATTGCTAAGATTATCATCTAGAAACTGGATTTGTCTTAGATCTTGTTTAGGCAAGTATTATAAAATTATCATAGATCAAGTATTTCATCAATGTTGATAGCGTTTTCCAATTTAAAAATGTTAGGTTGCAGACGAGAAAAATGGGGGGGGAATTTAGCTGATCTAATTGACTTTTGAAATGTTTAGATCTATACGGGTTAATATATGTAAAAGTCTAATATGGAGTGTAGTGAATTTCCCTTGGCTTCAGGCGGGTCACCCCGCAGGCTTTCGGGCCGCCTGTTCCCCTGACTTACCTTGTCTTATTCTTGCCTTTTTTTTTTCTTTGACTAATTCCCCTTAGTTTTGTTTCTCACTCGTTTCTCTCTTCGTACTTCCTGTTCTTTTATGTCTTCTATGTGCCCATTGTATAGGTTTTATTATTCTTTTTATTCATGTTTATTAAAAATGTGTTTTAAACCCACCATACACTATTTAATAATTAATGAACACACTATGGGTAAAAACATCACCACGCGTGGGACGTCACATTTATAAAAGGTCAAGCAGGTCGGTCACACACTCACACTGCACACACACACTCACACACGCACACACACACACACACACACACACACACACACACACACACACTCACATTCACACTCACACTCACACTCACACTCACATTCACACTCACACTCACACTCACACACATTCATACATAGACATTTTTTTCTCATATTTCAAGTGAAATTAATTTTCCTTGCATCAGCATTGGTTCATCCAATAATGACTAGCAAAGCTGCCTGTGTTATGTCTAGCAAAATCGCTTCAATTTTCATAATATCCAAAGCTTTTTAGTTTTTAAAAAAGGGTAGATTAAATATTGGTGAAGAACTGTGAATTGGTTTGTTGTAATCAAGAACTAAACAAAATATTATCTGATAGTTATTCATATAACCACTGTTATTTCTCACACAAGCTTTAGCTTGATTTCATTTCTTTATTTAATGGGGTAGAATTAAAAACAGTACATTCAAATATCTCTATAATATTGTTGAGTAAAGGTCATCAGTTTTATACATCAGCCTAAAATTCTCTACAGCTAATAGTCAATCTATAAATACTACTACATCTTTCATCTCTATTTTTGGCTTCTTGCAGTTCAAATTTATATTCACATGAAAATTTATGTAATATATATATATTATAATATATATATATATATATATATTATATTTATATGTATATTTATATATGTATATAATGTATATATATATATATATATATACATATAAAATTATAATATATGGTATATATTATATGTATATATATATGTACTATATCTATAAAATATATATATAATAAATGTAGATAATAATATATATATATATATATTATATATTGATAAAGAGACTAACAGCATAAAAAAAAAAAAAAAAAATCAGTGACGCAAAAAAATGGAACCTTGATCCCAAACTTCACTATATTGTTAATATATTCATTGTCAGTTTATGCTCATATTGCTGTTATTATAGGTAGATTACACTACACTCATTTTAAATAATCATATGTGAGTTGTACAAAGGAATTTACTGAAGGGATGTCCATATCCACCATAAAGTTCATTTTATTTATCTAGTACATGAATATGTAGTAGCATTCAAAGATCCTATTCCTCTTTCTCTCTCCTTAATTCCTCCCTCCATCTCTTTTTTCTTCGGTCCTGCTAATTCTTTTTATCTCTCTTTTATTTCTCCTTCCCTCTCTCTATCCATCCTTTTCTTCTTTTTTCTCCCCCTCCTCTCATCTCTTCACTTTCATTTTTTCTTCCCTCCCTCTCTCTCTCGCTCTCCATCTCTCCATCTTCATTCTTGTTTCTTTCTCCTTCTCTTTTCTTGCACCTGGTGACACACAACATGAATTTTCTAGAGGTTTTTATTTTGGGTGTGATCTAAAAAAGGACATTCACCATAAGGGGGGTGGACAAAAATCTATTTACTCAGCCACTTAATTCTCCAAAATTTTTTATTCATTCACATTGTTTTTGAAATATCCTGTAATGGTTTTATTCCTGGCTGTGGTTAGATTACCTTTAATTGTATACAGAACTTGAATGTATTGGTAGCAGAAACGACAATATGGAAGAAAAAGCCGGATGAAGCAAATATAAATATAGCAAAATAATTAAATAAAAAAAATTGTCGAATTCAAATTAATCTGTTTGCGATGGTTTTCCTTTGATAACAATAAGTTTAACTTCATAATTATTAGATTCTGTGAATCTACGAACCAGTTCTTTACGTTGATCATCGCACTGAATTTCGTCGACAAATAAAAGTGCTTTTATGACTATATGACACTCCTTTCTTTGCCTCGCCCATTCTCCCCCTTCTTTTTTCTAATCCTTTCCCAAATCAAAACAGAGTTATAAAATTCCAATAGCAGAAACTGGCAGCAATATGAACATGCTGACAGGAATGTGCTCTATATTAAGTAGACCAAACTGCTTCTCATTACATATCACTATATTTGTCATCATATTGCAGTGATGCAGTAAAACCAGGTGAATTATCTTTTAAGGGAAATAATTACTTCTCTGTATAAATTTCATCGCAAAACAATCATTTAATGAGTTAAAAAAAATATTTTTGACATCAGGTCTTTTAGTCTCTTTTCTTGGATTTCCTTATTTAACAAATTAAACTGCTAACCCGACGTAATAAAAGTGTGATAAGTGTTTTAGTTGTCACAGTCTCTCTTTTTCTCTCTTAGCTTCTGCTAATGTGGCTTCTTCGGTACAATTTTACTGCATTAAACTGTTCCATTTCATAGAACTGGTATTTTTGTGTTTAAAATCAGACAGACACGTCTGAATAGAGAAGTTTATATGTTTATATATTGCGCCTGTATAAATTATCACAGAAAATGGGTATAATTTAAAGGAAAACGGGGAAGCCCACTTTTGAGAACCCCTATGCTAGTTTTCGATGTTCTACAGTCAATAGACAGTCTATCGGATATTCAGCGTTAGACACTCGGTCACATATTTTGTATCCTTTCTCAACTGTGAATTACGGCGTACGTAAGTTGCCACTTCATCAATAAACCGAAAGAAAAGGCTGCTACTAATCGCCAACCATTCTTCCGTTTCGTCGCTCTTAAGTTGGTAGGCGAATCCTTATTACATTGAGTAATCCCTTTGTATTATCATATAAATAAGTAAACCCTGTCTTTCCTCTAATCTTCAGTCTAATTTGTGATACAGAAATGCCCGCATTTCTATTGAGTGCAATTCTAAACGCCAGATGGCACTGCAGTTGGCATATTAAATGTTTAGATGAAATTCGGACATTCTGAAAAGGTTAGATATAACAAAATGTAAAGCACTGGAACTAAATCCTTCACGAAAACGAACAGTATAATTTCCATATTATGTGCACGTCACCCTAAAACCTCCTTCGACACGCACACAGTGAGAGACGATCAAGAAAAGAGATAAGAATTAATTTGGATTGGCAAGATTATCTAATATCTTTTTTTCTTGAACTAAGTGTTTAAGATCACATTAGGTATCTCTCAGGTTTATATTACCTTTCTTACCAAAGGCTTGTAATAAGCTTTGCTCCCCTTAAGAAAACTCACTTCCTGGAGACTAGGAGAAACATTTTTCCAAGACAATATCTTGGTCAAATTTCAATAAATCTATAGAATCTGCCAACGTAATATGCCTACTTGCTGTTTACATAAGGAAACCTAAATGTTTTTGATAACAGTGAAATTTCATGTTATGAAAAAAAAAAGAGAAGAAAAAGAAAAAAAGGAACCTCATCCGAATTGTGGTTTTGATTGAATATAGTATCCTAGTTTTAATTATTCATCTATATAACATACTCAGCAATGTTCAAGTATATCACTCTCGTTCTAGTGGAATTTGCTAATGTTATATATAATCTCAAGTTATGAAATTTTATGAGTGGTTGTTCTGAGAACCTTGGCGCACATGCCCTCGTTGTAATATTTGAATTCACAAATCAGTTTATATAAGTAATAATTTAATTTAATGAATCTGTTAGCATATGGAAGTCTCCGAGATGCGTCAGTTGAAACATAAATGGTAAGAATTATGGATATTGTATAAATTGTGGATGATTAAGGTTCAGTCATTCAGGCACTTATTTAAATTATCCTAGATTTACATATATGTAATATTTTAAACAGTTCATATACTCCGTACTTGAATTTCTGTTATGATTTGTAATCGACCATTACATGATGGGATATAGCATCAAAGCGTAGATGAAATAAAGGTACAAATAAGAAGAAAAAATAATAAATAAATAATAATAATAATAAGATAAAAATGAATAAATTGAGCAGACGACAGTCCTAAATCAAATCGTACTGTTTAGGTCCTGTTACTTTCCAAAATCTGTTTTGGATTTTCAATGTTTGCTTGCTTCTCTTTCTCTCTCCGACAATTATCTGCCTTTTAATGAGAGAGAGAGAAGGCATACAGTTGGAAATTACACATACCCACGAAGGCATACTTATTTTGTCTTTCAGAATATGTAAAATAGATAAATTTAAATATTACTTGTATTAAGCATTCGCACTCACCCCATATGAAAAAAGAAAGTTTATGAATAAAGTAACATAAGAGAGAAGACAGCGCAACACTATTTAGTTGTAACTCACGACATTATCGAAATTACCACCATTATTGTTATAATTATCATTACCATTAATGTCATTAGTTTTCAATCCTTGCTAAATAAATGCCATTAATGTGATTATCTAATTCTATTATTCATTAGCGTTCAGTCATTCTCAGCATATTTATATCGTTTTCAATGTCCACCATTGGTCATCATTAATTGATAATGTTAGAATTATACTGATGTTCACCAGTAACAGGGGGGGGGGGGGGGGGGGGGGGGGGGGGGTGTGACTCTCGTATTCCCATCTCCATACCCTATTTTACCCCAATATCTAGTGAAGCCAAAATGTAATTAAATCAGCCGAAGGGTATGTTCATAATCAACAACACACAAACTATATATACTCGAATGATGAAAAAATATGTAGATTATTACTCCAAAATATCGTTTTTATGTTAGTACTGATAAAAGCTAAATACGGAATAGTTTTATAAATTTGAATGATAATACTAATGATAATGAAAACAATTATAGAGAGAGCTGCAATAATTTAGAGTCTAGTTAATTGTATAATTAATGTTATTCTTTTAAAGAAATCGAATATTCAATCACGAATTATAGTTTAAACTTTAAGTTTAATACTGATTATCAAGATAATATCGCATGTTACTTAAAAAAAACAGATAATGAATTACTGTTACATTTAAGCTGATATCCATACTTATCCTACGAGTAAAATAAGGACATCCTACGCATTTTATTTTCTAGATATGTTTAGGTGCTGGAATGCCATTTCTGTCAATTATGAAACGGCCATGTATTAGCAATAAATGCTGCTGGAATGCGAAGATTAAAAAAAGAACGTTGAAACTATCAAAAGTGATATTCCTGCTGCCGGTTCTATCAAGAAATTTCAAGGTTGTAATACGGCAATTGATTTATCATATTGGATATATATATATATATATATATATATATACACACAAATATATTATAAATATAAAAAAAAAAAATAATTTAATATGTGTGTGTGTGTGTGTGTGTGTGTGCGTGTGTGTGTGTGTGTGTGTACTTTTTTGTCAGTTAATCATAGAACTTATCTGGAATATCTGAATTTACATATTTGTTTATATATCTTAACATTTTATATTAACTCCGTTATCAGTTTAAATTGAACTTCCTATGAACTTCATATGAACAGAAACCAGTAGAAAATACAATTCCAAAACAATAAAGAAGAAATCCTACCCAAAATGGGCCTACGTGTGTCCACACTTGGCATGGAACATTCCTCGAACGCGGTTTCTCTACGATTTCTTAGATCCCAACGTTAACCATTCCTCCATTTCGAAGCTCTGCAAATAAATGTGAAATTAGCGGTCTATTTAAACTAAGCATTGTTGCATCACCACATCAATGATGAATTTCAGCGGGTATTTGCTTGTCTGATACATTTTTGACAGATATGCCACTTCTATGAAATGCATTAAATTTATCTGTAGAACTGTACTAAGGTCACCTGGGCACACCCGGAGAGGAGAGAGGGGAGGGGAAGAAGGGAAGACCCCACACCACCACACCACACACACACACACACACACACAGTTGAGAAAAGAAGAGTAGAAAAGCATTGTAAAATCTTTATAGGATAGGTTCACTGAAAGTACTATTATGAATTTATTTTAACTTAATCCGGGTTTTACTGCATTAGACAGTAAAGCATTATAAAAAAAGAAAGTACTACACAAAACGAGGAACCCTTGATTCCGATCTTGCCCTACATTTTAACTCACAATCCTTGTCAGCTTATGCTCATATTTGTTTAGTATCTATATTACAGGTACTAGTAACTAACCAATGTGTTTTTAAATAATCGTATGTGATAATCGAAAAGAAAAAAGAAAGAAAAAAACAGACATGAATGGAGAAGAAAACTGGGATTCTCAGTTACAGGAGGGAGTGTCATATCCCAAATAAATCACCTTTATTTGTCCTACGAAATGAAATTATCTGAATAAGCTAAATAGCCTATAGAGACTGACGTGTACAGAATGGTTACGGGCCAGGTATGTCAACAAAGAGAATTCAGGGGAAGAGCAACTCGCTAAAACTCTTATCCAAATGCAGTAGCCAAAATCATAGAAAATTTCAGATCTGACTGATGTGGCCTGATAGAGCTGGCAATACTACGATCAAAACTGTATTCGTGTTTAAAGTACACCTAGAACACCAAAAAATAAGCAAACCAAAATCTTGCGTCCTGTCAATTAGAGGTATAACATTCACTATTTAAAATACCTATTTGTAAATGGTGTATCATTCGTATTCTTAGATTCTGGTACGCTAAGAATTATTTTAGTATTATATCTTACATTCCTTGCGTTGGTCATTGCTCTTTTCCAAAATATTTTCGTCGCCAAATAAAAAGTGATTTTGTGATTGATATGCGCGCATTCAGTAATAGGAAGAAATTTTCTCGCCCATCTTTTCTTTCTTTCTATATTTCAAATCAAAACAGTGTTAATATAATTTTCAATAAACATAGAAACTGCAGCTGAAAACTGCAACTTACTTTTGTTAGTACACAATACATTGATGCAGTAAAACAAGGAGTATGCTCATTTAAGTAAAATAATTTATGATAATCTTTTTTATGAATTTCCCGTGAACTCTTTTAATAGTTTTACAAAAGCTTTTTTTTTTTTTTTTTTTTTTTTTTTTTTTTTTTTTTTTTTTTTTTGCCAGAGCACTTCTAAATGTATGTCGTATGTGTTTTCGTTAATAAACAAATTAAACTGCCTAATTGCTTCTTCGGTACAGTTGTCACTACATTTAACTGTATGTCATAAAATTGGTATATTTGTGTAAAAAACAGTCGGACAAATAGCATCAAATAAAACGTTTATGTCCCATGATCAACTGTATATTTTTGAATACTAATATATGATGTAAAACTGTTATCACTGCACCTGTTAAATTATCCACAGAAAATAGGGATAACTGTAAGGGAAAACGAGGAAACCCCCTTTTGTAACTAGTAGATATAGGTTTTTCGGTGCCTCTACGGTGCAGCAGACAGTCTGTCGGAAATTACAACGGTAGACACTTCAATCAAAACTATCACAAGGTTTTTATTCTTGCTGGGGCCGTTTCCATTATCAAATAAATTTCCAGGTTGTAATACGGCGATTTAAATTGATCATACTGAATATATATATATAGAGTATATAATATATATATATAATATAATTATATATATATATATATATATATATATATCCTTGTTGTCAAGTTATTCATGAAATATCTGGAATATCTGGAATTACTTGATTATATATTTTTAAAACATTTCATATACCTCCGCTCTCTGTTTAATTGAATTTCTTTATAATTCATATCGGAAGAAACAGAAGATAAAATTGTGAAAAAAAAATCATTGAAGCGATTGTAATGGTATAAAACCGCCGAGGTGATGCAATATAGATTACCTACATTAACCTGTATTCACCTCGACCTCAAGAAGGCGTTTGCCTCATGCTCGGGAATCGCTATGGGAGATCCTGAGACTCAAGGGAATTTCGACACAGATTATTGGGCCTAATAGAAGCCTTTTACTGGTGTGAAAGTGCTGTAAAGTGTGATGTGGGCCTGTCAACTTCTTCCCTGTTATATCCAGGGGTGAGGAAGGCTGTGTCCCTTGCACGACACTTTTCAACACTAATGGACTGGATTAATGGACAGAGCTAACTAGCCAAAGTCAGTGTGGAGCAACACTTAGGCAATATTAAAGGTCTCAGACCTTGACTTTTGGCCGACGATGTTTTGCTATATTATCTGAGTCCTTGGAGTCCCTGTGGCGCTCTTGGTATGCCTTTAGCAATGAGCGAAGCCCCTAGGTCTATAGGTCTCCTGGAACCAAGACCAAGATTTCAGGCTTTGGGGGCCTGTTAGGGGACCGTTTCAGTCGATCCTGTTTGAGGCGAGGACGTTGAAGTTCAGAGAGTTTTTACATACCTTGTAGCGTTAGTCCATATCTCTGGGGCTGTCCCAGACCAAGAAAGTCAATAGACCGTTGGTCTGGGCAACAGGAGCCATGAACTCGATCAACAAGAGCGTTTGGAGATGTCGGTACTATGGCAGAAGGACCAAACTGCGTGTCTTCAAGGCCTTGATACTTGCCAGTTTTTGCTCCTATGAAAGCGAAACCTGGACGCTTCCGTGTCTTGAAGTCTCGTCCTTGATGCTTTTTGTAACAAGTCCTTTCGGCCGGAGCATGGGGTATAGTTGGCAGGACCATGTTGTCCAACCGGCGGTTTTTACCCCGTGAGACTGGCATGGGACCTGTTACTTACATAATCCTGAAATCGCCAACTCAGCTATATGGGCACGTAGCTCGTCTCCCTGTGGACGACCCTGCCCATCAGGTTGTCTCTCTGTGAGACAACCCTGGGTGTAGAGGCCCTGTGTGGACGACCCAGGATGTTCATGGCTTGGGCACTCGATGAAACCTGTTGCGAGGAATTAGATATGGGCCGTGGTCCTGCCTGGAGACTCGTCTCGAGTGATCCTCGTGGGCTGGAAGCGAAGGGTGGATGCGGTCATGCGCCCCTATCGGTGTTAGCCCCTTTGATGATGATGATGAACCCGTAATTCAACAATATTTAAATGGTTTTAAATGTCATTACTGTGAAAGTAACGTTTTTACACTTATAATATCAACAATTGTGGATTAGCCATTTTACAGTACATATGATATATTGCTAAGATTAATCATCTAGTAACTGAATTTGTCTTATATCTTGTTAGGCAAGTATTATAAATTACATATATCAATGTTATTTCAATCAATGTGGATAGCGTTCCAATAAAAATGTAAGGTATGCAAGACGAGAAAAATAGAATTTAGCTGATCGAATGACTTGAAATGTTAGATCTAACCGGGTATATAGTAAAAGCTAATAGGAGTGTAGTGATTTCCCTTGGCTTCAGGCGGGTCACCCCGCAGCTTTCGGCCGCCTGTTCCCCTGACGTTTACGGATCTATATAGAAACTCTACGGACCCTCCGCCCTGTCAAAGATGGACGTAAACTTGGCTGTTTTCTGTGTTTTTTTAATAGAATGGACCTGTGTTTTTTATATCCTATACCTTACCTTTCAGTTGTCCTGTGACCTACATATACTCTACACTATTTCTACTGCACATAACACTAATTTATACACTAGTGTCTTACCTTATTTTCTAAACTTACCTTGCTTATGCTTGCCTTTTTTTTTTCTTTGACTAATTCCCCTAGTTTTGTTTTCTCAACTCGTTTCTCTCTTCGTTTTTCCCATTTTCCCTCACGGATCCCTTCTTTCCACTTTTTCGTACTTCCCTGTCCCTTTTTATGTCTTCTCATGTGCCCATTGTATAAGTTTTTATTATTCTTTTTTTTCATGTTTATTAAAATTGGTTTAAACCCACCATACACTATTTTATATTAAATGAACGCACTATGGGTAAAAACATCACCAAGCGGGGAAGTCACCATTATAAAAGGTCAAGCCAGGTCGGTCACACACTCACACTCGCACACACACTCACACACGCACACCACACAGACATAGCACACACACACACACACACACACTCACACTCAACTCACATTCCACACTCCACTCACCCTGCACACCATACACACACACATTCATACATGAGACATTTTTTTTCTCATATTTCAAGTGAAATTAATTTTCCTTGCATCAGACATTGGTTCATCCAATATGACTACAAAGCTGCCTCTGTTATTCTAGCAAAACCGCTTCAATTTTCATAATATCCAAAGCTTTTAGTTTAAAAAAAGGGTAGATTAAATATTGGTGAAGACTGTGTTGGTTTTTGTAAATCAAGAACTAAACAAAATCTTTCTGAATTAGTTATTCATATAACACTGTTATTTGTCACACAACATTTATCTTGATTTCATTCTTTATTTATGGGGGTAGAATTAAAAACAGTACATTTCAAATTTCTCTATATATTGGTATGAGATATAGTGCATCAGTTTTTTATACCATCAGCACTAAAATTCTCTACAGCTAAAATGGTCAATCTATAAAAGACTACTAATCTTTCATCTCTATTTGGCTTCTTGCAGTTCCAAATTTATAATTCACATGAAAAGGTGTATAGATATATATATATATATATATATATATAAATATATATATCATCAATAACGGTATTCTCATGTTTGGCCGCCTTGGACCTCTCCCATCATCCTTCGCCACTCAACTCGATCTTGTCTTTTCTTTCACTTGTACATTCGGCAACCCGCAAATAGCTTTGATGTTGTCGCTGCTGTCTTGTCTTTGGTTTGCCTCTTCCTCTGTTTCATATATAGTATATTAATATATATATATATATATATATTATATATATATTATATATTATATGTATATTTATATATGATATATAATGTATAATATAATATATATATATTATATATATATATATATATATAAATATAATATTGTATATATATATGTATATATATATAAATATATATATATATTATAAATGTATATATATTTATATTATATATTTTAATTTATAAAATTGATAAATAGAACTACAGCTAAAAAAAAAAAAAAAAAAAAAAAATCATGACGCAAAAATGGAAACCTTGATCCAAAACTTCCTATATCTTAATATAATTCTTGTAGTTTATGCTCCTTTGCTGTTATTATAGGTAGATTAACACTACACATCATTTTAAATAATCATATGTGAGTAATTTGAAAAGAATTTACTGAAGGGAGTGTCATATCCACCATAAAATCATTTTATTTATCTAGTAAATGAAATTATGTAGTAGCATCAAAGATCCTATTTCCCTCTTTCTCTCTCCTTAATTCCCTCCCTCCATCTCTTTTTCTTCGAGTCTTCCTCATTCTTTTTATCTCTCTTTTATTTCTCCCTCCCTCTCTCTATCCAATATTCTTCTTTTTTCTCCCCCTCTCTCTCAATCTCTTCACCTTTCATTTTTTTCTCCCTCCCTCCCTCTCTCGCTCTCCATCTCTCCATCTTTCATTCTTTTTCTTTCTCCTTCTCTTTTCTTGCAACCTGGTGACACACACATGAATTTCTAGAGGTTTTTATTTGGGTGTGATGCTAAAAAAGGACAATTCACCATAAGGGGGGTGGACAAAAATCTATTGACTCAGCCACTTAATTTTCTCCATTTTATCCATTCAGCATTGTTGAATTCCTTATGGTTTATTGCTGGGCTGTGTTAGATTAACTTATATTGTAATAAGACATCGAATGGTATTGTAGCAGAAACCAATATGGAAGAAAAGCCCGGATGAAGCAAATATAAATAAGCAAAAATAATTAATAAAAAACTTGTCGGAATTCAAATTATCTGTTCCGAATGGTTTTCCTTTGATAACACAAGTTTAACATTCTATTCTTAAATTCTGTGAATCTAAGAACATTCTTTACGTTGTTTATCGCACTGAATTTCGTCGACAAATAAAAGTGCTTTTATGACTGATATGACACTTCCTTTTCTTTGCCTCGCTCATTCCTTCCCCTTCTTTTCCTAATCTTTCATCAAACAGTTAGATAAAATTCCAATAGCAGAAAACTGCAGCCATATGACATAGGCTGACAGAATGATGCTCTAAATATTAAGTAGACCAAACTGGATTCTCATTATCATCTTACTATAATTTTGTCATTTCATATTGCAGTGATGCAGTACAAACAGGTGAATTAATCATGTAGGAAATAATTACTTTCTCTGTTAAATTTCATCGCAAAACATCATTAATGGTTAACAAAAATATTTTATGACATCAGGTCTTTTTAGCCCCTTTTTCTTGATTTCCTTATTTATCAAATTAAACTTGCACTAACCCCGACGTAATAAAGTGTGAGAAGTGTTTAGTTGTCACAGTCTGCTCTTTTTCTCTATAGCTTCTGATAATGTGGCTTCTTCGGACAATTTTACTGCATTAAACTGTTTCCATTTCATAGAAACTGGTATTTTTTGTGGGTTTAAAATTATATTATTGCGCTTTAAAAATATATATGTCTATATGCGCCTGTATAAGTTATCACAGAAAATGGGTATACTTTAAAGGAAAACGGGGAAGCCCTTTGAGACCTATGCTAGTTTTCGATGTTCTACAGTACAATAGACAGTCCTGATCGGATATTACGCGTTAGACACTCGTTCACATATTTTGTATCCTTTCTCAACTGTGTTACGGCAGTACAGTTAAGTTGCCACTTCCATCAATGAAACCGAAAAGAAAGCTGCTACATAATCGCCAACCATTTCTTCCGTTTCGTCGCTTCGGAAGTTGTAGCGAATTCTTATTACATTTGAAGTAATCCTTTGTATTATCATATATAGTAACTCCATGTCTTTCCATCTGTATCCTTCAGTCTGAATTTGCTACAGAAAATGCCACATTTTCTATGTGAGTGCCAATTCTAAAACTGCCAGTTGGCAACTGCAGTTTGCCCATATAATGTGAATGACTTCGGACATTCTGAAAGGTTAGATATAACAAAATGTAAAGCACTGAACTAAATCCTTCAACGAAAACGAACAGTATAAATTTCCATATGTATGTGCAGTCACCCCTAAACCTCCCTTCGACCGGCACACAGTGAGAGACTCATCAGAAAAGAGATAAGATTAGTTTTGATTGGCAAGAGTTATCTAATATCTTTTTACTTGGAAACTAAGTGTTTAAGATCACATTAGTATAATCTCAGTTTATTACCTTTCTTCCAAAGCTTGTAATAATTCTTTGCTTCCCCTTAAGAAAACTCAACATTCCGGGAGCTAGGAGAAACTTTTCCAGAAAATATCTTGGTCAATTTCATAAATCTTAGAATCTGCCAAACGTAATATTCCTACTTCTGTTTACATAAGGAAACCTAAATGTTTTGATAGGACAGTGAAATTTCATGTTATGAAAAAAAAAGAAAAAAGAGAAGAAAAAGAAAAAAAAGGAACCTCATCGGAATTGTGGTTTATTTCTTGACTATATTATCTAGTTTAATTATTCATCTATATAACATAATCACGAAATGTTTCAAGTATAGGCACTCTCGTTTGTGGATTTGCTAATGTATATATAAAATCTCAAGTTATGGAAATTGTTTATGAGTGGTTGTTTCTGAGAACCCTTTGGGCGCACATGCACTCGTTTGGTAATATTTGAATTCACAATCAGTTAATAAGTATAATTTAATTTAATGAATTCTGTTAGCCATATGGAAGTCTCGAGATACGTCCAGTGAACATAAGATGGTAAGAAATTAATGGATAGTGTATAAATTGTGATGATCGGTTTCAGTCCATTCAGGCACTTATTTAAATTATTCTAGATTTACATATATGTAAATATTTAACAGGTTCATATACTCCGTACTTGAAATTTCTGTTATGATTTGTAATCGACATATACATGATGGGATATAGCATCCACAAAAAAGCGTGGATGAAATAAAGGTACACAATAAGAAGAAAAAATAATAATAAATAATAATATAATAAGAATAAAATGAATAATTGAAGAGACGAACAGTTCCTCAATCAAAATCGTATCTGTTTAGGTCTGTTACTATTCAAAATCTGGTTTTTGGATTTTCATGTTGCTTGCCTTCCTCTTTCTCTCTCCGACCAATTATCTGCCTTTTAATGAGAGAGAGAGAAGGCATCAGTTTGGAAATTACACATACCCCGAAGCAGAATTATTTTGTCTTTCAGATATGTAGATAGATTGAAAATTTACATATTACTTGTATATAAGCATTCCGCACTCACACCCATATGAAAAAAGAGTTTATGAAATAAAGTAACATAAGAGAGAAGACAGCGCAACACTATTTAGTTGTAACTCACGACATTATCGAAATTACCACCATTATTGTTATAATTATCATTACCATTAATGTCATTAGTTTTCAATCTTTGCTAAATAAATGCCATTAATGTGATTATCATAATTCTATTATCATTAGCGTTAGTCATTATCAGCATATTTATAATCGTTTTCAAATTCACCATTGTCATCATTATTGATAATGTTATAATTATAATGATTTTCACCAGTAACTGTCGACTCTTGTATTCCCATCTCCATACCCTAATTTTACCCCAATATCTAGTGAAGCCAAAATGTAATTAATAAGCCGAAGGGTATGTTCAGAATCAACAACACACAAACTATATATACTCGAATGATGAAAAAATATGTAGATTATTACTCCAAAATATCGTTTATGTTAGTACTGAGAAAAGCTAAATAAGGAGATAAGTTTATAAATTTGAATGATAATACTAATGATAATGAAAACAATTATAGAGAGAGCTGCAATAATTTAGAGTCTAGTTAATTGTATAATTAATGTTATTCTTTAAAGAAATCGAATATTCAATCACGAATTATAGTTTAAACTTTAAGTTTAATACTGATTATCAAGATAATATCGCATGTTACTTAAAAAAACAGATAATGAATTACTGTTACATTTAAGCTGATATCATACTTATCTACGAGTAAAATAAGGACATCCTACGCATTTTATTTTCTAGATAAGTTTAGGTGCTGGAATGCCATTTCTGTCAATTATGAAACGGCCATGTATTAGCAATAAATGCTGCTGGAATGCGAAGATTAAAAAAAGAACGTTGAAACTATCAAAAGTGATATTCCTGCTGCCGGTTCTATCAAGAAATTTCAAGGTTGTAATACGGCAATTGATTTATCATATTGGATATATATATATATTATATAATATAATATATATATTAGATAAAAATATATATATTTATATAACCCCACACACACAAAATATATATAATATATATATATATATATATATTATATTTTATATATATATGTGTGTGTGTGTGTGTGTGGTGTGTGCGTGTGTGTGCGTGTGTTTGCGTGTGTGTGTGTGTGTGTGTGTGTGTACTTTTTTGTCAGTTAATCATAGAACTTATCTGCAATATCTGAATTTACA